>NC_071098.1:19242048-19582048 GCF_027358695.1 Spea bombifrons
CATTCAACAGAGGGTCATTAATGCCACTTTTCAGCTTCTTAAACACAGTCCTCTAAGGCAGGGGGTCTCCAAAATGTTGCAGGACTACATCTCCCATACCACTCTACTGTCCTTTTTAGCTGAAACCTAAACACATCCATGCTCATACACACCTACACATCCATGCTCACACACACACAAGTATACATCCATGCTCACACACACAATTACACATACATGCTTGTTCACACAGACACACAATGGCACATCCATGCTCACACACAGTTACACTTCCTTGCTCACACACAAAATTACACTTCCTTGCACACACACACACAATTACACAAACATGCTCACGCACACAATTACACATCCATACGCACACACACAATTACATATCTGCTGCATTAAACAAAGCATTTGAAGACAGTGGTGTAACGCAGCAGATGTGTAATTGTGTAATTGGGCACCCCACATGATGTGCGCACAAGGAAAGAAAAGATCTCCCTAGGGCTTTAAGATGTCACAATAGGTAAAGTAAATAAGGATGAGGGAAATGTTGTGAATGAATTTGAAACTGCTTCCAAGGTTCAGTCACCGATTCTGTGCTTGCTAAACTCCTTGTGAAATAACCAACGCAAAACATTTTTACAACTCAAGTAACTTCTACTTTTGTTTTTTTGCAGATAGAGAGGATCAATCTATCCTTTGCACGTGAGTTACTCAATATATATAATTAGCCAATGGCTCCTCTACTGAGCTCTACTGCTACTATTGCCTGTCAGGACAGTTTTGTGGGTATATGACCAACTGGTCTGCTGCAAAGAAATGTTATGGGAGAGAAAGAAAAAAATGTAGTTTAATGTGTATGATATTTTAGAATATTAGACTCTCACAAAAACAAAATGAAGTAAGAGCCATCTCGTTTTCTTTAAATCATATAAAGATTTTTCTTCTCTGTAAATTGAGAACAAAGCTGCCTAAGCAAGTATATCCCTATACAAATGTATAGCAAAATTAGAAGATTGATTATATAATTGATGGCTATGAGAAAAAGTGGAATGCACTACAATAATACTAATTAGTAACTGAGTCTGCATTATTATGAATAATAATAATATAATATTGCTTTTTCCTATTATATTTATTGTTAGATTAGTATAATGGTGTATACTATTTGTATACCATTTTTAATATATATTTTATATATGAGAATGCTATATTGTGCCTTGGCATATATACACTTTATTAGGTATACCTGTTCAACTGTGTCTTTAAAAGTTATGTTAAGACAAAGAGCCTCACTATCGAGGTTTTTCACCAACACCATTTAAGCTTGTTGATTGCCTGCTAAGCACCTTTAAAGGGTGAGAGGTAGTGTGTGGTCAGGGCCGGCCTTTGGGGTGTGCGACCTGTGCGACCGCACAGGGCGCCACACTCCAGGGGGCGCCGCCGCCGCCGCCGGGTCCTCCCCCGCCGCCGCTGCTGCCGCCACCACGGGGTCCTCCGCCGCCGCGGGGTCCTCCGCCGCTGCCGCCGCGGGGTCCTCCGCCACCGCGGGGTCCTCCTCCTCCGCCGCCCCCTCTGCACCTAAATGAAAACATGGTTTTTTTTGTTGTTGGTTTTTTTAACTTTATTTAACAACCTCCATGTTAAATAAAGTTTTTTTTAACTTTATTTAACATGGAGTAGGTTAAATAAAGTTAAAAAACCAACAACAAAAAAAAACAACAATGTTTTCATTTATGTCCCGGGCAGGGGCGCCGAGCGGTTGCTCGTGAAGTTCTCAGCAACCGCTCGACGCCCCTTACTCTCCGTGACTCCGTCGCGGTGCCGGCGCTCAACATGAAATGCCGGCAGGACTCCTCAAGGTAAGCTAGGATAAGGAGAAGTAGCGAGAGCAGGGGGATAGTTTGAAGGAAGGGGCAGGGGGGTAGTTTGAAGGGGCAGAGGGGGGGTAGTTTGAAGGGGCAGAGGGGGGGGTAGTTTGAAGGGGCAGAGGGGGGTAGTTTGAAGGGGCAGAGGGGGGGTAGTTTGAAGGGGCAGAGGGGGGTAGTTTGAAGGGGCAGAGGGGGTAGTTTGAAGGGGGGGTAGTTTGAAGGGGCAGGGGGGGTAGTTTGAAGGGGCAGGGGGGGGTAGTTTGAAGGGGCAGGGGGGGTAGTTTGAAGGGGCAGAGGGGGGGTAGTGAGGGGGGGCGCCAGAGGAGTAGTTCGCACAGGGCGCCGGAACACCTAAGGCCGGCTATGTGTGTGGTTGTATCAATGACAAGGAAGTTCTAGCAGCTTAGATGGTATGCTTCTGTGAAAAAATGTTTTGAGAATTTTCTTGGAGGGAGGGTCAATGCTGAAGGTTCGGCGGAAGTACCGTATTTGCTCGATTATAAGACGACCCCCCAAATCTGAATATTAATTTAGGAAAAAAAGAAAAACCCTGAATATAAGACCACTATAGGAAAAAAGTTTTACCAGTAAATGTTAATTCATGTAAACTATTTTTTTTAATAAAAGCTATGATTGAGAAAAATATTTTGGTTTTATTTCCTTTTATTTTCCAACCTGCCCCCCAGTTATGCACATCTGCCCCAGAAATGCCTTATACCCTCTATATTCCACTGTGCCCCATGATATGCCTTTTAACCCTATATGCCACTCTGCCCCATGATATGCCTTTTGACCCCCCTATGTGCCACTCTGCCTCCAGAAATGCCTTATACCCCTATATGTCACTCTGGCATTAAGGGGGTTAAAAGGCATATTATGGGGCAGAGTGGCGTATAGGGAGGTTTAAGGGATTTCAGGAGGCAGAGTGGCGTATAGAGAGTTAATAAGGCATTTCTGGAGGCATTAAGGGGGTTAAAAGGTATTTCATAGAACACTCTGCCTCCAGAAATGCCTTATGCCCCCCATTTAACACTCCCCCCCAACTTACCGTTGCTTCTGACTCCCCTGTCATGCAGCCGGGGCAGCGTGTAGATGTCTACGTGATTCGCGTCGACAACTTACGCTGCAGCCGGAAGGCGGTGTGGCTAGCAGCGGGGGTTGTCTGCGCCCATCGCGCAGACCTTCCCCGACTGTCAGAGATAATTCCCCAGATAGTGCCGCACCGGTGCGGGGAACTGTGATCTCTGACAGCCGGGGAAGGTCTGCGTGATGGACGCAGACAACCCCCTAGACAGGAGGATCCAGGTCCCCTGCAGCTGCGGGGGATCTGGATCTTAGTCGTCTCATAGTCAGACCTATTTGAGGTCTGATTATAAGACGACCCCGATTATAAGACGAGGGGTATGTAGCAATGTTATACAAGCAACCTGCAGAGGGTGCTGGAGAGTTCAGTGTGAGTTGTAGCAACTGTAGTTTGGAGCTAACCAGCTCAGCATGGCAGTTGTATGTTATGAAGCTATGCATAATAAAGAAGCCTGTTTTACCCTTAACTAAGAGTGCATAAATCTATGCATAGGAGGTATCTAAACATGGTGGCAGCGGTATGTGGATAAAACTGAATTTCCAAACTGAAAAAGAAAACCTGGAGCAGCAGAGGCACAGAGAGGCCTTCAGAGCACTGGGAAGCCTGTTTGAGTAGCAGACTTATATACAGCAGAGAACACTGTAAGTAAGCTTACTGAGTATATCATGGAAGCTGTTCTAAAACCACCAGAAAGCATGAATCTCAGTACTGCTAACTTGTCACAAGCTTGGAGAAGCTGGAAAGAGGAGTTTACACTGTATGTGGATCTGACACTGACAGCAAGAGATGAGAGCAAGAATGTAAAACTATTTTATTATTTGATTGGTGTGGAAGGTAGAGAAATAGCCAAGACACTAAGCATCCCAGGTGATACAGAGACCCCTGCACTGAGAGACATTATACAAGCATTTGATAAATACTGTGACCCAAAAAAGAATGAAACTGTGGAGCCAGAGGAGAAATGGACTCATATGTCACACATTTGAAAAGGTTAGCAACAACCTGTGAGTTTGGGGATATAAGGGACTTTTTAATCAGGGACAGAATAGTCTGTGGTATAAGTGATTCCCAATTAAGAGAGAGACTTTTAAGAGAAGATGAGCTGAATCTTGAAAAATGTCTCCAAATATGTAGAGCCTCACAACTGACAAGACAAAATGTGAAAATGATAGAGAGTCCTTCTCATTCCATGGTGCATGCTGTAACGTCAAAAGTAAGAAAGGCATATGTTAATGCAAGTAAGAGTACTGGATATCTACTGCTGTGTAAATACTGTGGAAAAAGACATGAGAGAAACAAAGAGAAATGCCCAGCTTATGGACAGACATGCAGGAGTTGTGGCAAAAGCAACCATTTTTCTACACAGTGTAAGCTGAAAGAAAATATTAAGCACATGAAAGTACATGCAGTCACAGAGGACGCAGAATCAGATAGTTATGAAGATGTGATGTGGATTCAGTTACAACCTGCAGCAGACAGTGTAAATGTAATACAACAACCAATTACAAACAGAGCAACCCAGCTCTTTGCCACTATGATGCTGGACAAAACGCCCATCCAATTTCAATTAGATTGTGGGGCAAGCTGCAATGTTATTCCATCTCTATTCCATATCTGCTGAATAAGACCGTAGACATACAATCTACAGATCAAGTCCTAATGATGTACAATAAAAGCATTCTTAAACCTGTGGGTAAGTGCAGAATTAAACTGAAAAACCCATGTAACAACAAAAGTTATAGGTTGGAATTGACAGTGGTAAATGAGGGTGACCATGTTCCTCTGTTGGCAATAAAAGCTGTTCAGGCAATGAATTTAATACAAGTGCAGTTTCACAACATTATGGCAATGGATTGTCACACAGGGCCACAGCAAACTGACAGCCAGGCACCTATTGATTTGCATACCTTACAAGCAAGATTCTCAGATGTTTGAGGGAGATGGATGTCTGGAAGGTAGATATAAATTAGAAGTGAATAATAGAATTGAACCAACAAAACTACCCAAAAGGAGGGTGCCTGTGTCCATGGTAAACCCTCTGAAAGCAGAATTCCAAGACCTTCAGAAAAGAGGTATAATAGCACCAGTACAACAGAGCACAGATTGGATAAGCAGCCTAGTGATAGTCAAGAAACCATCGGGAAAATTAAGAATCTGTATTGACCCAAAACCTCTTAATAAGGCACTGAAACGAAACCATTACCCATTGCCTACAATTGATATTTTACCAGATCTTTCAAAGGCTAAAATATTTTCTGTCTGTGACGTCAAAAATGGATTTTGGCACGTAGAGTTAGATGAGCAATCTAGCTATTTGACAACTTTTGCTACACCATTTGGGCGATATAGGTGGCTTTGAATGCCTATGGGAATAAGTCAGGCCCCTGAAGTGTTTCAGCAGAAGCTCAACCAAGCTTTGGAGGGACTTCCAGGAATCAAAACAATAGCAGATAATATGCAGATAATATGGTTATAGGATAAGGTGAAAATATGGAGTCTGCAATATAGGATCATGATAAAAAAATGACTCTATTTTTAGAAAGATGTAGGGAACACAATATCAAACAAAATTTTGAAAAATTGCAACTTAAGTTGACGGAAGTATCATACATTGGACATCTCCTAACATCTCAGGGATTGAAAGTGGATCCAGAAAAAGTCAAGGCAATTCAAGGAATGCCCTAACCTACAGATGTGCGTGGGGTCCAGCGTTTCCTGGGCATGGTAAATTATCTGTCTAAATGTTGCAGCCATTTGTCAGAAATGTGTGAACCACTACGACAGCTGACACACAAAGATGCACTATGGGAATGGACGGAGCACCAGCAAACAACATTTGAGTCTATAAAGCAGGCAATTGCAGAAATCACAATTCTGAAGTACTATAACCCAGAACAGGAACAAGTTTTACAATGTGATGCATCCGAGAAAGGCCTGGGGGCAACACTCATGCAGGAGAAGATTCCTGTTGCATTTGCAAGTCGAGCACTGACTATAACAGAATGTGGATATGCGCAAATTGAAAAAGAATTGTTAGCTTTGTTGTTCGGGATGGAAAAGTTTCATCAGTATACTTATGGTCGACCTGTAGTAGTGCATTCTGATCACAAGCCGTTAGAAAGTATAACAAAGAAAGCATTATTAAATGCTCCAAAGAGGTTGCAGCGTATGCTGCTCAGACTGCAGAAATATGACTTCACCATCTGCTACTGTCCAGGAAAAGACTTACTTATTGCAGATGCCCTCAGTAGAGCTTATTTACCAGTAACAACGGACGAAGGAATAGCTCAAGACATCGAGACTATCAATATGGTCGAATATTTGCCCTTGACACAAGAACGGCTACAATCAATACAAACATACACAGAAAATGACAAGACACTGAAACTTTTGAAAGAAGTAATTCTGGAAGGCTGGCCTAAATGTAAACAATATGTCCCAGTGGATGTTTCTCCTTTTTTCCATATACGAAATGAGTTGTCAGTACAGCATGGAATAATCTTTAAGGGGGAAAGAGCAGTTATACCTGAAGGTCTGAGACAAGACATAATGCACAGAATACATGCCTCACAAATCGGCATAGAGGGTTGTTTACGGAGAGCACAAGAGTGTGTTTATTGGCCTGGTATGAATGAACAGTTAAGAACCTTTATTAGGAAGTGTAGTATATGCCGATGTTGGGAAGACAAACAAAGTAAGGAAAAACTGCATCCACATGAAATTCCGAAAAGACCCTGGGAAAAAATCGGTACAGATTTGTTCACTTGGGATAACAAGGACTTTTTAATAACTGTGGACTATTTTTCTAATTTTTGGGAAGTGGACCATTTAAAGGACACCAGATGTAACACAGTTATTAGAAAATTAAAAGCCCATTTTGCACGATATGGCATTCCAGATATTGTGTTTTCAGACAATGCTGCACAATTTTCATCAGCGGAATTTATAGATTTCAGTACAAAGTGGGAGTTTGACCATCAGACTTTATCCCCAGGATACCCGCAAAGTAATGGAAAAGCAGGGTCTGCGGTCAAAACTGTAAAGGGGCTGATGCGGAAGGCAAAGACAGGGATGTCTTTATTGGATCAACGCAATACACCAAGCCAGGGTTTGTCCAGTACAAAGGCTTATGAGCAGGCGAACGAAGACTCTTCTGCCAATGAGTGAACAGCTACTAAAACCCAAACTTCTGGAGCAGACTCGAGTCAGGTTACACGAAAACCAAAAACGACAGGAACATTATTATAACAAAGGTGCAAGAGATCTGCCAGTGCTCCAAAGAAATGATTCTGTGCGAATACAGCCGGTGGATAACTACAACAAATATTGGCAAAAGGCAACAGTCTGTCGGCAGGTGGGACCCTGCTCATATGTAGTACAAACAGAAGACGGTTGATTGTTTAGAAGAAATCGTCGGCACCTAAGGAGAACAAGAGAACTGGCCACTAGGGAACCAGGTGGGGATCTTGACGTTACTCTACCAGAAGTGTCACCTATCAACACTCGACCAGGCGAAAGCCCCATGCGAAATGTGCAGGAGCCAAGTACACCAGAAGCATGGAACACTGGAGTACAAGGGACAGACAATGCAAATATTCCAGGGAGCAATGCAGATGTCCAATATACAACCAGATCTGGCAGAATATGCAAAAAGCCAGTTCATCTGAAAGATTGTCTTATTTTAGATAATCTAGGACACCATTTGAAATCATATATATTTTCTGTATTCTACATGTTTATATTATTAATGTTGTTTTTGTTTCTTTAAGAGAAAAGATGTAGCAATGTTATACAAGCAACCTGCAGAGGGTGCTGGAGAGTTCAGTGTGAGTTGTAGCAACTGTAGTTTGGAGCTAACCAGCTCACCCACGGGGATCACGGTGTCAGATGTTTGTGTATATATATATATATATATATATATATATATGTATGTATATATATACCGTATTTGCCCGAATATAGGCCGCACTTTCCCCCCCCACTTTAAGTCTTTAAAGTGGGGGTGCAGCCTATATTCGGGGTTTAGCGCAGAAATTCGCAGTTCGTATCGCCCAAGCGTAAACAACCTCCGCTGCCGGCACGTCTGCTCAGTGTGCTTTAACAATATCCCTTGCCGGGAATTCCCACGGGGGGAGTCCCAGCAAGGGAGATTGTTAAAGCACATCGTGCAGACATGCCGGCAGCGGAGGTTGTTTACGCTCGCCGGTGAACGTCTGCGCGGTAAGCTTTAACAATCTTCCTTACCAGTGCAGAGTCCCGGGTGTCTTGCGGGGGACATCTATTCTACGCAGAACGGTATACAACCTCCGGTGCCGGCACTTCCATTTTGGGACATATAGTATGTGTCATTGTTACAGCTTGTGAAACTTGTGATATAATATTGTGATAGAGTATTGGTTTTGCCTTTTTTATCCCATTAATATCCCTGACAATTAGACATATGTTGCATATTATATATATATATATATATATATATATATATATATATATTGCTAGCCATCTTCAGGATCTATTTTTTTCTTTCTCCTAAGCATACCTTTCTGACATTCTTGACTTCTTTAATCCTTTCTCCCTCAACATTTTCCCATGATTTAACCTACATAATGCTACCTTATTGCAGGGGGGAATCAGGAGCTGGCAAAACAGAAAACACAAAAAAAGTAATTCAGTATCTTGCTCATGTTGCCTCATCACACAAAGGACGAAAAGAACACACAATGCAGGTAAGGCATTCTTTGTCCTTGGAAGGAACTTAGATTAGTGAAACATGTTTGTGTGACATTTTTTGTATGCTTTTGTTGATTATTTTATTAAACCCTCATAAATATGACAACTTTATTTGCCTTTTTCTGAAGTCCATGTACATATTTTTGTGAAGTATGGGGGTCTAACAAATTATGAAATGTACTTGTCTGGGTTTCAATCTTCTTTGTTGAAAATTAATTCCATTTAAAATTGCAGCAAACAAAAATAGTCATATTTAGCAAAGGAACTAATGTCATGCTCTCAAAGACAAACCTGCAAATACCGTATTTGCTCGATTATAAATGCTCTGAAAAATAACCATCGTCTTATATTCGAGGTCGTCTTCTAATCAGACCTCAAATAGAGGTCTGACTACAAGACTAAGATCCAGATCCCCAGCAGCGCTGCAGGGGACCTAGATCTTCCTCTCCGGCAGCCGGTGTCACTGCTGACGTAACCCGGAAGTTCATCGGAGGACAGGATATCCCCTGCAGGGGATATCCTGTCCTCCGATGAGGCACGGGCGCTGCGATCTCTATGCACGTCTGTGAGGACCTGCATAGAGATCACAGTGTGATCGGTGCAGGGGGATCGCGGGGAGGGGAGTCTCTCACCCCCCCCATCCTGAAACAGAGAAGCAGAAAAAAAGGTTAGTCATTTAAAAAAAAATAATAAAAGAATCATTAAAATACCGTATTTGCTCGATTATAAGACGACCCTGATTATAAGACGACCCCCCAAAATCTAAATATTAATTTAGGAAAAAACAAAAAGCCTGAATATAAGACTACTCTATAGGAAAAAAAGTTTTACTAGTAAATATTAATTCATGTAAACAATTTTTTCATATTTAATAAAAGCTATGATTGAGAAAAATATATATTTTTTATTTCCTTTTATTTGCCAACCTGCCCCTCCCCAGTTATGCACATCTGCCCCCAAGGTTGCCACTCTGCCCCCAGAAATGCCTTAATCCCCCTTTATTTGCCACTCTGCCCCATGATGTGCCTTTTAACCCTCTATATGCCACTCTGCCTCCAGAAATGTCTTATGCCCTCCTATATGCCACTCTGCCCCATGATATGCCTTTTAACCCCCTATATGCCAGAGTGGCATATAGGGGGTTAAAAGGCATTTCTGGAGGTATATATATATATAACTGCTAACAGCAATCAAACTCCTATCAAGCCAAGGCAGCCAGTACATGCTGGAACCTGGGGATGATAGGAGTTTGAGTACAGCCTCCCTATGCCATGCTTCCACCCCCCCCTTACACATCCATGCTATCACACACACACACTCATTCACAAACATTTAAATACTCATTCATTCCATTAATCACACATACACACACGCTCAAACCCCCCACCCCCTTACCTGAACTGCAGATCTCCCACTCGCAGACTTCTGCAGGGGCCCGGCTGTGCGAGCAACTTCTCTGGCCCCGACCCCAGAGGAAGGAGGGGGAGGCAGAATTATGTGACACTCTGCTAGCTTCCTGCTGCTAATAGAAGAGACGCTGCTCGGGACCAACGCACCGGTAAGCAGCCTGGCCCCAGCAGACATTTTTTTGAGGTCTAATTAGAAGACGACCTCGATTATAAGACGAGGGGTATTTTTCAGAGCATTTGCTCTGAAAAAACCTAGTCTTATAATCGAGCAAATACGGTAATAATATAAATAATAAAATGTGAGCTAACTACTGCCCCATATCACTACTTCCAATAACTAATCTAGGACCATCTAACCCACTTTCTGTCCTCAAACTCCCTGCTCGACCCCCTGCAATCCAGTTTCTGCCCACAGCACTCAACCGAAACTGCTCTCACCAAAGTCACAAATGACCTTCTATCTGCTAGAATCAATGGCCACTACTCTATCTTATTCTTACTTGACCTCTCTGCTGCCTTCGACACAGTCGACCACCCCCTCCTCCTACAGACTCTCAGCTCTGTTGGTGTCAGTGACACTGCTCTCTCCTGGATAAACTCATATCTTTCCAACAGATCCTTCTCTATGTCGTTTGCTGGCGACTCCTCCTCAACTCTGTCTGTTGGAGTACCTCAGGGCTCTGTCCTGGGTCCTCTACTATTCTCCATCTATACTTCCTCACTTGGAAAACTCATTGACCACTTTGGATTCAAAACCACCTCTATGCAGACGACACACAAATCTATCTCTCCACCCCCAATCTCTCTGCATCTGTCCTCTCTCAGATCAGCAGCTGCCTATCTGGCATCTCTTCCTGGATGGCCTCTCACCAACTCAAGATAAATATGTCTAAGACTGAGCTACTTCTAATCCCTCCCTCTAAGTTTATTCCCCTCTCTGACCTTTCTATCACTGTTGCCACTATCTCTCCATCACCACATGTCCGCTGCCTCGGAGTGACCCTAGACTCTAACCTATCTTTTATCCCTCGTATGAAATCACTCTCTAAATCTTGCCACTTCCAACTGCTTAACATTTCCAAAATCCGTCCTTTCCTGACTGCCAGCACCACAAAACAACTAATCCACTCCCTAGTAATCTCCTGTCTAGACTACTGCAACAACCTACTTACCGGCCTGCCTCTCTCCCGACTATCCCCTCTTTAATCTGTGCTCAATGCATCTGCCAGGCTAATCTATCTCACCTAACGCTCTGCATCTGCCGCCCCTCTCTGCGAGTCCCTCCACTGGCTCCCCATCCATAGCAGAATTAAATTCAAAATACTCATTTTATCCTACAAAGCTCTCACTAACACGGCTCCCCTCTACCTATCCTCCCTCATCAGCAAATATACTCCAGCCTGCCCTCTAAGATCCAACAATGACCTGCTCCTTGCATCTTCACTTATTACCTCCTCCCATGCCCGCCTACAGGACTTCTCTTGCATTGCACCAACCCTCTGGAACTCCCTTCCCCATGCTGTCTGACTCTTACCAACTCTACCCTCCTTCAAACGCTCCCTAAAAACTTTTCTCTTCAGGGAAGCCTACCACTGACATAAACTCCCCCTACATTAACATCATTCACTACCACGTAGTCCTCACCTCCTGTTTCTCACCCCTTATCCACCTAGAATGTAAGTTTCTGCGGGAACAGGGCCCTTCATTCCTCTTGTATCTGTATGTCAATTGCTTGTCATTTTGTACTTGTCGTTGTCTGTAAAATTTTTATCTTGTACAGCGCTGCGGAATCTGACGGCGCTTTATAAATAAAGTATAATAATAATAATAATAATAATTTACTGGGCCTATGTCATTTGTCATTTGAGACACAGTAAAGGTCACCCCTTACCTTTCAGTTTAGTGAAAATAGGAGTTTGCTGATAGCATCAGTGATAACACTTGGATTGTGTTGGTGGATAGTTATAGTTACAGTTAGATGTTGGGTTGTAACCTAACATCTAACTGTAACTATAACTATCCACCAACACAATCCTAGTATTACCACTTATGCTTTAGTAATGTATAATGTTAGTGTTAGGGATGATGATCAGATTAGGTCCTTTGCTATTGAGGTGAGACGGATCAGTGATTAAAAAGGTCATTAATAGATGGTCACATAGCATTTTATTAGGTTAAATATATATATTGTATTTTTTATATGTATAGCTATCAGATCACTTGTAAGTGACAACTTTAGGCCACTGTCATTGATCAGGGAGACCGATCAATAATCAGTGACCAAAAATCTCACTGACAAGCGATCAGGTAATAATTATGTATTATTTTTTTTTTATCAATTTGTGTTTTTTTGTTATTACCTTAGATGACCCCTCTTGCTTTCTAGGGCAGGGTCATTCAGGGGCTGCCATAATGACACCTGGGTAGACAGCAGCACCAGTGCCCTCGCAATCACCACAATTGTGGCAACCGGGGGAATTTTTTTGCATGACGTACCATGTATGTCACAGAACCAATGAGCCCACTTGGGCATGAAGTATCTGGTACGTTACCAGACGTGAAGGGGTTTATAATGTTTTTTTAAATGCTACAGAAAACAGAAACTTTTAGAAGGGTTTGGTTTTTAAAAAAAACATTGCATTTGTTGTACCACTTTTGTGTACCATGTTCTTTATAACCTCACCTGTGTTATTGTTTTCAGTTTTAAAAATGTTGTCCTTATTGTGGATTCTTAATAACACTAGTTTTTTTATGTTCCATTTTCTATTCGGTTTGTTACCTGGCCACAGAACTCCAGCATTGTATCATATGTAAGTAAATACGCAAATGTTATTTTTATTAAAGAATAAATCATTACCAGTTCATTGTCATTTGCAAACATTAAATTTAAATGTGTTTTTCTCATGCATCTGTGAAAATCAGTGCTAGATGATGTCATTTATTGACAATAATAGTGCAAAAGCAGATTACAATTTACAGTATATAATAATAATGCAATGATTTAAGTGTAAAGCGGAAATTATTACTGGATGGAAAGATAAGAGTTTTTCTTTATTGCCATCAAAAGCCAGTTCAATTAACTAAACTAAATTAAGTAAGACAACCACTAGTGTTACTTTATGCAAAGTGGTATCTATGGCAAGGGACTAGAAAAGGGTGTACACATGTCCCGTATTACCCGGGACAGTCCCGCAATGGGACTTTACGCCCCGGGTCGCGGGCAGCCTCAATGCATTGTCCCGGAATCATGGGTGCACGTAAGATATATTTATATCTTACACTAAAAATACTAATAAAACCCAGCAAGAAAATGTAACACTAAGTAACTCTAACACTAAAATTCAATAAGTTACCCTAACAATAAAATTCGCAAAGAAATAGCCCTAACACTAAATTGCGCCAACACTGAAGTTCTCCATTAAATAAGCCTAACCCTAATGAATAGAATTAAATAAAAAATAATTGAGCTTAGGTGTTTCGACTATACCCATTGCTAACAGATTTATAAAATCAAGCACATAGACATCCCATCTCTATAGACAAACATTGGCAGTAGAATGGGCTATACTGAAGAACCTGAATTTAAATGTGTCATAGAATGCCAACTTTGCCACAGGTCAGTTCATGAAATTTCTGCCCCGGTCCATTGTAAGTACTATTATTGTAAAATGGAAGGGGCTTAGTGTAACAACAATTTAGCCTTGGAGAGATAAGTGATACACAATCACAGAGAGGGGCCCCATAGTGATAAAGCTCATAGTGTGTAAAAAAAAAGTCTGTCCTCTCTAAAATCACTCAGTACAGAGTTTCAAACTGCCTCTGGAACCAACATCAGCACAAGCACTGTGCACCTGGAGCTTCATGAAAGGGTTTCCATGGCTGAGCCTCCGCACACAAGCTGAAGGTCACTATACGCAATTCCAAACGTTGGCTGGAGTGGTGTAAAGCACACTGCCAATGGACTTTGTAGTGCTGAAAAACATGCCATCTGGAAATCTGATGTTCAAATCTGGGCCTTTGTCAGAACTGTTGTCGCCCTAATACAAGACAACATGGTTTTGTAATTATTTTGTTTATTGTAGATTAAATACTATATGCTGACTTATGCCTTGTCAATGTCACTTGGTAATATAATATGCTTCCTAAAGCCTAAGCAAAAAGAAAATTTAAGCAGATCCTAAATACTTGGGTCTAGTTTAACTGTTATTTCACTTTTATAGTAACATTAAGAACATTCAATCTCCTCAAAGGACTTACAAAAGAAGATATTGTTTAAGAGAGGGAAAGCTGGGAACAAACTCAGTGTTAAGTGACAGTTCCTGTTTTTCAAATCCTGGTGTAGCTATTATGACAGAGAGGTAATCTACGTGGGGCAGTTAGGTTGGCTACCCAATACCAATGTCTCATTTCCCTGGAACACTACACTTAGTACTCAGACATTATGTTTTATTTATAAAGCTCCAGCTTAGGGAAGAACATGCAATTATTAATATAAACAAACTTAACAAGGAAAGGAGGGTCCTGCTTTTATAAATTCGCAGTCTATTAGGAAGTTGGAGGGACTATAGTTAACATATTAAAATGTATGGGATTGCTTGGGCATAGATGATTGTTATAAAGTCTACATGCAGAAATCAGTGGTCTGGAAGTCTTAAAGCTGGGACGGGATGAGGTAATAAGCTGAGGATACACAGTTGTTTTTTGGGGTTTTTTTGTGTATATTTAAAGCTTCAGTAAGTACATAAGAATTTGACAGAATGATGCAAGAAGTTCTAGAGAAAAGGTGTGGTTTAAGCGAAATCCTGGAGGTTCAAGAGAGACTAGGTGGTTAGGAGAACGTTTAGAATTACATAAAGTGCTATGTTAAGAGCTCTGTTTGTAAATTTTAGCCTGTAGGGTATGAGGAGGCGGTGCAAATATATATAAAAAAATGTTTTTGTCTTCAGGGAGAACTTGAACACCAGCTTTTACAGGCCAATCCCATTTTAGAAGCTTTTGGGAATGCAAAGACTGTGAAAAATGACAACTCATCTCGATTTGTAAGTAGTTATTTATTTATTTATAAAATACCAACAATAGAAGACAAATACAAATCATTAGTATGCTGATATGTAGGGTTCTTGCCAGTAAGGAGTCAGTAAGGGGTTAAAGATCCTTAAGGATGAAGTATTTTGAGGATGGGAGCATTTTTGGCGAACTTACCATGTCTTTTTGGTACTGTGATCACATGCCCCAAACGAAATATTGGGTATTTTTTGCTTTCAGTATTAGTGGGGCTTTCTTTTAAAACCATTCACACATGTATATGTACTATATGCTTGGGAATTTCATCTATCCTATCCAGAAAAGTATCAGGGGGTTCTGAAAGTTAATTATTTAATTATGTTTTACAAATTTGGAATGTGAGGACTATGGGCTTCGTAGAGCTCCCACACTCACTTCAAAGGATATAGTAGTGTGGATTTTACATATCAGGAAATTATAACACTTATCTGTTCCTTAGCAGGTCTAAAAATTAGATAAGTACATCCACAAATTAACAACACATGACGTATTATACCGTGTCATGATTTAGTCAACGAAAATAAAGCCAAAATGGAGAAGCACACTTTATGATTGAATAACTTGTAGAACCACCTTTAGCAGGAATAACTTAAGGTAATTGTTTGATGTATGACTTTATCAGTCTCTTACAACTCCTTTGTCTACAAATTTCACTTGTGATGCCCCTAACTGATGGAACTCACTTAGACCAAACCTTCAGCTTTCACTCTGCCAAAAATCTCAAAAGTTTGCGAGCAAGGCTCTCTCCATCTACTGTATCGGTTTGTCTTAGTCTATCGATTCTAGTCTTGTCATACCCCTTGAATATATGTATTGTAATTAGTGCTGCGTAAATTGTTGGCGCTATATAAATAAAAGCTAATTATAATAATAATTATAAGAGAAGAGGCTTTCTCTTGGCAACCCTTCCAAACCGTACTTTTGGAAGGGTTTCAGTTTTATTCTAATTCTACTGTCATGAACTTTAGCATTTAACATTCTACTCAAGGCCTTTAGAGTCTGCGATGTAGCTCTTGGGTTTTTTGCAATTTCTCTGAGCATTACACAATCTGACCTTTGGATTAATTTGCTGGGATGTTCCCTTTTAAGAATATTGTTTTGTATGTTTTCCACTTTTGAATAATCTTTCTCAGTATAGGAAGATGTACTTAGGAGACGGTCAGACAGCACCTTAATTGCACGAGCAGGGTTCCACCCAACACCCTCAAATTTAGTAAAGAGTCACAAGGTGCTCAGCAATGTGAATAAATCATTGCAGTTTTATTTCCACACAAGTGGGGACGTTTCAACCCAATAGGGTTTTTCTCAAGCGCTGGCTCACATTGCTGAGCACCTTGTGACTCTTTACTATATAAAGATGGACTTTAAATTGTTTGGAAATGGCCTTATAGCCCTTCCCATTGATGGGCAGCAACAATTGCTTCTGTAAGATCATTGCTGATGTCTTTCCTCCTTGGCATTGTGTCAACACATACCTGAATGCTCCAGATCAGAAAACAGCAAAAATGTTTGCTTTTATAGAGGTGGTCACGTAATCACTGTTACTTAGCATGTTAATTCCTATAGAAGCAACAAGAGTTTACTTAGTTTTTCACACATGGCTTCTCCATTTTGGCTTTATTTTTGTTGAATAAATTATGACATCTGTTATATTTACCTAATTTGTAGACCTGCTAAGGAACAGATGATTATTATGTTCCGATATGTAAAGCCATATAATTAGAGAGTATACATGACTGTATACTGCTGAAAGGCTTTTTAATCACCATTTGTAATTTTTTATTTTTATTGTAAATGTATATTCCAACTTCTCTCATTTGTTTTTTTTATTAAAGTAGTTTAGTAAGCATTATTTTTTAAGATACAGAATTATGTAGTGGAACATTCCTTATACAAAGGTTTAACTGTTTAGGAAGCATCAAAATAATAAAGTGACTTATGAGCAAACCAGGTACTTCATTTTTCCTTAACACTGCATTGAAACATTAGTTGTACTCTGAAAATATTTTTAATTATAAATCATTTATGATTTTTTTCTTTTCCAGGGTAAATTTATTCGCATCAATTTTGATGTTGCTGGTTACATTGTTGGAGCCAACATTGAGACCTGTATCCTTGAAATTATCTACTTTGTAGCCAAAGCGACTTCTCAAATTTCCAATGTATTATTTGTTTACAAGCAGATGAAGTAGTTGTCAGGCCCAAGGCCTGCTCCTGCTCAGTGTAGGCTACATCCCCCTCCTTACAAAGCTTGCGTGCCAAGACATAACTTGATCTCTGCCAGCGAGGGGGTATCTTCTGTGCCTGGGCAGCTTTCTGATTATTGGTTCAGTACTGATCTCCCTCTGTGACCCTACATAACCTGTGCTCTTGCTTCAATCAGTGCTTGTGTGTTCCAAGCTGCAGTGTCTGTCCCGGTAAAGACGTCATTGATTCCTGCACTAGTGCTTTAGCTTGCTGAACCAGTCTGACCCTGTTTTACCTCCCGGCTTCTGACCTTGGCTATCTCAAATATCTTCTGTCCCAAAACTTTGGCTTTATGACCTTACTGAACCTGCACTGCCTACCCCGACCACTGGACTGTTTAACTATGTGGGTGCTTTGTCCCCTGGCTGTCTGTACCCTCCTATCTGATGTTCCCAGTCATGTCCCCAAAAGCAGTGTTCTTCTCTCCATTTAACTTTGACTTCTTTCTCTAAGGTTACACCCTATTTTTTTAGAACTGTATGAGTACTATGTAATTAGGCATGGATAAGAATACCAATCATTGGATTAATTTTAGGGGTATTTTACATAAATTTGATGGACTACAAGATTGCACCTCCTAGTGGCCCTTACAGCGATTATAGGAAGCCTCTATTCCAACTGAGGTAGTTTACATTTTATATTTGCCAGTCGAAGTTTGATCTGTTTAACCTAATCATTCAGAGCAATAAGTGATATAAGTGCTTAATTATACAAGTTAATTTAAGGTGTGCTGCAACCTCAACACATGAACCACAAATGTGCATAAACAATAACAAATTATTTGCGCATACATAAATTCACCCAATGTAATAAAAAAAGAAAAGTGTATACTTAAATATAAACTGAAGATTTGCTTGACCCAGGACCACGTACAGTGGATATAAAAACTCTACACACCCCTGTTAAAATACCAGGTTCTTGTGATGTTAAAGAATGAGACAAAGATAAATCATGTCAGAACTTTTTCCACCTTGTGACCTATAACATGAACATTTCAATTGCAAAACAAACTGAAATCTATGAGGGGCGGGCACAACTCACAATAACCTGGTTGTCATAAGTGTGCACACCCTCTTATAACTGGGGCTGTGGCTGTGTTCAGAATTAACCAATCACATTCAAACTCATGTTAAATAAGTCATTACACACATACCATCATTTAAAGTGACTCTGATTAATCACAAATAAAGTTCAGCTGTTCTTGTAAGATTTACCTGGCATTTGCTTAGAAGCATCTCAGAGCAGAAGCCATGGTCCGCAGAGAGCTTCCTAAGCTTCAGAGGGATCTCATTGTTGATATTACTCGGGTACAAAGGATTTCCAAAGCATGGAACACAGTAAATACAGTGATCATCAAGTGGAGAAAATATGGCACAACAGAGACATTACCAAGAACTGGACGTCCCTCCAAGATTGTTGAAAAACGAGAAGAAAACTGGTCAGGGAGGCTTACAAGAGGCCTACTGCAACATTAAAGGAACTACAGGAATTTCTGGCAAGTACTGGCTGTGTGCTACATGTGACAACAATCTCCCGTATTTTTCATATGAATGGGCTATGGGGTAGGGTGGCAAGACATAAGCCTGACAAGGAAAAACATCCAAGCCCGACTGAAGTTTGCAAAAACAAACATCAAGTCCCCAAAAGCACGTGCGGAAATGTGTTATGGTCTGATGAAACCAAGGTTGAACTTTTTGGCCATAATTCCAAAAGGTATGTTTGGCGCAAAAACAACACTGCACATCGCCCAAAGAACACCATACCCACAGTGAAGCATAGTGGTGGCAGCATCATTCTTTGGGGCTGTTCTTCTTCAGCTGGAACCGGGGCCTTAGTCAGGGTGGAGGGAATTATGAACAGTTCCAAATGCCAGGCAATTTTGGCAAAAAACCTTCAGGTGTCATTTAGGAAGATGAAAAGGAAGTTCACCTTTCAGCACGACAATGACACAAAGCACACATCCAAATCCACAAAAGCATGGCTTCACCAGAAAAATTCATGTTTTGGAATGGCCCAGCCAGAGCCCAGACCTGAATCCAATTGAACATCTGTGGGGTGATCTGAAGAGGGCTGTGCATAGGAGATGTCCTCTCCTGACAGATTTGGAGCGCTTTTGCAAAGAAGAGTGGGCAAATATTGCCACGTCAAAATGTGCCATGCTAATAGACTCCTACCCGAAAAGACTGATTGCTGTGATAAAATCAAAAGGTGCAAAGTAATTTAAATACAGCCAGTGCCCAGACCCCAGTATAAAACTTGCATATTGGTGAGCAGTATAGTGTAGGCACAGGGAGACCCACAAGGGACCAACAGATGAAAGACTTGCTTTTTAAAGTTTTATTTACTCTGAAATGGGACAAGTTAACCACTAAGTTATAAGTATTCAACTTATACTTATTAACAATAAGTATTAAACGTATTTAAAAACATAATGATGCAACATGTGCATTGCCCTAATAAATCTGTCATTATGGACGTTCTATGTAAGTTTGATATTAATCTTATTAACCTTCTTTGCTTATCACCTTTATCCTTTACAATGCTCTTCAGATTTACTGGAGAAATCCAGAGCTATACGGCAAGCTAAAGATGAAAGGACATTTCATATTTTCTATCAACTTGTGGCAGGAGCAGGAGAACACCTGAAAAGTAAAACTGCATTTTTCTTTTTTTTTTATCCTCATTGGGACTATTTTTATGTAAGGTCATTGCAAGTGGATATGTTACAGTCATGGGAAACAGAAATAGCATCTTTGAACAAGCGGATGTAAGACAACAGAAGTGAAGACGATGTTTGCTGATGCAAATGTCCACAAGAGAAGAGTCTGATTATGTCTACATAGAGAATACTGCCAGTGAATGTCTCTCTTTTACACTTAAGTGTTCATATTTCCCTTATTGCACAAGGCACTTGGCAAGCTAAGATGGGGTTATTATCTACAGTGTTATGCACTATAGTATTAAAAATTAGTGTACACGTCTCTCTGCTTCTATTTCTTAAGTTTGAGGGTCACATTAATACTTTTCATATTACTCTATAATATATTTATTAATACTACTAGCTTAAGTGGGATAGAAGGTAGTGTTTTTTATATATTTATTTACTTGTAGAGGTAGACCTAAGAAATATTGTGGTACACATATATATATATATATATATATATATATATATATATATATATAATATAATTATATATTAGTTAAATTTTTGTTATTATTTTCCTTTTCCCCCATTATATCAAAATCCCTTTAAAGCTATCTCTTATACATTTTTAAACCCAGTGATGTCATGGTGACATTACTGGGCTCTCAATACATTTTATTTATTTACATTTTATTTTCTCTTAATTTGTTATTTTAAAAAAACATTTGTAAGGGTAGAAACCTTCTTTCTCCCTCTCCTGTCTGATCTGTCTGTGCTGACACTGTGACAGCATTGATATCTACCGAAAGGGAATGATCACATCACGATTGGGCATTCCTTATAAAACTGTGCACCGGCGCTTGAACTCAGCGTCACTAACCATGAATTGCTGGCATTGAGCCAGAGATGCTGGCTTCTGTCAACAGGGGAGAAGTCAAGATGTCCTCAATAGTTCATTTCCATTACAGAGAGAGGAGACGCTCTAGGCCTAGGGTAGTGCAGAAGGTAAATATGCACTTTGGGAAGAATCAAGCACAAGATATGTTTTGATATTTATGAGTGGGAAAATGTGCAGACAGGTCAAGTTGAATTGCTCTTGCCTGCCATTAAAACGGTATGTTTAGTATATTTTGTTTTCAACAATATAATAACATTGTGTATGACTTCAAAGAAAAATGATGCATGCATTTGTAGTGTAATTACATAATAATGAATAAACTATATATAATAAAATATGTTATATGATACATAAAAATACTAAATAAATAATAGAGATGCAGATATGCACCACAAGAAGAATATAAGCTACATTACTAATAGTAATTCCAAGAGTGCGATACTTGATTTAGCAAGGATTAATGTTTCTAGTATAAGCACATAACTTACACATGCATTATACTATGTAATTAGTGACATGAGAAAGAACATGTTGTTATATACTAATTCATGTATTATTTCATGTAGCGGACTTGTTATTGGAGGCTTTCAGCCAGTATCGCTTTCTATCCAATGGCAATATTACCATTCCTGGACAACAAGATAAGGAGATACTACAAGAGACATTGGAGTCAATGAAAATTATGGGAATCAGCCATGAGGAAATCATGTGTGAGTTATCATGTTTGTTGGATGCCATAGAATTGGGAATTGTTATAGACAACAAACTAGGCAACAATGTGCAATGTCAGTCAGCAGTTGCTAAGGCCAGTAAGGTATTGTCGTATATAAAAAGGGGCATCAATTTGCGGGAAAAGGTAAAATTTTGCCTCTGTATAAATCAATGGTCCTGTGCAATTTTGGGCACCTATTCTAAAGGAGGATATCATAGCACTAGAAAGGGTGCAGAGGCGGGCAACAAAATTAATAAAAGGAATGGAGCACTATTGTTATGAAGAAAATTTAAATCTGTTTAGTTTAGAAAAACGGTGCCTCAGAGGGGATATGATAGCAATATATAAATATATTCGGGGCCAATACAAACCATTGTGTGGAAATCTGTTCATAAACAGGACTATGCATAGGACATGTGGTCATGCGTGGTCAGACTGGAACTGGAAAGGAGATTTAGTCTAAGGCAGAGGAAAGGGTTTTTTTACAGTAAAGACAATAAGGATGTGGAATTCTCTGCCTGCAGAGGTAGTTTTATCTGAGTCTGTACAGATGTTTAAACTGCAACTGGATGGATACTTGGAAAAACATAATATTGAGGGATATAATCTTTAATTATGGGGAAACAGCTTATTGATCCAAGGAGAAATCTGACTGCCATTTTGGGGTCAAGAAGGAATTTTTTCCCTGGTTATTGCAAAATTGGAAAGAGCCAAACTGGGGTTTTTGCCTTCTTTTGGATCAACAGCAACAAATTAACAGATATAGGAAAGGCTGAACTTGATGGACGCATGTCTTTTTTCAGCCTATATAACTATGTAACTATGTAACATAGCAGTCGCTTTAATAAAAATCAAAAGCATTTGTGATTAGCTTGTAAAAGCTGGAACAAGATGTCTTACTCATATGTTTGGTAATGCCAATGCCGATTCGTCTGGCACTTTGGATATTCATTAACCCTAGCTTGAAGGGCCTAGTTATGTGATTTTCTTGAATTTAATTTTTAACGCTATGCAAGGCCAACTGTGCCCAAAGTCAAGGATTGGACCTTGAAATAATTAAATTGCTTGATTTTTAAAAACAACATGGCATTGATAGCAGGCCATATTGGTGAAATGTTGGCATGCTGAAGTTTGGTTCCACAATGGAATGCCATAATGATGCTTTTTACAGTTAATTTACAACTGAGCAGTAATTATTATAATGCATTTTCTGCCTTTTCAATTTAGCAATGTTGAAGATGGTGTCAGCAGTTTTGCAGTTTGGTAACATTGTTTTTCGAAAGGAGAGAAACACAGACCAAGCTTCTATGCCAGACAATACAGGTATGAAAGGTGGAAATTGTATAGCCTTTTAATAGTGCCAAGATATGCAAGTTTATTTAATAATGATGTATTATTGGTATTACAAACTAGGCATGTGATTTTTGGAATATGGAAAATGTGTTGTCTGGTTTTTTTTTTTTGAATGAACCATCCCAGGTTAAATATGAAATACAGCCATATACAGTGAGGGATAAATAGGGAATGCGATAAATTTATAAAAGAGGAGGGAGATAGAAAAAGGAGAGAGGAGAAGGAAGGGAAAGAGAAAAGGACAGAGAGAAATGAGGAAAGGTAAAGGGAGGGAGATGGAGGGGAGAGGAAGGAAGGAATGGGAGAAAACTAGCAGAAGGGGTGCGAGGAGAGACAACAAAGTAAATGTTTGTTCAACCATGATTCCCATTTCTTTCAGTTTGAGTGTATACACAAAAATTGCATATCATTTTTCAAGGATGGATAGGACGTTTGTTTGGTACCACATTTAGTTGTATAGTATAACATTTAATACAACTAAAAAATTTTTTTGTGATTTTATTTGATGTACAATAATTATTCTAATCAGTAAAGTAGCCAAAAGTAAAGTAGGACAAAATAGATTGAGTCTACTTGAGTGTGGAAATAATTTATATGTATAAAATTCCCATATCATTCTGGCAAATATTAGAAGTTATACATTGTCATTTCAAAGTCGTACTTTATTTTTATAGTTGGTATTAGACTTCTGCATTCGTATTTAGGCGAACATGAAAACGAACTCGAAGGGTGCGTTTTCGTTGTTCAGCCAGAATACCGAACATACGAACATGGCGGTGGCAAAACGTAGACGAAGACACACAACACGAAGAATCTTCGTGTTTGTCTTCATCTACTTATCTCCCTGGTCCCTTCCCCATCTAGTTGTCACCTTTCGCCGGCGGGTCTGTCCAGTGGGCTCCGCTGCTGCCGTCCAGCCGCCTCGCGTCCCGCTTCCTCGGGTGGGGGCGTCCTTGATGGTGCCCGCCGTCAGGTCCTCCAGCGATGCTCGCCGCCGGGGATCGCCCTCTTCGCCGTCCTTGGCTGTCCTGGCGTCTGTCTCTCGCGGCGGGGGTCCTGGAGAGGTTCTTCTGCCGTCCTCGGTGTGCCGGAGGTGTGCACACGTGCACGCTGTCATGGCGGCCAGGAATCCCATACCCAGCAACTGCGTACGTCACGCTAGGGGGCGGGTCCTCTCGCTTTTTATCTGATTGGCTGATTATTGGCTGCAGCTGTTTGGCACCAAATTTAAACCCCCTGCTCACTCTAATCTGAGCCCTTGTGTGGTACATACGTTATCACTGTCTCAGTGTGTTATATTCTGATTTACTGGTTTCCTGACTCCTGCTTTGTTCCTGACTACTCTCTGATCGCCGCCTGGATTGACTTTGGATTGCTTTTTGGACTTTGCTTGTTTGCCGCCTGCCTCCACCTTGGACTGTGACCTGTTTATGAT
Source organism: Spea bombifrons (assembly GCF_027358695.1). Classification (NCBI taxonomy): domain Eukaryota; kingdom Metazoa; phylum Chordata; class Amphibia; order Anura; family Pelobatidae; genus Spea; species Spea bombifrons. The sequence continues at coordinate 19,266,481 of NC_071098.1, forward strand.
ATTGGAACTTTCCTGCTGTTGTCCTACTATTCCTTCTGCTACTACCCATCCTGATATCCCACCATTCTGCAAACGGGACCCGTCTCTCGTCGGATCGTTACACTAGTCTACCTTATCTACGCAGCATCGCAGGGGTTGATGGAAGCGGAAATCCGTAGGTTCGCCGTCAGGGGTTAAGGGGCCGTGCGAACAACTATTGGTCGCCTGCAGGGTCCTCCTCTGGCATCAACCAATTGGTTGATGCCAGAGGAGGCAGCTGCGAGCGACCAATAGGCTCACTTGCACAGCCCTGGTCTTCCTGCTCCAACAGTTAAAAGTCTGTATGAACGACCAATAAAGTCGCTTGTACAGACCTTTAATTGTTGGAGCAAGGAGACCAGGGTCTCTGCCGGCCAAGTTGCTGCACCAGGATTTTAAAAGTCTGTACGAGCGACTCTATTAGTCGCCAGCAGGGGGCTCGTCTGTCATCAACCAATGAAGTACAGGTGTATTTCATTGGTTGATGGCAGAGGAGGCCCCTGCAAGCGTCAAATAGAGTTCCTCGTACTTTAAAATCCTGTCGCCAAAGCTGCTGCCTAGTCCGTAACGCGTTAAACCCATATTAACCCCATCTACAAAAAACGGCAAAAAATGAAAAAAAAATGAACACGAAGAATGTACACAAATATTCGCCAAACACAGGAATGGACGAGTATTTACGGAATACGAAGATTTTTCCCCCCACGAAGATGAACACGAAGAGTTGGCCGGCGCATCCCCTGAGTGACAATCTTCTAACACTGCTCCCAATAACCATAAAATACATGAGGGAAGAGGTAAGCTTACCTCTGTGTTGCTCACACACTGTGCGAGCAAACTCTCTTGTACCACCCAGAGGAAGCAGAAATGCAGGTTCGCCTTACGTTACCCGTATTTGTGAGTGCATTCAAAAAGAGGAATCTATTTGGGTTCCTCATTTGAACATACTACACTATGAGGTTGTCTATGTACAGGCATGTGAAAAAAGAACATACCCTTTAAATTCTAATAACAACCATCTGTTCCTTTGCAGGTCTCAAAAATAAGTAAATACAACCTCAAATGCTTTCTGGCATTTTAAAACAAATAACGTGATAAAAAGAATGTTTTAGAGTTATTTATATGGCAAATAGTGTGACTCGGGTATGTATAAGGGGTCCGTGTGGGTATAATAGCTCGACCACGAGATAAACTATAGGGGGCTGGTCTCCAAATGTTTCCAGGGCTGCTTTTCATTCCCAGTCTGGCCCTGGGCAGAAGTAAAAGGAGAACATAGCAGATCATGTGAAGCAAGCATAAGTGATGGGAGGAGGGAGGGTGAGATTAGTGGCCACTTAGAAACAGGGCCACTGGAAAATAGGGCCCACAGAGCCAGGCTGTAGATGTTTATTGCTGAGTGGCCCAGAAGGAACTGAATGTAATCAATTAGTACTGCACCTGGAGACAGGCAATCTATCAGATGGAGTTTTAACACTTACAAATTAGATCTAAAGGGGTGGGGAGATAATATCTAGACAGGAATAATAGTAATAAAAGAAAACAATCAAGGTGTTGCAATGGCCCAGTCAATGTCCGGACCTCAATCTGATAGAAATGCTGCAAAGAGACCTAAGAGAGCTGTACATAAACAAATGCCCACAAACCTCAATGAACTGAAGCAACGTTGTAAAGGAGAGTGGGACAAAATTCCTTAACAACGATATGAGAGACTGATAAAGTAATACAGAAAATGATTACTTCAGGTTAATGCTGCTTGAGGTGGTTCTACAAGCTGTTGAATCATAAGGTGTACCTAGTTTTCCCACACATTGCTTTTCTATTTTGGCTTTATTTTTGTAAGACCACATAATTCAAAGAGGGTGTACTTTATTTTTCATATAAGTGTATATTTTCCTTTTTTTCTCTTTAAGTGCTATATCATTATCTAACATTTCCCCGAAAGATACGTATTATCTAGAATATTGTATGTGCACCCCCACTTCATTTCACTTTGTTTCCTAATTTTTATACTAGACATGTTTGGAGGGAAAACATGCTAGGGGAGTTTGCTGCACCTTAAATCCAAAGACTCAATATTCCAGAGTTCCCGCATCTATCAAACAATTTTCTATTTGTACAGATACTTTATTTAGCAATGCAGGTCAATGGAGCTAAGCTTACTAATTACAATTATGCAGAGTGAGCGTATACACATACATTAGAAAGCGATTTACAATTGCTTTTGTCTCTTAAATGGTCTTGCTGTCAGCAACACCGAGGTCAGCATCAGGGGACATGTCTGGTCCCTCCACAGGGCATCAACGTCCGCCATACACTTTTAAAAGCGAGACATTCAATGACACCAAACACCCACCCCAGGACACACTGTGAGAGATTTTGCCACTCGCAAGATGGCGGCGTGCTTTAAAAAAATAAAGTTCTCCAGACCCTCCTAAAAATTCTGGCTTTCTGGTTGAATACAGGTAGTGCATTCAACCATGCAAGTCAATGGAGCTTTCTAATCATAATGTGATTCATTGGGTTCCAGCATGTACTGGCTGCCTAGGCATGATAGGAGTGTGATTGCTGCTATCAATTTTTTTGGTCCAACTTTGGTATGTTAACAACACTTTTATTGGGCAGAATAATTCAATAACAGTTTTAATATATTTGATTGCAAACAGCAATCACACTCCTATCATGCTACGTCAGCCAGCACATGCTAGAATCTGGGCATGATAGGATTGTGATTGCTGTTAACAATTATATATATGTATAAATATATACCGATTTATAAGATGAGTTTTTTTCCAGAGCTAATGCTCTGAAAAATACCCCTCGTCTTATAATCGGGGTGGTCTTATAGTCAGACCTCAACTAGATCTGACTATGAGACTAAGATCCAGATCCCCCGCAGCGATGCAGGGGACCTGGATCCTCCTGCCCCCCCCCCACTTACCGGTACTTCTGAGTCCCCTGTGCTTAGTCCGGGCAGCGTGTAGAGCTCTACGCGATTCGCGTAGACAACTTCCGCTGCAGCCGGGAGGAGGTGCGGTTAGCAGCGGGGGTTGTCTGTGTCCATCGCGCAGACCTTCCCTGGCTGTCAGAGATCAGAGTTCCCCATGAGTGGCATATAGGGGTATAGGGCAATTCTGGAGGCAGAGTGGCACATAGGGGGTCAAAAGGCATATCATGGGGCACAGTGGCATTTAGAGGGTTAAAAGGCATATCATGGGGCACAGTGGCATATAGGGAGTATAAGGCATTTCTGGGGCAGAGTGGCAAGCCAGGGGGCAGATGTGCATAACTGGGGGGGCAGGTTGAAAAAAAAAAAGGAAATTAAAAAAAATATATTTTTTTCTCAATCATAGCTTTTATTAAAAAAATTGTTCACATAGTTTACATGAATGAACATTTACTGGTAAAACTTTTTTCCTATAGGGTTGTCTTATATTCAGGCTTTTTCTTTTTTTCATAAATTAATATTCAGATTTTGAAGGGTTCGTCTTATAACCAAGCTCATCTTATAATCAAGCAAATACGGCATGTATATATTAATATGCTGAATTTTCAGTTTCAGTCCAGAATTTTAATTTCGGTGCATCCCTACTATATACTAAGCCAGTCACTGAAGTGGTAGGCCTACACCACATCAATGTTTGGCTTAGTATATAGTGATAGGGGTGGTAGTGCAGTATTGGCAGTGTCTGGCTCAATGTATAGTGATAGGCACACATTGACGGTGGTACAGCATAATCCCTAAGTATATAATGATAACAATTATGCTGTACCCCTGTCAATGTTTGCCTAACCATAGAAACTATGCAGTTTTAAAGTGTGTGTTTGTGGGGGGTGCCACATACAGGATCTGCCACAGTTACCAAATACTCTAGGTACGCCCCTGCATCTTGCGGTAGTCAGGCCCAATGGCCGTGCCTCAGCCCTTCGTCCCACGTCTTAAAAGGGGTGGGATGAAGAGCTGAGGCACGGCCATTGGGCGGCCAATTTAATTTCATTAGGCGCAGGTGGAGTGACTGCACGACGGCCGCTTTCAATGTCACTTGCAGCCGCTTCGGTGGCGCAATGGGCCAGTAGACTAGACTTGCCCCCCAGGCCTTAGGCTGCCAGGCCTCCCCTGTGGATGATGTTACCAAGATTAGAATCAGAGCCTCTTTCAAATACACTTCATGGTACTGCTCTAGACTACTCTTACAGCAGCCCCCGATAACAATCACTGTGGAAGCTGTGTAGGTGATAACTATACCCTCAATACAGGCTTGACTTGGTCCTGTTATGGGCAAAATTATGGACTGATGAAGACAGTAAACCTGAGACTGAAACATCAACATTTTAATGACCAAGGAACTACAGGAAAGAAGGTAGAACTCAAGTTTAATGTTCTTTTGGTTAATATTGTATGTTTTGGTTTGAGTTTTTTATAAAGGAAAATTTGGCCTTGGAACTTTTTTGCATATGAAGACTTTCTTATGTCACAGATTTACCGGAACATCTTTAATTATAATGCTTAACATATTAAGGTTATGCCCATGTTCTACAAAGTACCCTCCGCAAAGAAGAGATTAATTTACAGTATTGCAGGTTAGCAGTATAAATGGTTTTATCTCTTTTTATTCCAATAAACCTCCTTTACTTGCAAACCTGGATACCTTTTTTTGAGTTGGGATATTTTGGGTGACTTTTCCTATATATGTATATGAATACATGTACCATATAATTTTATTGTTTTATCGTAAACCATTTATTATATTTTTTTACATGTAGCTGCACAAAAACTATGCCATCTTTTGGGACTCAATGTAACAGAGTTTATGCGTGCCATTCTTATGCCAAGGATTAAAGTTGGCCGTGATTATGTCCAGAAGGCACAGACAAAGGAACAGGTGAGCAGAAACAGTAAAAAGAAAAAATGTGTTGTGCTACAGTCTATTGTGGATGCCATCAAGAACAAACTTTATTTCCATGATCTATACTTCTTCCATTCTTTATTGTTCAGGCGGATTTTGCTGTGGAGGCACTTGCCAAAGCATTATATGAAAGGCTTTTTCGCTGGCTGGTTCACCGGATCAACAGGGCCCTAGACAGGACGAAAAGGCAGGGTGCGTCATTCATTGGAATCCTAGATATAGCAGGGTTTGAGATCTTTGAGGTGAGTAAGGATTTAAGTTACTTGAATACTCATGAGTTGTGCTAATGATAAAATGTAATTGTTCACTTAAGACTCTATATGTTCATTGTGTAGAGTGATAAAATCCCTTGTGGTGAGGGAAAAACAAGCCTTCTAGCTTGTACATGAGTGTTTAATAATATACTATATATATATATATATATATATATATATATACATACATTCCAAATATATTTTAATGGACATTGTATTAAAACAAATTTTTTAATTACCGTATTTGCTCAATTATAAGACGACCCCCCAAAATTTGAATATTAATTTAGGAAAAAGGAAAAGAAAGTTTTACTAGTAAATATTAATTCACATGTAAACAATTTTTTCATATTTAATAAAAACTATGATTGAATAAAATGATTGTTTTTATCTCCTTTTATTTGCTAACCTGCCCCCAGTTATGCCTTATACCCCTATATGCCACTCTGCCCCCCAGAAATGCCTTATACCCCTATATGCCACTCTGCCCCCCAGAAATGCCTTATACCCCCTATTTGCCACTCTGCCTCCCTGATATGACTTATAACCCCCTATTTGCCACTCTGACTCCAGAAGACAATTTAACTCCCCCCATACCACTCTTACCCCCCGGCTTACCAGTGCATCCCTTTACTTGTGACCCGTGCTTCAGACTCCCTGGTGTCTCTGTGCGATGTAGATCTCCGCTGCTGTTGGCCAGTGCTTCCACCCGGCCTTATACCCTCTGTATGCCTTATACCCCAAGATATGCCACTCCGCCCTCCCCAGATATGCCTTATATCCCCTATATGCCTTATACCCCCCTGATATGCCACTATGCTCTCTGAAATGCCCTGCACCCCCAGTGTGCCTTATACCCCTAGATATGCCCCTCTGCCCCTGATATGCCTTATACCCCCCTATATGCCACTCTGGCCCCCTGATATGCCACTGTGCCCCCAAATATGCCTTATACCCCCTATATGCCACTGTGCCCCCCCTGATATGCCAATCTGCCACCCTGATATGCCTTATACCCCCTGATAGGGGTCATGTGACGCGGGTGCTCCATCATAGACGCCCCAGTGGAAGTGCCGCAGTAGCGGACGCCCACCGACTGCCGGAGAGGAAGATCCAGGTTCCCTGCAGCGCTCCTCTCGGGCAGCCGGCGAACATTGTGCAATGTGCTGAGACAACCTCCGCCGCTGCTGGCCGGTACTTCCACCGTGGCTTCTATGGTGGAGCACCAGAAGGTCATGTCACACTGGTGCTCCATCATAGAATCCCCCGACGGAAGTGGAGGACAGTAGCGGAGGATATCTGTGTGTGCCTGCCGGCTGTCAGAGAGGAGGATCCGGTCCCCTGCAGCTCTGCGGAGGATCTGGATCTTACTGTTATTATTTAACCTCTATTTGAGGTCGGATTATAAAATGAATTTGCTCTGAAAAAAAATCTTATTTCGATAAAATCAATACAACTAATCGATAATGAAATTCGTCGGCAACGATTTTCAATATGGATTATTATAAATTTTTTCGATTAGTTGTTGCAGCCCTAGTAGCGCCAGCAGATTTTGTAGCACTGTTACAATCAGAGGAATACATTAAAATCAAACACAATAACACACTGGTACAAAAGGAGAAGTTGGGTCATTATAAAATAGATAGTTTTAATTAGGCAGTATGATACCTACAGGCAGGGGCATACCTAGAGTATTTGGCACTCGTGGCGAATCCTGTATGTGGCACCCCCTCACAAACAAAAAAATGTATTTTGGCACGAATATTTATTTCACAAATTTGTAAACTGTATGTCAAGTGGGAAAAAATAGAAATCTAAAAAATTAACGTATAAATAAATTAAGTTTAAATAAACATTTACTGAACAGATATGGTACAGCATAACTCCCATTGCTGTAAACTGAGCCAGACATTGACGGTAGTGCAGCATAACCCCTATCACTATATGGTAAGCCAGACTTTGATGTGGTAGGCCTCTGCCCCTAAAACCACCATGCCACAGCTGCACCTAAAACAACCTGCCTGTGCCACCGCTGCCCCTAAAACAGCCTCCCCGTCCCATTTCTACCCAGTTTGGGATTTAGTTATTATCCGTCTGTGTGGTTTAATATACGAACAGTGACTGAGTCACACCACACAAAAAAAAAAGTTTTAGATTTTAGAAAAGCTGACTTTTCTAAAATGAGAATATGTGTAAAGAACTCACTATTTTATGAGAGCTGCCAAAGCACACGCAGAAGAGATAATTACCCAGTCAGTAAAAAAGGGAGATACAATGTTTTTAGAGAAATGTAAAGAAAAGAGAAATGAGGATAGGAAAGTAAAACAAGGAAAAAACAAAAGGAGGAAGGTATGTAGAAGATAAAGGTCTAACTGATTGCCTCAATGAATTTGATACATATGAGTTTAGCCAGAGCTTCTACTTCACTTGTCTAAGGTAGCAACATAGACGTTGATGGGCGCTGATGAGATACACCTCAAGTTATTAAAATAGCTTGGTGGCCTTTTAGAAAAAAACGTTAACAAATCATTGTTAATGAGAGTAGTCCCAGAAATTAGCGAATAATGTACCCATTCACAAGAAAGGCAGTAGGGGGAGTCAGGCAACTACAGACATGTGATTCTTGCATCAGTAGCGGGGGAATTAATGGAAACTAAGTTATAATATAGGATTGTTGAACATCTAAAGTCACAAGGGTTTCAAGATCAAAAAAGACATGGGTTTACTTCAGAAAGGTCATGCCAAACTAATCTTATTGAGTTTTTTGAGTAAGTGACTAAAATAATTGATCAAAGTGGTGCAGTAGACATGCGTACCGAGATTTTAGTAAGGCTTTTGACACTGTCCCGCATAGAAGACTTATCAATAAACTGAGTTTGGATCCCAATATTGTTGAATGGATTAGGCTGTGGCTGAGTGACAAACAACAGAGGATTCTAGTCAATGGGGTATACTTGGAGTAAGATCTTGTTACCTCAGGGATCTGTACTTGGATCCATTCTCTTTTATATTTTTGTAGTGATATTGCTTGTAATGATTTTTTTGTAGTGATATCAACAGGGTTGATGTTTCTGGAGGGATAAGCCATTTGGCAAATGATTTAGGTGAACTGTAAATCTTATCTCCAGAGGTATATAGATATGTTGGAGAAAGTTCAGAGAAGGGCTGCTAAAATGGTTCATGGATTACAGGATAAAACGTACCAGGAAAGGTTAAGGGATCTTAAAATATAAAGCCTGGAAGAAAGACATGACAGGGGGATATGATAGAAATATTTAAATACTTAAAGGGAGTCAACGTGATAAAGGAAGAGAGTTTATTAAAAAGAAGAAATACTACCACAACAAGTGGACATAGTCTTAAGCTAGAGGGGCAAATGTTTTAAAGTAACATAAGGAATTATTACTATTACTGAAAGTATTGTGGATGCATGGAATAGCCTTCCAGCAGAAGTGGTAGATGGAATTTGTGATGAAAGCGTATTATATAATAAACTGTCATTTTCATGGTCTCTGTGTGCAATCGACATGTATGTACAACCATCTCTAATGGATACGTTTGTTCACGAGGTTAGGAGATTTATGCTGTTATGTTTAGAATTTATGATGAAATGAAAGGGGGGAAATGACTCTTGTTGGTTTTTGTTTCACAAGCTTAGATTTAGCATAGGTATTTATGAATAACTTCACATGTCCTGTACATTTTTTTATATGTTTCTGTAAGTGAAGTGCAAAAGTCCTCCATGAGGAAAAATGTGCCCCTGTCCCAGGTATTGAAAGAGTTTAAGTGCATGTGAAAGCTGGAGTGTACTCTTGAAGCACACCAACCACGTTAGAATTGTTGTTGATAATTCCACTCCATTAAGTTATTGCATGCTTTGTTGGCAGTTGCTGACAGTTTGTGTAAGGATTTGGGTTCCCAAACTAAATTTTTAAACCTTCTTAAGGTACAAGAACTATTGTTTTCTTTATTCAGCTCACCCCTTCAGGTCTAAAAGTTCTGGATACATTTGTCCACAAAAATGTACTGTTTTGGGGTCTGTACTTTGATGAATCCAATATTTGAAAAAATATAGTAAAATAGATAAGAATATCTAAAAAAATGTATTTGTGTATTTAACCCCTTAACCCCTTAAGGACAATAGGGGTTTTTACTCGTAGTATATTGTGGGACAATGGCTCTTTTAACGTTTTTCAGTGTTACTGTTTAGCTGTGATTTTCTTCTTTCTCATTTCGTGCTCCCACACATATTATATATTGTTTTTTTCAGGACAAACAGGGCTTTCTTTAGATACCATTATTTTTATCATACCATCTAATTTACTATACAAAAAATGATAAAATATGGTGATTTTTTGTTAAAAAATTACTTTCTTTCACTTTTTAAACCAAAAAACTTTTACTCATCTGCAAAAACTAATGATAAAACCTGCTAAATAGATTCGACTATTTGTCCTGAGTTTAGAAATACCCAATGTTTTTATGTTTTTTTGCTTTTTTCTGCACGTTTTGGGGCAATAAGTACAGGTAGCGTTTTGCTATTTAAAAACAATTTTTTCCCCAAAGTTAGTCATTCTGCCCCATGTGCCATTTCGGGTATCTTTGAAGCCGGCCAATGCAATTGACCCCATCAAACCATATATATTTAAAAACTAGACACCCCAAGGTATTTGAAATGCTGGTATTTTAACCCTTTCCATGAACTAATTCTACCACTAGCCTTTGTCAAACTTTACGGTAGTAATTTTTTTTTGTATTTTTTTCACACACGTTGTACTTCAGGTATAAATGTACCGCTCCTGGTATATGTCAGTGTCACACAACACCCCAATATGTGTTCAGTGACATCTCCTGAGCGCAGTGATACCCCACATGCAGGGGTTTGTTGGGTTATTTGGGAGGTAAAAGGCCACCTTTGTGAGGTGTGTATATTTTTGCCATTTATACATCTGGTCACTCTGTGCCCACGTCCCATACTGGGGACATCTTTGAAGCCGGCCAATTCAATTTACCCCATCAAATCATAATTTTTTAAAACTAGGCACACTATGGGCATTTATAATGCCAATATTTTAACTCTTTGCGTGTGGGATTTTTTTGGGAAGATACAGCGCTAATTGTATGTAGCGCTAATTGTGTATAAAAAAAACATACATATCTACCTATTTGCACTTTTTTCGTGACTTTTTTACATGTAACTATATATATATATATATATATTTTTTTTATTATTATTTTTTTTTAAAAAAAATTTTTTTTTTAAATTTAATTTTTTTTTTAATTTTTTTTTTACAATACACTGAGGCTGTGTAGCCCCCTCTGAGGCTACACAACCTCAGTGTATAGTTAAAAAACGTCATTGCCTCAATGAAGAGGCAGGCTGGAATGGGGGTGAGTGATTGACAGACCAGGTCACTGGTCTGTGGTTTAACCCACCGATCGCCGTGATTCACTGTGAATCACGGGGATCGGGAAGTTGTGAATCCCCCCCCCCGGAGCATTGCAGGCTTGCCTCAATGAAGAGGCAGCCTGGAATGCCCCTCACCCGATTTGCATCGGGTTCGGGGGGGGGGGTTTGACAGACCAGTGATTTCAGTCACTGGTCTGTCGTTTAACCCACCGATCGCCGTGATTCACTGTGAATCACGGCGATCGGGAGGTTGTGAAGCCCCCCCCCTGAGCATTGCAGGCTTGCCTCAATGAAGAGGCAGCCTGGAATGCCCCTCACCCGATTTGCATCGGGTTCGGGGGGGGGGGTTGACAGACCAGTGATTTCAGTCACTGGTCTGTCGTTTAACCCACCGATCGCCGTGATTCACGGTGAATCACAGCGATCGGGAGGTTGTGAAGCCCCCTCTGGGGCATTGCAGGCATGCCTCAATGTAGAAGCAGCCTGGAATGCCCCTTACCCGATTTGAATCGGGCTCGAGGGGCGTGTTTAACAGACCGGTGATTTGCATCGCCGGTCTGTTGTTTCAACCGCCGATCTCCGTGAATTGCGGAGATCGGAAGGTTGCAAAACCTTTTTTTTTTGTTTGCCTGGATAGCCTCACTTGTGAGGCTTCCAGGAAAACCGCGATGCCGCCGATCGCGGCGAAAACGCCGCGGTAAACGGCAAATAACGTTACCACGTACATGTACGGGCATTGTCGTTATCGCGTTGCACGGCAACCCCGTACATGTACGTGGATTGTCGTTAAGGGGTTAAGGACCGGGCTCATTTTTCATTTTGTACCCTGTGGGACCGAGGCTGTTTTGACACTTTTGTGGTGCTTGTGTTCAGCTGTAATTTTCTCCTCACCCATTTAGTGTACCCACATAAGTTATATATTGTTTTTTCAGGACAAGATGGGCTTTCTTCAGATACCATTATTTTGATCGTATCATCTTATTTACTATAAAAAAAATAAAAAAACATGGTGAAAAATTGAAAAAAAACACATTTTATGACTTTTATTTGAAAAATCTTTTACTCACCTAAAAAAGCAAGTAAAAAAACTAGCTAAATAGATTCTACTACTTGTCCTGAGTTTAGAAATACCCAATGTTTTTATGTTTTTTTGCTGTTTTTTGTAAGTTATAGGGCAATAAGTACAAGCAGCGTTTTATGATTTCCAAATCTTTTTTAACAAATCTGGTCAGTCTGCCTCCATCTCCTCTTTGGAACATCTTTGAAGCCGGTTAACTCAATTTAACCCATTCAAACCATATATTTTTGAAAACTAGACACCCCAGGGTATTCCAAATGCTGTTATTTTAACCCTTTAAATTATAGAACTACACTTTGTCAAACTTTGTAATAGTAATTTTTTTTATTTTTTTCCCCACACAAATTGTACTTTAGTTATAGATATACAGGTTCTGGTATATGTCACTGTCAAACAACACCCCAATGTGTGTTCAGGAACATCTCCCGAGTACAGCCATACCCCACATGCATGGGTTTGTCAGATTGTTTGGCTGGTAAAAGGCTACTTTTGGGGCATGCGTAATTCAGGTGGTCATTTGGTCATTCTGCCTCCATCTCCTCTTTGGAACATCTTTGAAGCCGGTTAACTCAATTTAACCCATTTTTGAAAACTAGGCACCCCAGGATATTCCAAATGCTGTTATTTTAACCCTTTCCATGCACCAATTATAGAACTACACTTTGTCAAACTTTGTAATAGTAATTTTTTTTTTTTTTCCACACAAATTGTACTTTAGTTATAGATATACAGGTCCTGGTATATGTCCGTGTCAAATAACACCCCAATGTGTGTTCAGGAACATCTCCTGAGTGCAGTGATACCCGACATGCATGGGTTTGTCGGGTTGTTTCAGATTTAAAATGCCACATTTGGGAAGTGCGCTTTTTTTCTCCATTTTGGTCAGTCTGTACCTATGCCCTATCTTTGAGCTCGGCCACTCCAATTTACCCCATCAGCCATTTTTTTTTATATTAGACACCCCTTGGGTATTTGAAGTGCTTTTATTTTAACTCTTTGTTGAGATTTTTGAGAAATTTTAGCACTTGCTCAAAATAATGAACTTTATTTTTTAATTTAATTTTATTTTTTTAATACTTTTTTATATTTTTGTTACACATTTTGCTGGTACTGGATGGTTCATCTAGTGACATCACTGCATAATTATTTTTAAATGTTAGCACATTTTTTTTATTTTTTTTCCATTTTGTATTATTTTTTTATTTTTTTTTAATATTTTACTAATCACATAGTGATTAGAAAGCTGGGCTCCATTGACTTGCATGGTTGAATGCAGTACCTGTATTCAACCAGCAAGTGGAGCCAGTTCTCTAGAGGGTCTGGAGACCATCTAGCGAACTTTTCACCTTTATTGTTTTATTTCCCGGGCCGCCGCTATCTTGCGGATGACGAAGATCACCGGCAGCTGCGGCTGTGACCGCTCTCCGGAACGGTCACAGCCCACCCAGAGGTAAGAGTTTGGTGTCGCTGGATGCCTCCGCTTTTAAAACGGGCGTCCGCCACCATACAATGTATGGCGGCTGTTGACGCCCCGGGGAGGGGCCAGACATGGCCCCCGATGCCGATCTCGGCCTTGCTGAATGCCTCGACATCGAGGCATTGCAGCAAGGCCGTTTAAGCGAAGAAAGTGATCCTTGATCACTTTCTAAGCTTATTTAATTTTTTGACGGTTCAGGACCGTCAAAGGTCGTTTACTGACCTTCTTGTCATGACGGTCCTGAACCGGCAAAGGTCACGAAGGGGTTAATAAAGGACACACACATAGTGTAGGTGTCAGGGTCCACGAAGAAACCCACAACGCAGTGACTCACCTGAGTACCCGCTGACTGCGGGTACCAGCTCCCACGCCGCTGCTCTCACTGCTCCTGCCACAGTGCCGGTCTCAAAGAGCGCGCATGCTCCCACCTCTCCTTATTCACTCCTGAATGGAGAGGGCGGGGAACACACACCACCGTCAGCACGTTCAGGGGGAAGCTTTAAAAATGAGCACTGAGAATCATTCAGTGCTCAGTTATTGTGCTGTTAAGAGCTACATTGTTGATATGATATAGCGTCCACATGGCTAAGCAATTCATCTAATAGTAAGTAAAAAAAATAATATTTGGGCTGCTGAAAGTTAGGGGAGGTTAATTTAGATACGTGGCTTTGTGGGGAATCGTGATTCTCCAGCTCGGTAAGTTTCAGTACCCGGCATATAAGACGACCCCCGACTTTTGAGAAGATTTTCACGAGTTAAAAAGTCATCTTATACGCCGGAAAATACGGTACCTTTAGGGGCAAAAATAGATAGACACATAGTAAATGAGGCAAAATTATTTCAGAATACAATATCTCATTATGATTTTTTTGACATTTGGAGAACGTTACATTCAGGAGAAAGAGATTAAAGTTCCTGCGGGAACAGGGCCCCTCATTCCTCTTGTATCTGTATGTACACTGCTGTATTGTACTTCTGTAAAATTTTCATCTTGTACAGCGCTGCAGAATCTGTCGGTGCTTTATAAATAAAGTATAATGATAATTATACCCCTTTTCTATATCCTATATGTCTTACTCTCGATTTAAATTTTTTTTTTTACAAATTCAAGAACAATACTATTATGTGATAAGATAATCACAAGATATGTTATCTGGAGAGATCACTCTGCATTGATATTGGATATACCGCATTTCCTCAAGTATAAGACGCACCTTTTTCGAAATATTTGGGGTCTAAAAACTAGGTGCCTCTTATACAGTGGTTGTAGATTGCAGTTACTACTTCCCAGTTCCTTATAGCGTCCACATGGCTAAGCAATTCATCTAATAGTAAGTAAAAAAAATAATATTTGGGCTGCTGAAAGTTAGGGGAGGTTAATTTAGGGACAGTTATGGTTAATGGGGTGTTTAGGGTAAATTTAGGGGCAGTTATGGTTAATGGGGTGTTTAGGGTTAATTTAGGGACAGTTATGGTTAATGGGGCCTTTAGGGTTAATTTAGGGGCAGTTATGGTTAATGGGGTGTTTAGGGTAAATTTAGGGGCAGTTATGGTTAATGGGGCGTTTAGGGTTAATTTAGGGGCAGTTATGGTTGATGGGGTCTTTAGGGTTTGTTATGGTTGATGGGGTCTTTAGGGTTAATTTAGGGGCAATTATGGTTGATGAGGTCTTTAAGTTTAATTTAGGGGCAGTTAATGGATGGGCGTGATGAGGATGATGAGTATGAATTTTGTGATAATAATTTTTTTTTCACATTTTGGGCCCCAAAGTTAAGGCGCGTCTTATACATGGGGAAATATGGTACATGTCTCATCTGAATATAAAACTTTTAAATCATGAAGACTGAAGTTATTATTAAATAAGGAAAATAGAGTAGCAACAATAGAAGAATTAGCTATTATTTTGAGGTTAATCTAAATAAGAATGTATTGCGGGCCATTTTATAAAAATGGGTTCAGAATATAACAAGAAAATGTGAATTTCAATTAGTTATATTTAGAACTATAGAATAATACACGTTTAAATAAGACTTCCCCTTCAGATAGTTATTCTATAAGGATCAACGATTTGAAAGAAAGGATTAATGAGCTTCTACTCGAAAAGGCTAATAAAACTCTTACTAAATTTAGACAAACATGGTATTATAAAGGAAATAAAGCATAGAGATTATTAAATCAGAAATTAAAAAAGAGAGCTGCTAAGAGTGGCTCTTCTAGAATAGATACAATTGTATACAATGGACAGATTTATATTCCCAACTTTATAATCTCCCCAATAATCAGATCACTCAATATCTAATAGTACAGTTTTGTGAAGATGTAAAATTACCCTATTTATCTAAAGGGATAGAAATTCTACAGGCTGTAGAATAACTAAAAAATAAAGCAGGGCTCGACAAATCCCAGGCGCCAGGTCGCCATGGCGACAGAGAATTTTGTCCTGGCGTCTAGGTTTTGTCAGCCTCTTACATCCAGAAAAAATTGTGGCTGTAAGAGGCTGAGTCACCACACGGGGGTGCTGGGCAGACAGCACAGCCACTCCGAGCCCACCCCCGAGCCTGAGATCACTCCCACGGAGTGAGCCTGTAGGCTGAAAACGCGGTTGCTGCAAAACCAGCAATCGCGGTTTCAGCTGCCACAGGCAGCTTCAGGGAAGGGGGTTGTGTGTTGATTGGGTCCCCACACAAGTGTGGTTACCTGACACAACACCCCCCAGCTGCCTGATCGCTCCATGAGAGCGACAGTGGAGCGTTAACCCCATTCAATGCCGCGATCGCGGCATTTAGGGGTTAATTCCCGTTTTATACGGGGCTCTGCTGCTGGCTTCCAGGCAGACCAGCAACAGCAAAAACGAGCCCCCGCAAGCCCTTTGATGATTCCTGTAGGCATGGAAGCCTACAGCAGTCATCAGAGACTCCCCCCTGCAATGGCTGGTCTATAGACCTGCAATTTGAGTCCCAGCTGCCAGAGGCAGCTTCAGGGACAGGGGAGAGGGTTCTTTGGTCTCCCCATGAGTGTGGAGAGCAGCCCCAACACCCCCCTGCTGCCCAATCGCTCCCTGAGAGCGACAGTGCAGCGTTAACCCCTTCAATGCCACAATTGTGTATGACGCATTTGTGGCATTGCAGGGGTTAACATTTGTCCCCGCAAGCTTGTGGGGACTAAATATCAGTCAATGCTGTGCTCAAATGGAACATCAGCATTGAAAGGGTTAAAAAAAATAATAAAAAAAAAACCCAGCACTGACCTGAAAATCCAGGGTGCTTCCAGGTCAAATGCTGTGAGTTTAGTTAGTGGGCTGATGATGATCAGATCACTCCTGACCAACTGTTAGTTTAAAAAAATCCTGGCTCCTAACTTTTTTACCTGGCGCCTAGATTCACAACAAATTTGTCAAGCCCTGTAATAAAGTAAAGTGACCTGATGGATATATACCGTATTGGCCCGAATATAGGCCGCACTTTTTTCCCCCACTTTAAGACTTTAAAGTGGGGGTGCGGCCTATATTCGGGGTCTAGCGCCCGACGCCCGGGACATGCAGTCCCGGGCGCCGGGCAGGCAGCGGGGTTAGGATACAGATCCCCCGCAGCGGTGCAGGGGACCTGCATCCTACTGTCTGATACGCTCAGACAGCCTCCCCTGCCAGTACTTCCCACGGGGGGAGTACCGGCACGGGAGGTTGTCTAAGCGCATCGCACGGACGTTCACCGGCAGCGTCGATGCGCCGTTGCCGGTGAACGTGCGCACAATGCATTTTAACCCCCCCGACTTACCAGGGCAGACTCCCGGGTGTCTTGCAGGGCCGGCGGAAGACACCTACGCAATACGCTTATACAACTTCCGGTGCCGGTACTTCAGCTGAGTGCCGGCACCGGGAGTTGTATACACGATGTGCATAGATGTCCCCCTCCGGCCCAGCGAGACACCCGGGAGTCTACTCTGGTAAGTTGGGGGGGGGACACAGAGTGGCAGCATATCTCGGGGGGGGCACAGAGTGGCAGCATATCTCGGGGGGGCACAGAGTGGCAGCATATCTCGGGGGGGGGACACAGAGTGGCAGCATATCTCGGGGGGGGACACAGAGTGGCAGCATATCTCGGGGGGGGCACAGAGTGGCAGCATATCTCGGGGGGGGCACAGAGTGGCAGCATATCTCGGGGGGGAGAGGACAGAGTGGCAGCATATCTCGGGGGGGAGAGGACAGAGTGGCAGCATATCTCGGGGGGGGAGGACAGAGTGGCAGCATATCTCGGGGGGGAGAGGACAGAGTGGCAGCATATCTCGGGGGGGCGGGGGGGGGACAGAGTGGCAGCATGGTTTTTGGTGCTTTTTTAAAGAAAAAAACTTTTTCTTTAAAAAAGCACCAAACTTTTAGGGTGCGGCCTATATACGGGGGGGCCTATATCCGAGCCAATACGGTAAATAGATTCTATAAGTGCTTTAAAAAAACATACCCCTCATCTCCTGGACTTATTTCAAAATATAAGAATTAAAGGAAGCATGCCTCGGGAATTATTAGAAGCAACCATAATGCCTGTTTTAAAATCTGGCAAAGAAAGTTATGACACTGCAATGTTTGGGTTTCTTAGGGGTAGACATGCATGTAATAAATAATACTAGAAAATTTATAGATATTATGGATTTTGTCGATAAGCAGAAAATACCTTTTTTGGTGCTTTTCCTGGATGCAGAGAAGGCATTCAATATAGTTGATTGGACATATCTAGATCAAAGTCTTTATAAATTTGGTTTTGATTTACATTATAATCAAACCAGGTTGCTAAAACAGTAGCCCTCAGGATTAGAGCTACATGGTTCCAAATAGGCAATGGAACAAGACAGGGCTGTTCACTGGCCCCTTTGCTTTATATTCTTTCTTTTAGATCCAACAGAAAGGTAAAGGGAATATTGGATAATCACGTAAACTCCAGATTAAGATTTATTTTGACTTTAACTAATCCAGAGAAATCATTATCTGCTTTAATAAAGGAAATAAACACATAATCAGAAATCACAAGCAATAACCTTCCATTTAGAAGCAGATTTAAAAGAACTACTTAAACAAATCCAAAATTTTGATTGGATGGAGGAGTATTTTACCTATTTGGGAAAAAAAATAACACCAAGGGCCGGAGATATTATGTCTTTACATGATATACAGCTTCTTAATGAAACTAGAGAAAAGTTACTGATAAAGTGAAAAAAATCTAGGAGGTATCCTGGCTTGGCTTGGCTATTAATGTAATATGAGCATATATATTACCAAAATATACTCATCTATTTGGAATAACTCCACTATCTATTTCCTGGCAAAAACTTAAGGACCCACAAATAATTTTATGTTAAATGTGTGACAGAAAAGAAAACCAAGAATTGGTTTGAAATACCAACAGCCTATTGAAAAAAGGAGGTTTCTCTCTTCCAGATATTGCTAGATACTATGAAGCTTGCAAGCTGTTTCACATATATAAATTCCAGGATGCTTCCCCTTATTCTGAAACCTAGGTTCAAATAGAGTCCCATATGTGAGGAGATATAGACTTATCAGCACTCATTTGATATAACAAAAAGGTTGCAATTGGAATACGCACTCCCGTCTAGATGTCTCTATTCATACCTAAGGATTCAGTCCTATTTAAATCAAAATCTCTTGCTAGAAAAACAAGATTCTTTTATTAAGGAATATTATAATGTTTATGATGGAAGCCAAAATAATGATGTCAAAATGTAAGCTTAAAATCTTAGAAATTTTGGTTTCTCCCTATCTGCACTGAAACAATTGGAGAAAGACTTGGATAAAGATATAACACTGGAGACATGGCATGAATCAATTAAAACAGTTAAAAGGGTGGTGCATTGCTTCAATCTGGTGAAATTCCCTTGAAGTAGCACTTTTGCACTGTAATCTTCCCAGGATATCATCCATGAATAGATATGTGCTTTTTGAGGTCTTAATTGCTATAAAAATTCTAATAGCAAGAAATTGGCTAAAACAAACGGCTCCAGGTTGGGGGGAGACCAACCTATATACCCATATATTTAAATCAATATATGATGTAAAAAGGAATATTCAGGCAAGAGGGAAATTGAGAGTCTTTTCATAAATTCCTAACAAAAAAGGAATTTATGGTATAAGCCTTTTTTTTCTCTCACAAATAAATCGATACTATAAAATAAACAATTAAATAAGCTGAAACAGGTCTAATATATAAAAGTATTTATTATTTTAATTATTTATTAATTTATTTATACATTTAACTATTTATTTTGATTATTTAATTATATAATAGTATAATATATATATATATATATATATATATATATATATACAATAATATGTAGTATAAAAGTTTGATGAAATAGATTTATATAAAATGATAATTGATTTATGTACTTACTATCATTATTTTTTATATTCCTGTATATTTATTTATTTATTTTCGCTCCATGAGCATGTGACCGTAATATCAAATCATTTTAAGAGTTTAGGTGCATGTGAAAGCTGGACTGTACTCTTGAAGCATGTTGGCATACTAAATAAATGTATTGAAGTCTAAAGGTTCTTTGGGGCTTGTTCTATGATGAATCCAATATTTGAAAAAATATAGTAAAATAGATAAGAATGTCTAAAAAATTAACTTGTGTATTTAATAAAGCACACACATATAGTGTAGGTAACACTAAAATATATTAACTTCACTAATCTAAAACAAACTCCTCAAGACATAAGGATCTACCTAGAGAGAGATGCAAGGTTACATAAGTTTACTGAAAACTATAAGATAGAAAATTGTCCCAGTAGGGCAAGCATATTGAAATGTTTGATTTCTGTGAAATCTGCTTTTTTTCCGTTCAAATTACAGCACTTATAGTGCATGCACAAGAAGCCTGTTGCTATCAATGCGTACACAAGAGCCCAGAATTTTGACATTCCATGTAGTCATGATGGATATAAGGTAACATGAAAAACAAGGCTGCATTAAGGAGCTTTTGGCTCTGGAACTAGTTACACAGGAAGGGTCCCCTGCTTTTGATTTCCTGCCTTTATCAAGCACTTTTCCCTCATTTTCTCTGCTCCCTGCCTCTTGCTATCATTTTTACTTCTGTTCTATTCTTTCCTCCAGGGGCAGGCTGGGCCGGGGTGCAGGGGTGGGTCAGTTTCCCTCCAGGCCACCCTAAATCGAAACTAAACTGCCGCACACTGAAGTGGCCCATGTGGCCTCATGACCACCAGGGCCGTCTTTTACGCGGGGCAAAAACCTGCAGCAACCGTGATCACTTCCACGTGGGCCCTGTTGTTTACCCTGGTCCGCCAAGGGGAAGCATGAACCCAGAGGAGTCATGTGAATCTACGTCACGTGACATGACCCTGCTCTGTTCCTGTTTCCCCTGGGCGGTTCAAGAGAAGTTGTTCGCACAAAATGTGAGCAACAAAGATGAAAGCAGTTCAGGTAAGGGGGTAGGGGAAGGTTATGAACGAGTATCCGTGATTGAGGGAATGAATGAGTATCTGGGAATGAATAAGTATCTGTGAATGAATGAGTATCTGGGGATAAATGAGTATCTGTGAATGAGTGAATGAATGAGTAAATGAATATTTGGTGGGGGTATAGCATGGCACAGGGGGGGGCTGTTTGATGCTAGGATGCCACAGGCAGGCTGTTTGGGGGCAAAGGTGGCAAGTCCTATACTACCAATCGCGGTGTTAGGCAGATCAGGTGGATGCAATCAGGGTGATAGGGCTGACATAATACTAAGGGGGGCATTAATTCACAAGGGGGTGCTGGATGGGAGCTTTACTTTACAAAGGGGTGCTGGCTGGGGGCATCACATCAATCAATACTAAAGGGGAGCTGGGTGGTGGGATAAATATAAAATGTGAGACTAGCTGGGGGCAATACACAAGGGTATGGGGGCATTAGGGTGACCACATTGGTCATGTTTTCTATGACACATACAACCTTTACGTATTGCTGACCAGCACAGATAAAATGCTGCCCTGCAGTATGGGGGGATGTGTAGACTCATGGAAGGAACCAACTAGTCAGATAGACATCCCCCATACTGCAGGGCAGTGTTTTTTCTGTGCTGGTGGTATCAGTAGACAAGGGGGCAGCTGGGGCCATTCCATAAATCAATACTAAAGGGGGTGCAGGCTGGGGGCATAAATACACACAGTGCTGGCTGGGGGCGATACTCAAGGGGCAAAAACACAAAAGGGGGGTCAACGACAAAGCAGTGTGGAAAATACCTTTTTTTTATTGTGGTAGCTTAGCCAGTCATGATGTGTGTGTTTTGGTCTCGGTGTGGCAGAGCCTGTCCTGGTGTGTGTGTGTCTTTGGGTGTTGGTGTAGCAGACATGTCCTGGTGTGTGTGTGCTTGGGTGTTGGTGTGGCAGATCCTGTCCTGGTGTATATGTTTCGGTGTCTGTGTGGCAGAGCCTGTCCTGATGTATGTGTTTTGGTGTCGGCGTGGCAGAGCCTGTCCTGGTATGTTTTATCTGCGGTTTCCTGGCACTTTACTTACTGTAGAAAAAAAATTTAACTATTTTTTTTCTTAACCAGAGAAAAACACCCTCCTGAATTTGTCACTTCAGAGGACAAAACTTTCTAGGCCCAGAAATCAGTGAGAGTAAAAGTAAAGGTTTTGTGTTATTTACTCTATTATTAAAAGGGATTAGTGGCACTAAATTGTGACTTAAGGCATCCCGTGTATGACGACTTATACACATGTATGATATATATACACATAAACACACACATATTACACATATATATCTCCTTCACTGACATTGTGCGCCGAGAAATTATGTCATTTCCAGGTGTGCAGTGTCAGTCTGGGATCTGATCATGCAATCATCAGATTGCAGCACATTGTGGGACCTGGACGAATTGAGGCTATCTTGGGTCAGGTGAGATGTATGACCAGCCAGAACTCAGGGAGCAATTGCTGCCGAGCTTCTCAGAACTCCGGAGCCCAGGAGCAATTGCTCCATGTGCTCTGCCGTTAATCTGGCCCTGCCTGAAAATCGTGACTGCATGGAACATTACAATGGATCTGCAGGGATCATGTTTAAGTTTAAATAGTTTCAATTGTTTTCTCTTCCTTGCAGTTGAACTCATTTGAGCAGTTGTGCATTAATTATACAAATGAGAAGCTTCAACAGCTATTCAACCACACCATGTTCATCTTGGAGCAGGAAGAATATCAGAGAGAGGGTATTGAATGGAATTTTATTGATTTTGGACTGGATCTTCAACCCTGCATTGATCTTATTGAGAGACCGGTGAGAAGTTTTTTGTTTCAATTTAACTTCATCCTGTGCACTTTACAATTTTGGTGTTAAAGGGACATACCGTATTGGCTCGAATATATTCGGGGTCTAGCGCCCGACGCCCGGGACATGCAGTCCTGGGCGCCGGGCAGGCAGCGGGGTTAGGATACAGATCCCCCACAGCGGTGCAGGGGACCTGCATCCTACTCCCCGATACGCTCAGACAGCCTCCCCTGCCAGCACCTTCCACGGGGGGGAGTCCCGGCACGGGAGATTGTCTAAGCGCATCGTGCAGACCGTCCGCACGATGCGTTTTACCTCTGCCCACCCCCGACTTACCGGAGCAGACTCCCGGGTGTCTTGCGGGGCCGGCGGGGGACATCTACGCAATACGCGTATGCAACTTCCGGTACCGGCACCGGAAGTCGCATACGCGTATTGCGTAGATGTCCCCCGCCGGCCCCGCAAGACACCCGGGAGTCTGCTCCGGTAAGTCGAGGAGGGGGGGCAGAGGAGGACAGTGGCAGCATATCTCGGGGGGGGGGGGACAGTGGCAGCATATCTCTGGGGGGAGGAGGACAGTGGTAGCGTATCTCGGGGGGGGACAGTGGCAGCATATCTCGGGGGGGGACAGTGGCAGCATATCTCGGGGGGGGCAGAGTGGCTGCATGTTTTTTTTGGTGCTTTTTTAAAGAAAAAAACTTTTTTCTTTAAAAAAGCACCAAACTTTTTGGGTGCGGCCTATATACGGGGGCGGCCTATATCCGAGCCAATACGGTATTTCCTGCATGAAAAATAGCTGGCATATGAAAAATTGCAAATGCACATGGAGGGATTCTGCATTTGCAAAATAGACAGCACTAAAATGTATAGGGGCCACACAGGTATCTTATGCATTAATGTGCATATGATGGCTGGAGTGTCACTTCATGAATGTAGTTTGTTCTTAAACCTTTTTTGTTCTTGTTTTTTTTAATTTTTCTTTAAGGCAAATCCTCCAGGTGTCCTTTCCCTGTTGGATGAGGAGTGCTGGTTCCCCAAAGCTACTGATAAAAGTTTTGTGGAAAAAATCATACAGGAACTGGGAACACATCCTAAATTCCAGAAACCCAGACAGCTGCGAGATAAAGCTGATTTGTCTATAATCCATTATGCTGGGAAGGTAATAACCAATGGTACCTGAACAATAATGTAGAGGTGTATACAGATCACTCAGTAATGTGTTTACATGTACAATCTGTAAGATTCTATTTAGATAGCTCTTCACTAAAATCTTGACATCTGTTGTTTTACAATAATAGGTGGATTATAAAGCAGACGAATGGTTGATGAAGAACATGGATCCTTTGAATGACAATGTAGCAACACTTTTACACCAGAGCACAGACAAGTTTACTGCTGAACTTTGGAAAGATGGTAAGGGCAAAATGCTTGTTTGTGTATTGTTATTATTATATTATCTATGTTCAATGGCAGTATTTTACATATTTTTTTTGTCACATCATGCCCAATTTCTTTGGATGTTTTTTATGTTTATTTCTTTGACACATATGCTGTGTTACTACATGGTCTAAGTGAAGGTAAGTTGAAATGAAAATAAATTGTATGCTATAAGAAGCACCTCTGATTTCTTGAAATAGATAGGTTTGCTTATTTTGTGTTTGTGCATCCTTTGCCTTTCAGTTTCAGCTTTGCCGCAGTTCTCTAAAGTAAATTATATGCATAAATGCATGCTAAATTAGCATAGAATTAATACTGAAAACCATCTTTATATTTATAAATGCAATTTTGGTTACATTGCTTTATGTGACATTTTAATTTAGCACCAAATCTTATGTGTTATCCTTCCATGCTGTACCCTGTTACAACAGGAAGACCAGCAGTGCAGAAACTCAGTAGGCGCATGTAGGAGCATGAGAAGGAGCAAGCCAGGAACACCAATTGCAGAACCAGAATTGTAGTCAAAATCCAAAGCCAGGGGTAGGCAAATTCAGGATAACCAGTAACTAGCTTGGTCAAGGACATAAAGATTAGGTCAGAAGTTAATTCACGATACTCAGCCAAATGCAATAAGCACTTATGTCAGGAACTGCAGAGACTCGAAAAAGCAACCTTGTGCATCATAGGTAAATCACCTATCCATTAGGCCACCAGGTGGATTTTGGGTTGCTAGTTCTTTCAGCCTATCCATGGACATCTGCCTGCATGCTCCTGAGTCCCCTCATTCTAGTCATCAAGTGCCTATATAAACCAAGCATTATTCCAAGCTTCAGTGCAAGAGCATTGTCCCTGGCTTTGTATACTGAGCTTGAGATTAGCTGAATCTGATCAGTCTGCTGTTTTATTACCTTTGGTATTTTGACCTCATTTTAGCGTTTGTTGTTTGGTACCCCATTGATCGTAATATTCTGGTTTCTGACTTTTGGCTTAGATGATTGACTTTTGACAATTCTTGGGATCATCCTTTGTACCCTGCATTGGACAGCATCTGCTGCCAGCATCCACTACTGCCTTCCAGTCTGCTGCAGTCTGCCAGCAGCCCTGCCAGCCTTCACTACATTGTGCCTTGTCTGAGGGCCTCTAGTCGTGTGCCCTGTCAAATGGCTTTCCTGACGTGTGTCCAGTGCCTGGCCTGAGGGTTATCCACCTTGCTTGAACCCCCGCCAGTCCAGTCACAGAAAACGGGTCCCTGCCTATGCAGCCGTGTGCCTAGTCCGCAGTCTTTCCAATCCATGTGTCCCTAGTTACAGTTTGTATCCTGACTGTTTCTTTATTTCCTAGAGATGGCTCCTAAAGACTAAGGCCATCACGGGCAACAATCCTGAATCGGACACATCTGTCCTGCTCCTGCCTCTGCCCCTGCATAGCAGCTCCAACCTGAGCCAGCTCTAATTGCGGTTACAGAATGCTCTAGCCAAAGTTTTGGTCCTTACTGAAGAGTAGAGGTTGTAGCCGTATTAGTCCAGTGGTGTCAATATCAAATAACAGATGGAATAAGTATCTTGTGATAATACCTTTTTTTATTGGACTAACAGAACTCTCGTGGGGGTAACCGTAAACACGGGTAGTCGAATGAGCAAGCCGGGGGCCGGAAGCCAGAGGTCACGGGTGGTAATTTGAGCAAGCTGGGATCAGGAAGCCAGAAGTCACAAGTGGTCATATAAGCCAGGTCAGGGTGCCAGAGATCATGAGTAGAATAAGCCGGGGTCAGGTAACGGAAAATATCAGGAACACAGGAGAGGCTCAGAGGAACGCTAATGAGTAGGAACATCCACATAGGAAGTCACAATACAACTGAGCACTGGTATAGGGGTGAGACAGCTTTAAATATTCCCAGGAGGCATTCCCGAGCGTCAATCAGTGTAACTGCGTCTTTCGTCACCATAGCGACGCGGCAGAATCCAGGAGGCGGTCTGCCTTATATTTATATTTATATATGAATATTTATTCAAGAGTTGGCCGCACGAGCGCGTGGCTGTCTCGTACCGCTGCGAGCGGAAGCGTCATCCCTGCAGGGGAGAAGAGGAGGATTTGGCCGGGGGACTTGGGTTCCCCGAGGTAAGTGCCTTACACTTGGACCCCGGAGGCTAAAGGAGTCTTTGAAAATTTAAAGTTGGCTTTTACTATGGCCCCTATCTTACAACGACCCAATCCAGATATACCCTTTATTCTGGAGGTCGACGCATCGGAGATTGGAGCCAGAGCCATTTTGTCCCAGTGAAATCAAAATTCCAATCGTCTTCATCCTTGTTCATATTTCTCTAAGACTTTCTCTACAGCCGAACAAAATTATGATATAGGAAACTGGGAACTATTGGCTATTAAATTAGCCTTAGAACAATGGCGACATCTGCTTGTCCGCAATTCCCATTATGATTCTTAACGATCATAAGAATCTGGTGTATATTGAAAAAGCCAAAAGACTTAATCCTTGACAAGCTCGATGGGCATTGTTTTTTACCCATTTTAATTTTTCCATCTCTTTTCGTCTGGGTTCAAAATTATTAAAGCAGATGCGTTGTCCAGAAAGCATGAAGCACCTAATTTGGAAACCCCTGTCGAACTAGTCTACCAATACCTCCTACCAAAAAAATTGCCACCATCCACAGTACTCTCATGTTGCAAATCTCTAAATCACAGACACCTTGATCCAAGGGGCATATACCCCTCCTGGGAGATTCTATGTTCAACCACGGGTCATGCATCGCCGGTTGCTGGTCATGGCAACATCTAAAACAATCTACGTTGCTGATTCTGTTGTTCTCTGCTCACATCTCCGTTGCGCTGGTTGCTGAGCTCTCCATCTCTGCTAGGAGGCGCCTTTTACAATTTCTGCAGTGCGGATCCACAGCCAGTACCGCCGCAGTGACACATCTGACCCCAAAGAGCTCTGCCTAACCGCAATCAGAAAAATCCAATTCTGCAGGAATCTGAATCGCAGAGGAAACCCTCAGTCCCTAACTCAGTCTGCACAGATGCCTGTATTACCAAGTCATTTTCTTGTAGCACGGATTGTCTATCTTTAGGCTCTGTTGTTGAAGACATTGAGTCCTATGTATCTTATGAAGAAGATGCACTTGATTCCAACTATTGTCTTCAGGTCGGTAGCATTTTGTCTTCGCCTCTAAAAACCGACACCCTCACTTAAAACTGCTACAAACTCTGCAGATTCATAAAGCAAAAATCATCGTTCTCTCAATCTCCTAAACCGCTCAAATTGTTCTTAATCCCATTTTCCTTCTCAGAAGGGGAGGACACCAAGGTCAACTCTGGTTTTAAAGGGGAAACTGGAGTTCCATACTGGGGAAGGGGAACCTGCAGTTCCATCCCCTGCAGAGTCCCAACCACGTCTTATGGCATGGCATCCACTCTCGTGACCTCAGCCAATGTTGTCTTCAGGCCTCTTGGCGACCTTCAATGGGACCCTTATATTGAGAAAGGACCTTCGAGCAGGCCCTCCATGCCCAGATGCAGGGTCATAAAAAGAAAAGCTCCTCATTCCGTCCGGAGGCTGCCCCTTTAGGTGGGGTTATGTTAGTAACCACAAAGACTTGACCAGCAACCTTATGCATAATAGGTGAATCACCAATCCATAATGCCACCAGGTAGCTTTTGGATTGCTGATTCTTTTGGCCTATCCATGGAAATATTATGGCTGTGCGCTCCTGAGTCACATTTGCCCCTTATTCTAGTCATCAAGGGCCTATATAAACTGGTCATGCTTTAAGCTTCAGTTTCCCCCTGAACGTTTCCCCCTTTGGAAACGTTCTAAAGGGCCCCCGAAGTTCGTCCATGCTGACACAGCCGGAAAACCAAATTTGTTGCCCAAAAACGAACATGGCAAAAACAAAAACAAAATGTAATCCAAATCGATTTTGCTCCCCATGCACAAGTCTACTCTTTAGCACATAACTACTGCGGGATTTACTATGTCCTCACAGATAACATACTTCTGCAGCGGGTTATTAATCCACAGGACAAATAATATGGTCCTACCATGCTCCAATGACGCCTTTCTTAAGAACCAATAAACCAGTTGGAAGTCATGGTGTTTAGAGACTGTATGAATATGGACCTAAACCATCAGTTCAGCAAGAATCCCATACTGTTAGAGTCCCCTAGAATCCCCTAGTTTTTCTAAAAATGTTACTCTTGAGACCCTATATGCTTATATTTGTATGGCCCAAAAGGCAATCATTAGGGGCCTGTTCATACAACATTAGGCTAAAGTCCAGAAGTAGACAATAGTAAAACTACTCACCCTAGGAGAGGTGCTTGCCATCCCTAACAGAGGGTCACCCCACCAAATTCAACCACTCAAACATGATTTTTAGTAATTAACAAGCAAAAGTTGACTTTAGGCATTCAAAACAAACATAAATATACGAACATGAGAACAAATCTTCCAAGAAAAATCTGTAGACAAATTTAGAAAGGTAATTGAACGATGGAGTACAAAATAATCAAACTTTATTTATGCATTATCACAAATTCAATACTTAACATGAGGCAAGAAGCACCACCTGCATCTAATCAACTGTCCTGTCTTGTATTTTCTAATGGATGAATACAGTTTGTTTTGTCCTCAACATCATTTGGATTTTGGCAGTAACTATAGCAGGGGCGTCCACCTCGGGGTGTGGCCCGCGTGAGAGCGGCAGCCAGGGCAACCAGGATCACAAGAGCCCAGCTGCTTACCTGTGGGAGGGTCTTTTGTACTGCACAGAGGAAACGGAACCCAGCAGAGTTCACATGACATCACATGACTCTGCTCCAGTCCTGCTTCCTCTGTGCAGTACAAGAGAACGAAGAGGGAGGCCACGCCCCCTGCTGAAGTCTATGAGCGGCATCGAGAGAGCTGCAGTGCAGGTAAGGGGGTGGGGGAGGGTGTTTGAATGAGTATGCGTGATTGAGGGATTGCTGTTAGCAATCACACTCCTATCATGCCAAGTCAGCCAGTACATGCTGAAACCTGGCTAGCTGCCCCCCCTTATGTATTGCTGCTGCCAGCAGTATGGGGTCTGCACATCACTTACAGCCACCCTGTACCAGCATCTACGGGCTGACTTGGCATGATAGGAGTGTGATGGCTGTTAGAACTCTGTTAGAATAGTTAGAACTATTTACTTTTTACTTATCCAGAATCCTGAATTTGTAGTCACAAAACTTTCTAGGCCTAGACATCAGTGAGAGGAAAGGTAAAGGTTTTGTGTCATTCACTTTATTTTCTCACAGTGAACTATAGTATCACTTCTACCCTATAGTATGCAGTTATTAAATGCGTGAATCTTTTTAGATATCTGATGGAAAATCTTAATATGTTTCACTTTTCAATGGTACGCTTCCCAGTGTTTCCAATGTGCTATTTAGAAATAGTTTTTTTCCTTTTTATTCTTAGATCCTAAAATATATTGTCCTATGTAATAAACTAGAACCTCACTTATTTTCACAAAGGTGAATTTATTTACCTTAAACGACTTTATCTTGCTCCTAGTGGATCGAATTGTTGGACTTGACCAAGTGAGTGGAATGTCTGAAATGTCATTTGGATCATCATACAAGACAAAGAAAGGCATGTTCCGCACAGTAGGACAGCTTTATAAGGAATCTCTGTCAAAACTCATGTCTACTTTGAGAAACACAAATCCTAACTTTGTCCGCTGTATTATTCCCAATCATGACAAGAAAGTAAGTAAAAAGAAAGATGTCTGAGGTTAAGTGTGAACATATGTACAGTGTAACATAAATGGATGCTTAACTTGCAAACGTGAGTTGAGATAATGTTAGTTAGTGCAGTGAAAAAGAAAATAAGACTCCATGGGATACATGTATGAGGTTGTGTGCTATGCAAAAAGAATTTTTATTTTCTGTAATTACTGGAGTGTTCAACAATCCTTTGTTTGTTGAAACTGAACATAATTTTTTCTGAGCCAAGAAAAGTAGAACAAATGCATGTAACAAGCTGCCCTCAATGAACCTGTCAGTTTATTTGTATTTAATGTGCAACAACGTGTATAATTCTAGTGTATAATGTCAAAATATTTTATTATTTACTGTGTAACAATTTAATGTCTTTGGAATCTAGGCAGCGAAACTGGAGCCTCACTTGGTACTTGACCAGCTACGTTGTAATGGAGTACTAGAGGGAATTCGTATTTGTAGACAGGGTTTCCCTAATCGAATAATCTTTCAAGAATTTAGGCAAAGGTAAGGGAATATTTTCTCAGAATTGCTATGTGTGTAGCTATATGCATACCTGGAAACCTCCAGAGTTGTAGCCTTGAAGTCTCTGGTTTTCTTTTCAGTTAAATATTTTTGTTTTATTAAAGAAACTCAAATACAGGTACAATTCATAAGAATGTAGACATGCTTATAATGGATATATATCTTATTGTACATGAAACTCTAGGCCCTGCAAACCAGGAGGCCCTACAAGTAACTTAAACATATTGTTTAAGATATTGGTTCCTATATGTGAACTATATCATGGTGGTTCTTGTGCCTCCATTTCCATTTATCAAAACAAAAGAAATGCCAGAATGTAATAAAAGCATAAAATAAAATGATGGTAAGAATTAACAAATAAAGACAAAACTTAAATAGTCTTCGACAGCTATTGTCCACCTTTCTATAAACTGCTTCCTATTCTCCCCACTTTTCCAACTACATGGGAGCTCCACAAGTTGTGTTTAACTTGCTTAACTTTACTGCACATAATGAGTGAGAGGTAGTCACATTGAATTATGCACCATGCATCAGCAGCTTAACCCTTTTTGCTGGAAAATCCTGCAAGTATTAGGCCTTCATAATGAATAGTAAAGTGTGGGAGCTGATACCTTTTGCAGATTCTCTTGCGAACTACAGCAAATAAAACAGGCAAATATTTGGTCAAGAGATATACTTTAGGGCAGGTGAGTGAGGAAACATTAGCTTTCTATTTCAGCCACTGTAATTTTGGGGAATCTTGTGCTGCCTCCACAGCAGTAACACGGACACTAAAATGTCATACTAGTAACTTGAAGCAAACAGAACCCCTGATCATTTTTAGAAGCCATGTGTGAAAAACGAAACAGACTACTATTCAATAGCTTGAAGCAATCGTTTTCAGTATGGCTATCAGTCTCATACATCATTGTGGATGAGTTTTACTAATCACATTGTGATTTGTGAGCTGGGCTCCATTGACTTGCATGGTTGAATACAAGGGCATAGACCCTCTGTGAACAGTTGACACTTGGCACCACCATCTTGTGAGTGGCAACAATGCCATTCCCTGATGGCGCTTGTGGTTGCTCTTTGGAGCAATCACAAGGCGATCGGGGTAGGGGGTTGTGTTGCTAACTGCATCGATATCGAGGTGTGTCAGCAACACCCATTATGCTTAGGAAGCTGCCGCCGAACCGATCATCAAAGATGGGGGCGGCCGCCAGCCCCATTTCTTTTTGGAGGAGGGCTTTCCTTCCATGATCCATGTGGTTGCTGCAAAGCTGCCGATGGCAGCGATGCAGGCATAGCAACTGGTGTGCTTGAGATCATTGTCCTGTTTCATGACCCAATGTTGGCCAAGCTTTAGCTGTTGGACAGATGGCCTCACATTTGACTCTAGAAGACTTTGGTATACAGAGGCGTTCATGGTTGATTCAAGGACTGCAAGGTTCCAAGGTCTTGTGGCTGCAGAACAAGCCCTAATCATTATCCTGAAGATGGTTTGAGGTGTTTGTTCTGATATGCTGTGTTTGGTTTGTGCCAAACGTAGCGCTGTGCATTATGGCCAAACAACTACCATTTAACATGCTAACTGAGGCCTGTAGAGTCTGAGATGTAGCTCTTGGGTTTTTTGCAATTTCTATGAACATTGCACGGACTGACCTTGGATGTCCACTCCTGGGAAGATTGGCAACTGTCTTGAATGTTTTCTACTTTTGAATAATCTTTCTCACTGTAGAATGATGGATTTAAAATTGTTTGGAAACTTCTACTTTCATAGAGGTGGTCACATGTGTTGATCAACTATTCAAGGCCATTTGATTAGCAGCACCTATATTTTACTTAGCATCTTCATTCTTATGGGAGCAGTAAAAGTGGGCTTAGTTTTTCTCACATGGCTTCTCCCTTTTGGCTTTATTTTTGTTGAATAAATAATGACACTTTGTCATCTGAGGTTGTATTTGCCAAATTTCTAGACCTGGTAAGAAACAGATCATTGTAATTATGTCCTGATATGTAAAACCACAGAATTCAAAGAGGGTGTACTTTCTTTTTCACATGACTGTATCCTATTTAGATTTCAGTAAGGCATTCAGTACTGTCCCCCATAGAAAACTTAAAATCTGCAGTCTTTAGTTTTGAATGTCAAAAGAGTTGAATGGAAAATAGATCATAATATGTATAAGTTGGTGGAAAGAAGAAGAGGGAGGAGATGTGATAGAAACATTTAACTATATAAAGTACAAGAGGTATGTTTATTTAAAATTACGAAAAAAAGAGGACACAATCTAAGATGGGAGTAGATATAAAGCTAAGCTTATTGTTTTTTTTCACCAATCTTTCCATGCTTCTTAGCATATCTGGGAACTCTCTGGGTTTCATTTCCTTGCACTTTGAGAGAATGTTGGTGACCCATTAAAGAGTATAAAACAAAATTCCAGCAGGGGAGTTAAAAAAAAAAAAAAAAATACCTGAAATGAATCCGCTGTTTTGGATAAATTTAGTTTAGGACTGTCTGAGTTGTTGAAAGAAAAACTTTCCTGAGTGGGAATTCCGGACTCACTGGACGACTTGATCAGTCTGGCAGTTTGTATATACTGAAGGTTCTGAGAACATTGCATAGAAAAAGCACAACATCAGAAAATGTAAAGTCTACTTGTTTACCTATCACACACAATGGCGACTCGTTTAACTACCACACACAATGTCGCTGGTTCAAGTTGTTTCCTGACAATTACAGAGGACATTTTTTTTTGTTCTGTCTGTTCACCTTTCCTGATGGTGCTGGTGTATGTACGCATGATATATACACTCACTGGCCACTTTATTAGGTGCACCTTGCTAGTACCGGGTTGGACCCCCTTTTGCCTTCAGAACTGCCTTCATTCTTCGTGGCATACTTTCTACAAGGTGCTGAAAACATTCCTCAGAGATTTTGGTCCAAATGGACATGATGGTGTCACGCAATTGCTGCATTTGCAATTGCATTTGTCGGCTGCACATCCATGATGCAAATCTCCCATTCCACCGCATCCCAAAGGTGCTCTATTGGATTGAGATCTGGTGACTGTGGAGGCCATTGGAGTACAATGAACTCATTGTCTTGTTCCAGAAACCAGTTTGAGATGATGTGACCTTTGTGACATGGTGCATTATCCTGCTGAAAATAGCCATCAGAAGACGCCTTTGCACACCACTAGATGTCGCCCCACCTCCGTGTACAGCATCATCAGAGCGCGTTCCCCGCCATTCCAGGAAGCGTTAAGTTGAGGTGGGGCGTGCATGCGCGCGCCTAGAACTGACTGCAGATGGAGCCGGAGAGGAAGCAGGAGCGGCATTGTGCCGGGCACTCGCAGGTGCCGGGTATTCAGGTCGGGGTCTTAGGTGTGGACCCTGACAGTACCTTGTCCTGAGGAGAGGCCTCTGGACTCTTGGGGATTTTGGTCTATCAGGATGCTGACGGTGGAAGTTGGAGATGAGATCTGGAGCATGGACCTCGGAGGCTGGTTGCCAGGAGTACTCATCGGGGTCATATCCTTTCCAACGTATGAGATATTGAAGACGGCCGTGAAGACGTCGAGAATCCAGGATCTCTTCTACTTCATATTCTTCCACGTCATTGATCAAGACCGGAGCAGGAGGATTGGGGCAACGGTTCGGGAAAGGGCCCTCCACAGTTTAAGGAGGGACACGTGAAAAACAGGGTGAAGTGACATGTTGCTTGGTAGATCGAATTCCACTGCTAGAGGGGATATGATACGGGAGATACAGAAAGGGCCGATATATCTTGGCCCTAGTTGGGACATGTGAGTTGTAGGTGTTTAGTGGACAACCAGACCCTGTCACCTTGATGATATTCTGGAGCGTTGGTGCGGTGTTTGTCTGCGAAGAATTTGTATTGCCATTGTTACCTTGTCAGGGTCTCTCGTAACATCTTGTATGTCTTGGTGAGGTTGTCGATGTGTTCAGAGACAAAGGGAACTGCGCACTGCATAGGAGAACCCGGAAGCATGGAGGGATGAAACCCGTAGTTGGCATAGAAGGGGGTCATGTTGATGGATCGATGAATGTGGTTGTTATATGCGAATTCGGCCAGAGGCATGTAACAGTCCCAATCATCCTGTAAGTAGGTGGGGAAACAACGCAAATACTGCTCTAGAGTTTGATTGATACGTTCCGTCTGACCGTTACTCTGTGGATGAAATGCCGTGGACAAGGACCGCTGTATGTGGTGCTGTTCCCAGAAGGCTCTCCAGAAACGCAAGGTAAATTGGGAACCACAATCAGACACTATAGACTCTGGCAATCCATGGAGCCGAAAAATCTCTTGTACAAAGAGCGTGGCAGTCTCAGTGGCAGAAGAGAGGTGATCGATGGGGAGGAAATGTGCCATCTTCGTAAAACGATCAACCACCACTATTAGAGTGGTCTGTGAATGAGATGGAGGTAGATCAGTGATAAAGTCAACAGAAACATCTGTCCAGGGTCTGGAGGGTACCGGGAGAGGCTGCAGGAGACCAGCAGGTTTCTTGTGAATCTCTTTGGAATGGGCACAGGTCACGCAAGAGGACATCCTCTTTGAGTTTAGGCCACCAGAAAGAACGTTGTATCAGGTCAAGAGTCTGTTTGATGCCACCGTGACCTGCCGCCGGCGTGTCATGGAATGTCTGTAGAATCTTTAGCCGGTCCTCTGGTGGTACATATACCAGCCCCTTGTGATAGAAATAGCCGTTTCTGTACATTAATCCTGGAACGTCAG
The DNA here is from genome assembly GCF_027358695.1 of Spea bombifrons. Taxonomy (NCBI): domain Eukaryota; kingdom Metazoa; phylum Chordata; class Amphibia; order Anura; family Pelobatidae; genus Spea; species Spea bombifrons. The sequence goes on from NC_071098.1 coordinate 19,301,362, forward strand.
AGGGATTACGTTGTTTGGAATGCTGACAAACAGAGTCCCACAGGGAGTATGTCACAGCTATGAAATGGTCAGGAGAGAGGACTGGGTCCTGGGTTTGTACATACGGGACAAAGAGTCTGCTTTGACATTTCGTGACCCAGGGCGGTAGATTATGTGGAGGGTAAAACGTGTGAAGAACAGAGACCATCTTGCCAACCGAGGTTGCAGACGTTTCGCCGAGGTTCTTGTGATCCGTGAAGACGGTGATGGGATGCAGAGTGCCTTCGAGAAGATGTCGCCATTCCTCCAGTGCAAGCTTGATGGTCAATAACTCTCGTTGGCCTATACAGTAATTTCTCTCGGCCGACGTGAGTGTTCTAGAGAAAAAGGCCACGTGGTGAAGCTGATCATCCGAATCCTGTCTCTGGGAGAGAATGGCACCAACTGCTGTATCGGATGCGTCAACCTCGAGCGTGTAGGGTTTTTGTGGGATCAGTAGACGAAGGATGGGAGCTGATGTCTCTTATTTTTGCGGTATTAAAAGGCTTTCTGGGCCGCCTTATTCCAGCAGAACACCGTCTTCTTGGAGATGAGAGCAATGATAGGTTGAATGATCTGGGAGAAGTTGCGTATGAATTTACGATAGAAGTTAGCGAAACCCACCAACCGCTGCACTCGCTTGCGATTCCACAGGAGATGGCCAGTTGAGAATTGCGGTGACCTTCCAGGGTCCATCTTGATACTTGTAGGAGACAGTATGTATCCCAGGAATTCGATGGTCTGTGCCTCAAACACGCACTTCTCCAGCTTGACGTAGAGGCCATTCTCACGCAGACGGGTCAGCACTTGACACACACATGTTCTCTGTGTTTGTCCAACGATGGGGAGAACACCAGAATGTCGTCTAAATAAATGATGACGAAGTGGTCTAGTATGTCGTGAAAGATGTCATTCACGAAATGCTGGAAGGTGCCAGGAGCGTTGCATAACCCGAAGGGCGTTACAAGATACACGAAATGTCCATGCCGACACCGCAAGGCTGTCTTCCATTCGTCTTCTTTACATATTCTTACTAGATTGTAAACATGTTCCAATAGCTCCGGGATTAATGGCAACGGGTAGCAATTCTTAATCGTTATATTATTGAGCTTACGGTAATCGATGCAGGAACGCAATCCTCCGTCCCGGCTCCAGCAAGGGAAGTAGAAGGTCAGATGAAACCCTTGGCCAGGTTTTCTTCTACGTATTCCTTTAAGGTAGCGAGTTCTGGTTCGGAGAGTGGGTAAATGCGTCCAAAAGGAATGGCAGAACCGGGTAGGAGATCGATCGGACAGTCATATGGTCTGGAAGGGGCTAACTTTTCAGCACTCTTCTTTTTGAAGACGTCCTTGAATTGGCGGTAGGGTAGGGGTAATTCTGGAGTAATAGTGGTTTGTGTGAGGCAAATGGTTTGGGTCAACAGGCACTGGTTCTTGCAATGCGAGGATGTAAAATGAAGCACTCCTGTCTCTCAATTAATGGAGGGGTTGTGTCTCCTGAGCCATGGCAGGCCTAGAATAATAGGGGATACAGGAGAAGGAACCACACTTTTTATATCATTTTATTACACTTCCAATATTGCTTGCAAATTTGTGTTTTAAAAGGTGTAGTTGACATTATTTACACACTAACATTTGGTACATTATTCCCAAAATACAGATATGAAATTTTGACACCCAATGCTATTCCCAAAGGCTTTATGGATGGTAAACAAGCCAGTGCGATAATGGTGAGTAGGTTTCAAAAGACTTTATTATGGGTTTTGTTGATTGCCTTCTATTTCATGGTGGTATCTTTTTAACATGGGAAAAATGATTAAGTAATGAGACTTACTGGGCTATGTGTCTACCCATAACATAACATTTATTTATAAAGCTCCGGCAGATTCCGCAGTGCTGTTACAGTCAGTAGAGCAATTTATAAACACATACAATAACAAACTGCAAAGGAGAAGAGGGCCCTGCTCTTGCGAGCTTACAATCTAGTTGACAGGCTCCAACTCATTGTAGGCTTGAGTTTGGGTGTTAACTAGCATTAGCTTTACAGTGCTAACGGGCCATTGGAATGAAAGTGACAACAGTCTGAACTTAAACTAGACAGCTTTACAGTGCTAACGGGCCATTGGAATGAAAGTGACAACAGTCTGAACTTAAACTAGACAACTTCACATGGACCCTCATTGTTCAATGACAGCTGGCCTAGCCAGAGAAGATAGTGGACCTAGCAGGGTGTAGGAACACATTTAACCTGGGCAGCCTCTGACTTGATTAAGCAGGAAATAGGGGCAGAGCAGGCAGGTATTGAGCTGGTGGAAAATATTTGGATCAAGATGGACTGGGTGGTAATGAGAGATGATTAATTGTTCCCTGTAAGTACATTGGGTTGCTCCTGAGATTCCACTAGCAGGGCACCAAGGCAATACCTACACTCAACATTAACTAATAGCCAAGGTCTTGTATTAGTCTGGGATGTCTTTGGATGTAGCTTGGTTTTGATGGACCTGTGAAATGTCAGAGAGGGAGCAAATGGTCACCCTAGGGTCCCACTCAAACCACTACCTAGTATAGGTTTGCCATTCCAAATATCAGCATGAGGAAGATGTGCTGGCTGTTTGTATTTTGCTAGTGGGGGATGAGTAGAAGACGTTGTCCCTGGTCTCCTTAAAGCTTTATATACATTAAACTCTCTGGAACAAATAACCCTTAGTGAGTCAAAAATCAAGTATGCCAGGGAAGTTTTATAACAAAGTTAAGAATTTATCCACAGCCAAGAGCTAGTCATCTATCCCTGCACCTATTGGACATACAAAGTCAGGCCCCCAATACATCCCCTTACAAGTGTTTAGTGCCTAATTCATATATTAGACTGCCTATTTTTAAGGCAAAACTAATAAGGGTAAATAATATTGGGGCAAACTACTATATTTTGAATAATCTACAAAGTCAGTAATTGCACCAAATGTATCATCTTGCCATGAAACTGAGTGGATAATTGGAACTGAGTTTAGTTTTGATGAATAAGATTAGTGCTGGAAAATCTGCAGTTTGCTGATGTTCAAAAGACCATTTATGATATTTAACAATAAACTTTTTGACCAGATCTTAACCCCTTAAGGACAATACTGTTTCTTACTCGTAGTATATTGTGGGACAATGGCTTTTTAAAAAAATTTCAGTGTTGCTGTTTAGCTGGGATTTTCTTCTTTCTCATTTAGTGCTCCCACACATATATATTGGGTTTTTTTCAGGACAAACAGGGCTTTCTTTAGATACCATTAGTTTTATCATATCATCTAATTTACTATAAAAAATTATAAAATATGGGGATTTTTTGTTACAAAATTACTTTTTCCCACTTTTTAAACAACAAACTTTTACTCATCGGCAAAAACTAATGAAAAAATAGATGCTAAATAGATTCTACTATTTGTCCTGAGTTTAGAAATACCCAATGTTTTTATGTTTTTTTGCTTTTTTCTGCACGTTATGGGGCAATAAGTACAGGTAGCGTTTTGCTATTTCAAAACCATTTTTTCCAAATCTGGTAATTTTTCCCCCCATGTGCCATTTTGGGTATCTTTGAAGCCGGCCAATGCAATTTACCCCATCAAATCATGTATTTTTTAAAAACTAGACACCCCAAGGAATTTCAAATGCTGGTATTTTAACCATTTCCATGCTCTAGTTCTACCATCAGCCTTTGTCAAACTTTATGGTAGTAAAAATGTTTTTTATTTTTTTCACACACATTGTACTCCAGGTATAAATTTACAGCACCTGGTATATGTCCCTGCCAAACAACACCCCAATATGTGTTCAGCAACATCTCCTAAGTGCAGTGATACCCCACATGCATGGGTTATTTGGGAGGTAAAAGGCCGCCTTTGTGAGGTGTGTATTTTTTTCCATTTAGACATCTGATCCTCCTGCCCCCATGTCCCATATTTGGGATATCTTTGAACCCGGCCAGTTCAATTTACCCCATCAACTCATGCATTTTTTTAATACAAGACAACCTATGGGCATTTGTAATGCCAATATTTTAACTCTTTAAATGCGGGAATTTTTGTGAAGATAAAGAATTGTAGGACTTGCTGATTAAAAACTTTTTTTTTTTTTTTTTGGTGACAGTGGGGATTTTTACATATTACCATATTATTTTTAAAAATGTTTTAACATTTTTGAACATTAATTTTTTTTTTTCTAATCACTCTGATTAGTGAGCTGGGCTCCATTGACCTTGCATGGACCTGCATTCCACCTGCAGGAGGAGCTCGAGAGTTCTCAAGAGGGTCTGGATAGACCCTCTGTGAACTCAGATCTATTGTTAATGCCATTGTGTGAATGACGGCAACCACAAGGCTATCGGGGTAGGGGGTAGTGTTATTGACGTGCCTCGATATCGAGGCATGTCAGCAACACAGTTTATGCTTAGCCGGGAGGGCTTTCCTCCCCGGATCCACGGTCAGCCTTAATTGTGAGGCTTCCGTGGATGCTGCAAAGCCGCCGATCACGGCGAAAACGCGACGATTAAGCTATTTAACGGCAGCCCGTACATCTACGGGCTTTGTCGTTAAGGGGTTAAAAAAGTACTGTCGTTTTATGATAGGTTTGCTGATCTTGTTCTTGCTTTCATTTGAGAAATGTGAGTCTGGCAAACCATTTTGAAATTGGCATTTTAGGTAGCAGCTTAAACAAACCATATTTAATGTTCCGTATACAATATTGCTATTATAATGTTTTCTTTCTGAAAAGTGTTTTATTGAGCAAATATCAGAGAAAACAGTCTTTTTCTAATTCTAGATCAAAGCCTTGGAGCTGGACCCTAACTTGTATCGAATAGGACAGAGTAAAATATTCTTCAGAGCTGGAGTATTAGCACATCTGGAAGAGGAGAGAGACCTGAAGATCACAGATATAATTGTACTTTTCCAGGCAGCTTCACGTGGATACTTGGCTAGAAAGTAAGTGCAACTTTTCTTTCTGTTAAGAACCTACAACTGTAGAGATATTACTACCGTTAGTACATAGAACTAGAATGAAAAGAGGGTTGAGAAAACAGGATAAAAGTATAGTTAAAATGATACCATTTATTGGCTAACTGAGAGTTTAATTGCAAGCTTTCAAGACCAAGTTGTTAGGTCCCTTCCTCAGGCATTAATGAAGCTACATTTTCTAAATACAAAAGTACAATTACAAGGGCATTTAGCACACATGATGAGGTACACCACGTCAGATGATTTGCACATAAATGGTATTATTATAACTATACTTTTCTCCTACATAGTAGTAGTACATAGCAGGGTAGTACTTTTTCCACTTTCTCTTCACTATATTTGTTTAATTGCCATTTGCACTTTTTCTTGAAGTTTCAGTATTTTATATAACATTAAACAACCCAATCACACCATTTGTTTATTAATATTTTAATTTACACAGTTTAAGATAAAGAAAACACCACAAAAAATTTTTTGAAGACACACTAATCAACTCAACCCTATATGCCACTGTGCACCCTGATATGCCACTCCGCTCCCCATAAATGCCCTGCACCACCCTGAAATTCATTATACCCCCCATGCACCACTCTACCTCCCCCTATACACCACTCTAACTCCCCCAGATATGCCATTCTGCCTCCCTGAAATTCATTACACCCCCATACATCACTCTGCTACCCTGAAATTCATTATACCCCCATACACCACTATAACTCACCCATACACCACTCTGCCTCCTCCCCCTCCCATACACCACTCTGCCTCCTCCCTCCTCCCATACACCACTCTGCCTCCTCCCCCTCCCATACTCCACTCTGCCTCATCCCCCCTCCCATACTCCACTCTGCCTCCTCCCCCCTCCCATACACCACTCTGGCTCCTCCCCCTCCCATACACCACTTTGCCTCCTCCCCCCTCCCATACACAACGTTGGCTCCTCCCCCTCCCATACTACACTCTGCCTCCTCCTCCTCCCATGCTCCACTCTGCCTCCTCCCCCCTCCCATACTACACTCTGCCTCCTCCTCCCCCCTCCCATACTCCACTCTGCCTCCTGTCAGCAACAGAGGTTCACAAGACACCAGGGAGCCGGGTAGAGAGGCAGAGTGGCGTATGGGAGGTGGAGGAGCCAGAGTGGTGTATGGGAGGGTGGCTCCCATACACCCCTCTGACTCCTCCCCCCCTCCTATACACCACTCTGCCTCTCTCCCGACTCCCTGGTGTTTTGTGAACCTCCGTTGCTGACAGGCACTTTCACAGGCACTTTCCTCTGCAGGAGACCTCGATTCTCTGTCAGCCGGTGGGGGTCTGCACGATGTGCACAGACAGCCTCCATTACTGCCCTTCACTTACGCTGAGGCTTCTATGAAGCTGCAGTGAAAGTGCCTGTCAGCAACGGAGGTTCACAGAACACCAGGGAGTCGGGAGAGAGGCAGAGCGGTGTATGGGAGGGGGAGGAGTCAGAGGGGTGTATGGAAGCGGAGGGGAGAGGCGGAAGTTGTCTGTGCACATCGCACGGACACCCACCGGCCGACAGTGAGGGGAATCCATGTCCCCTGCAGCGTTGCGGGGGATCTGGATTCTAGTGTTATAATCCGATCTCTGTTTGAGGTCGGATTATATAAGGAGAGGAGTTTTTCAGAGCATTTGATAAAAATCAATTCGACTAATCGATAATGAAAATCGTTGAGTAAATACGGTATATACTGCTCCCTCATCACTACACGCCGGCAATTGATGCCGAGCGCCGGGATATGACGTTATCCCCGCGCTCGGCATCAATAGCCGGCGCATAGTGATTAGGGAGCACGGAAGCCGAGGTCTGAAGTGCCAGACCTCGAGCTCCCTAATGTTGGGCTAGCTAGAGGGAGGTCGTGATTTCCCCAACCAGCCCTGCTCATTGGGCGCCCGCTGATCAGGGCTAGTTGGGGAGATCACGATCTTGCACCTACCTCGGCGCGGCCCTGAAGACCGGCGCAGGGGAGTCGGCTTCTCCGCTCGCCCCTCCCCTAGAGATACGCTACAGTTTCGTGGGGAATCGTGATTCTCCGGCTCGGTAAGTTTCAGTACCCAGCGTATAAGACGACCCCCGACTTTTGAGAAGATTTTCATAGGTTAAAAAGTCATCTTATACGCCGGAATATACGGTATGTGAATTATGTAAATTCACGTTTGTGGTTATGCAATTTATACAGCATTACATGCACACAATACGATTCTATAGTTGTTTTATGTATACTGTTTTGAGTCTGTGTAGCGTAGATTAGTTTATTTTACCATTTTATAAACCAACACACAATACAATATGACAAAAACATGGAGTGCAATGTAACATTTAAGAATTATAGTAATTGTTTAGGTATTTAAAAATTCCGAGGAATATAAAAAAATATTAACAGTAAATAAAACAAAGATGTATAGACAATGCATAGTGGCATTGCAATATTTTCAATATATTCACAAGATGTGGCTAAATTTTCTGGCACTAATTCTCAAGTATAGATATAGGTATATTGCATACAACCAATAATGAAAACATTATAAACATACAATAACATTTAACCTTACAGTGATATAAGACATATAACATTGAAGCAACAGTAACTATGGATGAAACTGTAACATGAAAAAGCACCAGGTGCAAAAAAATATGGGATTGTAACAAGAATGACATTTGGTGATGGGATTTGTGGTGGCGCAGGGTTCTAAGAAAAGACCAATGGCTAGGGGAATGACAGGAAAAGGGGGTTGATGATTTATCCTCCTCATTAAGACTGTCAATGCTAGTGTGTTCTTTAGGAAAGCCAACGATCAGCCTGCAATAACCTTGGTCAGTAGCCAGTTTACTCAGTATCAGGCTATTCCTAGCAGACCATGTTTCCTTAGTATAATAAGTTATAAGTTAATGCACATGTTTCTTCTCTCCATGAGTTCCAGAAAATACAGTATATATAAAGTATTGGGACACCTGACCAGTACATCAATAGATACTTTTATTATCAATAGATGACATCCCTTTTAAATACTGTATTTGCTCGATTATAAGACAAGGTTTTTTCCAGAGCAAATGCTCTGAAAAATCCCCCTCGTCTTATAATCGGGGTTGTCTTATAATCAGACCTCAACTAGGTCTGACTATGAGACTAAGACCCAGATCCCCCGCAGCGATGCAGGGGACCTGGATCCTCCTGTCTCCCCCCCCCCCCCACACACACACACTTATCGGTACTTCTGAGTCCCCGGTGCTTGGTCCGGGCAGCGTGTAGATCTCTACGCGATTCGCGTAGAGCTCTATACGCTGCCCGGACTAAGCACCGGGCAGCGTGTAGAGCTCTACGTGATTCGCGTACACAACTCCCGCTGCAGCCGGGAGGAGGTGCGTTTAGCGGCGGGGGTTGTCTGCGTCCATCGCGCAGACCTTCCCTGGCTGACAGAGATCAGAATTCCCTGTGATCTCTGACAGCCAGGGAAGGTCTGTGCGATGGACGCAGACAACCCCAGCTGCTAACCGCACCTCCTCCCAGCTGCAGCGGAAGTTGTCTACGCGAATTGCGTAGAGCTCTGCACGCTGCCCGGACTACGCACCGGGGACTCAGAAGCTCCGGTAAGTTTGGAGGGGAGAGGGAGTGTTAAATGGGGGACATAAGGCATTTCTGGAGGCAGAGTGCTCTGTGAAATGCCTTTTAACCCCCTTAATGCCACTCTGCCTCCAGAAATGCCTTTTAACCCACTATACGCCACTCAGCCTCCTGCAATGCCTTATACCTCCCTATATGCCCTATAATATGCCTTTTAACCCCCTAAATGCCAGAGTCGCATATAGGGGCATAAGGCAATTCTGGAGTGGCACATAGGGGGTCAAAAGGCATATCATGGGGCACAGTGGCATTTAGAGGGTTAAAAGGCATATCATGGGGCACAGTGGCATTTAGAGGGTTAAAAGGCATATCATGGGGCACAGTGGCATATAGGGGGTATAAGGCATTTCTGGGGCAGAGTGGCAAGCCAGGGGGCAGATGTGCATAACTGGGGGGACAGGTTGAAAAAAAAGGAAATAAAAACAAAATATTTTTCTCAATCATAGGTTTTTTTTAAAAAAAAATTGTTCACATAGTTTACATGAATTAACATTTACTGGTAAAACTTTTTTTCCTATAGGATCGTCTTATATTCAGGCTTTTTCTTTTTTTCATAAATTAATATTCAGATTTGGGGGGTCGTCTTATAATCGAGGAAATACGGTACATATTTACTCTTTTAAAAACACTTTCCACAAGATTTTGGAGGGTTTCTGTGGGATTTCTTGCCCATTCATCCAGTAAAGCACTTGTAAGGTCAGGCACTGATGTTGGATGAGAAGACCTGGCTCGAAATCTTCTTTCCAGTTCAATCCAAAGGTCTTCGATGGGGTTGAGGTCAGGAGAAATTCCCGTGATAGCACAGATGGAGCAAAAATCCCATGCAATAATCAATAACACAGATCGTGTTTCTTGAACATGGTCCCTATGGGAAATGGCAACCATACAGCTTCTGAAGTCACTGTTATTTTGCTTTTATGACTTTACAACTTTGGCAATGGCTGGGTAGATGAATTTATCATGTGGTCAATCAACCTTGTACATCTAGGTGTCGTGGTGAGAGGTTGTCCTATTTTTTTTACTTTATTTTTCTTTGTGTTTTATTCTGGGTTGGTTTTGAGCTACATTTTTCTATTCTGGGTTGAACTCAAATGGGAGGCTTGTATGTTTTATTGTGATTATTATTTTTTTTATTCTTTTTTTGCAAAATACAAAAAACATAAGAATACAACATGGGCATAGAATGTTAATCTACTACCGCAACATACATCTCAAATATTAAAATATTCTTATACTGATTAGTCATTACTGGGCTGAGTATAATATTTTTTAAATTATAAAAAACGTCTTGGCTTTAGGGGGTTCACATAGGGGGCTTCGACAATAAGATCTGATTGGGTTGTTGTTTGGTCCCCATATAGGTTCCCATATTTTAGAAATATTTTGAACGCTTACCGTAACTTATGTAAAAGCTTTCTTCTATTCTGCATTGATAATTAATTTGTGAGTAAATTTCTTCCCAGGGAATTTTCCCTTTTTCCAATTTGAACAACTAAATTTTTTTGAAACCAAGTGACATCTGAGAGATCTAAATGAAACAAAAATATAAGGTGAGGAAATTGTCATTCTGACCCCAAATAATTTTAAAAATAGGTCTGTGAATTCCTCGCATATACTGGCTATTATCTCACATTACCACCACATATGATAGAGTGTGCCTGGATATTTTAAACATGCCCAACAGAAGTCAAATATATCCTTATTAAATATTGAATTTATGAATTTGGGTTGGAACCATGTACCATCTATGAAGTATTTTAAGATGGAATTCATGAATTCCAACACAGTGAGTGAATTCCCGAATCTGTTTGTATGCCTGGAATCATTCATTGATACTTATTGAACTGCCTATATCAGCCTCCCATTTCTGTATTTTGTAATTTAAAGTATCAGAGAGTACGTTTCCCCAAATAATTTTTATTTTTATGATGTTATGATGTCTTTTTTATAATTGGATTCTGTTTTTTTTAAATCTGAGTTCCTAAATTTGTCCAAGAAATTTTATATGGATCGGAGATTATACAATCCGCTTTTTCTTTTTCAAACCAAACTGCTGTATATACTCCCTCTCTCTTTTAATCCAAGTAATGGAAGAACATACAGATCTCAGGTAGATGATGGATATTGGGCATAGAGACGCCTCCTTTATTAATATTCTTAATAGGGATAATATGTGCTATTCTGGGTTTTTTTATTCTGCCAGATATATAACGATATGACCTTCTGTAAGGCTGATAGAATTTTATGCGGGACTCTCAGATGAATTGCTCTAAAGTTATATAACAATTTTGGAATTTTATATGCATTTATGGCATTTATCCTGCCTAACTAATAGATTCCCAGACTTTTCCAATCACATAGTTTATGTTTTTTCTCTTGAAGCAAAGTTGAATAGTTTTCTAAATTAAATCTTCTACATTACTTCTTAGTTTAATTCCCAACTGCGCTCTTCCAGTCTCAGAGGGTGACCTCTTGTTCTTTGTATATTTCTGTTAATGAACAGGTCACCGAAGAGCTCTTTATATTGGCCCTGCATATATTTGTATAATGTTATCATAACATGTTAATATTATATCATCTGCATATAATGGAATTTTGTAAACTCTGGCATTTATTTTAACTCCAAAAATGTCAGAAGTTTTCCTTATCATAGCCGCTAATGGTTCTATAGAAAGAGCATATAGTAATAGAGCAAGTGGACAACCCTGTCTGGTTCCGTTGTTAATAGGAAATCACTCGGAATCAAACAGGGGACCTACTATTTTTGCCATTGGATTTTTATATAATAACATTCAGATAGGTATAGCCAATTTGCGATTTAATGATTTTTCTGCATCTAATGCAAGAATTACTAGTTTATTATGATTAATGTTACTGATAATATTAATAATCTTTCTTGTATTGTCAGAGGTGTATCTCCCAGGTACAAATCCCGTATGATCTTTATGTATTAAATCTTGGACAATCTTCTTTAGTCTGTCTGCCAAAATTTTCGATAAAATTGTGATATCCAAATTTATTAATGAGATTAGTCTGTAATTCACTGTTAGTCACCAGAATCAGGAATCTGCACACACTCCCACAGGAACTCAGGTGCTTATCTGTGCCAGGAAGGGCCAGCTCCCCAGTAAATCAAAATAGAAAAAGGCTCCAGGCACTCATGGGTTCCATCAGGCAGATTTATTGGAAGACATGAACAACAACGTTTCGACCTCACGATGAGGTCTTTATCAAGTTTGATAAACTTGATAAAGACCTCATCGTGAGGTCGAAACGTTGTTGTTCATCTCTGGTTGTGATTCCGGCCAGACTGAAAGCACCAATCAGACATTAGAACAGTACTTACATTGCTTCACCGCATACCTACAGGATGATTGGGACAGCTACTTACTTTTGGCTGAATTTGCCTACAATAATTACATCCACAGCTCCATCAACATGTCCCCCTTTTATGCCAACTACGGGTACCATCCTTCCATGCTCCCAGGCTCCCCTATTCCATGCACTGTTCCCTCAGTATCCGAACACGTTGGCAAGCTTACAAGAACATACGATGTTCTTCGTGAGACACTAAAGAGGACTCGGCAACAACACAAATACTTTGCTGATCAACGCCGTACCGACGCTCCAGGTGATAAGGTCTGGCTGTCAACCAGACACTTTCGACTCAACTGTCCTACAAAGAAACTGGGACCAAAATACATAGGACCTTTTCTTTTTGTCCGTCTCATATCTCCCTTGGCTGTGGAACTCGAGTTACCCAGCACTATGTCAATCCATCCCGTTTTTTTACGTTTCTCTCCTGAAACCATGGACTGCGAACCTGTATCCTAATCAATGCCCCAGTCCTACTGCTCCAATTCTATCCAATGATGTTGAGGAATGCGAAGTCGAGGAGATATTGGACTCTCAATGACCACCGCTTACAATACCTAATCCGTTGGAGGGGATATGACCCTGAAGAAGATACCTGGGACCCAGCTAATGAAGTCCATGCTCCTGATCTCACCTCTGCTTTTCACCTTCGCCATCCTGACCGTCCTGGACCCTCTAGAGTCAGAAGGCCTCCCCTCAGGAGAGGGTACTGTCAGGGTCCACAGCAAAGACCCTGACAGAGCTACTCACCCGAGTACCCGCTAACTGCCACTAGCAGCTCCTACGCAGCTGCGGTGGAATCTATGAGCGGAGAAGGCGGGGTACACGCGCCGACGATGCCACGCACGGGGGCGACCCCTGGCGGTAGATTTAAAAACCAGCACTATTGCTCAGTAATTGTGCCTGACAGAGCTATTCTATGTTTGCGATTGCTACTTATCGTGACACAAAATTAGGCCTGTTAATTCAGACTAATCTTGATGTTTCTTCTTTGCAGAAATAAGATTTAGACAGAGTTGGGGACTGGGCGTGCAAGTGGCAGATGAGGTTCAATATAGAGAAATGCAAAGTTATGCATTATGGTAAAAATAATAAAAATGCGACCTATTCTTTAAATGGAATATCCTTGGGGGAAACTACCAGTGAGAAGGATTTAGGAATAATGGTTGACAACAGACTTGACAACAGTGCACAATGCCAACAAGCAGCTGTGAAGGCCAATAAGGTTTTGGCATGCATAAAAAGAGGTATTGATTCAAGGGAGGAGGATATCATCTTGCCTCTTTACAGATCATTGGTAAGACCTCACCTTGAATATGCGGTACAATTCTGGGCACCGGTCCTCAAAAAGGACAATATGAAATTAGAAAAAGTGGAAAGGAGGGCTACGAAATTAATAAGGGGATTGGGTGATACTAGTTATGAAGAGAGACTAAAAAAGTAAAAATTATATACGCTAGAAAAACGGCGTCTCAGAGGGGATATAATAACATTATATAAATATATGCAGGGCCAATATAAAGAGCTCTTCAGTGACATGTTCATTGACAGAAATATACAAAGAACAAGAGGTCACCCTCTGAGACTGGAAGAGCGCAGGTTTCATAGACGACAAAGGAAGGGATTCTTTACAGTGAGGACAATAAAGGTATGGAATTCACTTCCAAGGGAGGTGGTGTTATCCAATACATTAGATACCTTCAAAAGCGACCTCGATATTTTCCTAGAAAGGCATGACATACAGGGATATAAATAGAATGACATTAATATTTAAGAGCTTCTTGATCCAAGGAGAAATCCGATTGCCTCTTGGAGTCAAGAAGGAATTTTCCCCCCTGATGGCAGAATTCGAAGTAGCTTAATTAGGGTTTTTTTGCCTTCTTTTGGATCAAGAATAGGAAGGTTAGGTAGAAGGGTTGAACTTGATAGACTTAGGTCTTTTTTCAACCTTACAAACTATGAGATCTGATTCCTGTTACCGACCCCTGGCTATTGATTACTGGACTACGTTGCTCTCCCCAATCCTGATCCCTGGCGATTGATTACTGGTCTCCGCTGCTCTCTCTACCGTGACCTGCTTGGTTTTCAGACACCGCTGCATTTAGCTGATCGGTCCCTGCCTGTTTGTGAAGCATCCTGCATACCAGGTTCCTCCCATCTCCTGACATATTGTTAATTTATATAATATATATGGAAGCTTTATATAGATGGACTCTTCCCTTTAGGTAGAGACAACTTGCTGCCTTAATAGGAGGTGGTGCTGCCTTGTGGTACAGTGTTGTCATCGCACTCAATCCTCACATATGAAGAGGGTTTGGCACTTATCCAGTTAAAAGATGAAGATGTCACACAAACAAGAGAAAATAAAATCAATAGATATTTTAATTCATAAAATGAAGTATAAAATTTCCGCTTACATAAAAGATTCAGTCCATAAGCGTCCGTTTTAATGGCTCAGACCTGCTCTCAGCAATGTCCTCTGATGTTAGCAGTACCAGGATTGTTGCTTCCTCTTTTGCAAAGTCTCTCTTAAAGCCGAAGGAACGCTGTTCAGGACGCGCATGCGCACTACTCATTTCGCTGTAGACAGCTTCTTCAAGGTGCATTAGGCGAGTAGTAACTTCTGTATATTCCTCCATTTTGCTTCAAATCAGTGCATGCTAATTAGTCCACTTGTGGCAGCCCTGAGAACTTGTACCTATGTTGTGGTGCTTTCATTAGTACAGTGTTATTGCAAGGGGTGGGGAGGGCAATATATTCTAGAGTAGGAGGTATGTCCTTGTGAAAAAAAAAGAAAAATCCCTTTCCTTGGGGTGTTGAACCCACCAATAGGATATCCTTATGTAACAAAATCTTGCAAATCTTGCATATTATAGCGATTTATAGTTACTCCAAATGGGAGACTTTTATCTAGGTTAGTATCGGAGGCACAGTTGAAGTCTCCTCCAAAAAAGTAATATGTCTTTCTTTCTTTATTTGATCAACTTTATCGCGTGATCGGGCATTTTAAAAGTACCGGCTTTCCGGCCTTTTGTCAGCACAGTCATGCATATTAAAAATAACCAACACATTGAATTGAATTCCCATGAGGCTCAGCCAGACATACTACTTCCATGATGCTGGCTGAGCATCATGGGAAGTGCACTTAATAGTAGATAAAGCTTCAGATGTTAGCTGTGAATTACAATTCCCATGATGCTCAGCCAACCAGGTGTCCACCATGACTAGGCATCATGGGCGTTGTAATTCACAACCAACACCTGTCACATCATGTGCGGTTAACTACAGTTCACATGAGGCTCAGTGATATCTGAAAGTGAAAGTGTGAAAACCAGTATAAGGAGAGATAGATAAAGTATAATAAAATGTATGACTTTCCTTTTTTTCATATGCCGGAAACACAGCTGCAGCCCTTAGAGACACTCTCCAGGTGTCGAATCATACAAAAAAAACCCACTAGGGGGCGCTTGTGTATCAGGTTTAATTTGTGTAGGGAACAGAAAACAAAAGAAGAAAAAAAACTAACAGTGTAGTAATAAAGGTGAATATTTCTCAGTATGAAATTTCCAAATTTTACACTCACAATCTATATGAGTTGATCTGGGTTCAATCGAAACAAGCCTCGGAGTCCATATGTCGGGTGTATGCAAGAAAACATAAACATCAAAAACCCATGGGGTAATAACGTTTTGAATTGAAAAACGCCAATGTGGAGATGCACTTACACTTAGGTTGGTAAATAAATGCCTGCAGTTCCTGGTTACCGTCTGTGGGCAGTCACCTCCTTCCTCAATGCTGGATGTCTTTGAAATTCTGGATTTCTTTGCAGGTGAAACTCAGAGGGTGCTTTATATATATCAGGAAATGACTATAGTCATAGACTATAGTATTTTTATTCTGGGTCCATGCCAGGGTTAAAATGAGACTAAATTTGCATGATATACTACGAGCATTATTTGCTGTATATCATACAAATGTAGTCTCATTTTAACCCTGGCATGGACCCAGAATAAAAATACTATTTTTACTACAATACCTCTGGTGTTGCAGTCTATAGTCATTTCCTGATATATATAAAGCACAGTAGGGGGGCATGCTGTACATCCTCAAGGGCTTTACTGAATGCATATTTATGACCTACAGGTACGTCTATAGGGGACTGAAGGGGTTAAGGAAATGGTAAAATAGTATTTAAACATTTTTGGTATCTATTATGCAGTTAGTCCTGCTTTTGACAGTATATGTTATATACAAACAGAAATTTGGAAAACCAATAGCAATTTTAATGTCTCCCCCTTAATTCATAATGCACCTTACTTCTTGAGTGCATCATTGATTAAGGGGTGCCTAAAAATGCTATAAAGTGGGGGGCTGCAATACAATGCTAGTACTTTATATCCTTTTTAAGGTTTCCCCCATAATTCATAATATGCCACTCTGCCCCCCTCATATGCCACTCTGCCCCCTCAAATGCCACGCTGCCCCCCAGACTTACCCCCCATGCTCCAGACTCCCTGGTGTCTAGTGGGGGCAGGCGGTGGATGCCTGCGCGATGCGCGTAGACAACCTCTGCTGCTGCCTGGATAGCAGGCCTACATGAAAAACCAAATGAAATGGAAAAAAAACACACCTGCCTGGCACCCGGAACTGTATCCTTGAGCTAAACCCCGATTATACAATCTATAATCGGGCCAATACGGTATATCTATTTGCTTCTCCCTACTTAATACTATCTACCTCCATTTCAGTATTGACTTCAGTGTCCTGAGGATTTAATATATCTTTAAAATTATATATTAAACCTTTATAAGATACTATATTAAAATATGTTTGTATTTCTCCTCCTTGCTTATGTTTTTCCTTGCCACTTTCATATTTGGTCTCTAACAGAACGGACAATTATGTCTCTGGCAGAGTCTTTGTTAACCTCCTTATCCTGTAATAAATCTCCATGGGGAGTAATCCAAAGGATTTATAAGGAAGTGGAATAAATCCATCAAATAAGATTCCAATTTGTCCTGAGTAATCTCCTCTGAGATCCCTCTGATTCGTATATTCTTCCTCCATGCTCTATCTTCTAAATGTGTAATCTTATCTTCCAAAGATTTTTTTTCCATTGTTTGATTCAGCTTGTAGAGTGTTGAATTCCTCTTGTATTTTTGATATAGCTTTACTTTGAAAGAGTACATTTTCTGATATTGTAGGAATTTCTTTCTTTAGTTCCAATGTATTGGTTTCCATATCTTTCTTGATCTTGTCATAGAGGTTTGTCAATAAATCGGGTAAAGACTGTTGTATTAGAGGATTCATGTTCATCTTCATGTGAACTATCCAGAGGTTTCATCTGCATTGAATCCCTGCGGTCTATGTGCCAGGATTCCCTTTGATTGGACTGTGGGGTCTCCAAATCTTTGGTAGGGTAGTAAGTATTAATTGGCTTGTTCTTTTCCAAATTTTAGGAGGCATGTTGTTTCAATAAATGAATGAATATATAAATAAATGGATAAATAAATATATAAATAAGTACATTCCCTTCTTCCTTTAGATTCTTCTCTTTAGTGCCCTTATGATGATGCCTCCTTTTCTCTTAAAAGCTTCTCTTTGTCATCCAGTATAATCTAAGTGTCCTTTATTGCAGACACTTTATATATAGGAGTGAGGAGTATTACTCTGGGCTCCTTATCTCCTCTGATTTTTCTTTGTCGGCTATTATGATTTGAATGTTTAGTCTCCAATTATGTAGCCAATGTCTGCAATAAAGGATATCTAGAGTACCGTATTTGCTCGATTATAAGACGACCCCGATTATAAGACGACCCCCCAAAATCAAAATATTAATTTAGGGAAAAAACAAAAAGCCTGAATATAAGACGACCCTATAGGAAAAAAGTTTTACCAGTAAATATTAATTCATGTAAATTATTTTTTCATGTTTAATAAAAGCTATGATTGAGAAAAATATATTTTTTAAATTTCCTTTTATTTGCCAACCTGCCCCCCCCAGTTATGCCACTCTGCCCCCAGAAATGCTTTATACCCCCCTATTTGCCACTCTGCCCCATGATATGCCTTATACCCCTATATGCCACTCTGGCATATAGGGGGTTAAAAGGCATATCATGGGGCTGAGTGGCATATAGGGGGTTAAAATGCATTTCTGGAGGTATATAGGCATATCATGGGGCTGAATGGCATATAGGGGGTTAAAATGCATTTCTGGAGGTCCAGAAATGCATTTTAACCCCCTATATGC
Organism: Spea bombifrons; assembly: GCF_027358695.1. NCBI lineage: Eukaryota > Metazoa > Chordata > Amphibia > Anura > Pelobatidae > Spea > Spea bombifrons. The sequence goes on from NC_071098.1 coordinate 19,319,645, forward strand.
CACTCAGCCCCATGATATGCCTTTTAACCCAGCATGTACTGGCTGCCTTGGCTTGATAGGAGTGTGATTGCTGTTAGCAGTTTGATATAGAGATATATATATATATATATATATATATATATATATCTATATCAAACTGCTAACAGCAATCACACTCCTATCAAGCCAAGGCAGCCAGTACATGCTGGAACCTGGGGATGATAGTAGTGGGATTACAGCCTCCCTATGCCATGCTACAACCCCCACCCCCCTTACACATCCATGCTATCACACACAAACACATTTAAATACTCATTCATTCCATTAATCACACATACTTCACACATTAAACACACATTAATCACACATACTTACCCAAAAACCCTCCCCCACCCCCTTACCTGAACTGCAGATCTCTCACTCGAAGACTTCTGCAGGGGACCGGCTGTAGAGCAACTTCTCTGGCCCCGCCCCCAGAGGAGGGAGGGGGAGATAGAGCTCTGTGAGGACGCTGCAAGCTTCCTGTCCTCCTGCTTCTAACAGAAGAGACGCTGCTCGCGACCGGTAAGCAGCATGGCCCCAGAAGACATTTTTTGGGGGGTCTGAGAATACGACCCCGATTATAAGACGAGGGGTATTTTTCAGAGCATTTGCTCTGGAAAAAACCTCGTCTTATAATCGAGCAAATACGGTATATCGTATTGTATCGCAATGGCTACATAATTGGAGACTTAACATGTTAGTCCAATAAAAAAGGTATCACCGCATAGTCTGCAATACTTTTTTTGACATCCTGTCTACTGGACTAATACGGCTAAACCCATTTACATATATACATATTACATACATGTATGTCCTCTCCTTTTAGCTCTCCTGTGTCTGCTGTTATGATCTGAATGTTGATTCTGCAATTTTATAGCTGGTACAAGCACACCGTTTTCAAAGCTTTGCACCTGGGAATCCCCCAGTGGTATTATATGTTCAGATCTAGTTAATGGCGGGAAGTAATAATCTTTGTGTAAAAAAGTAAAGGAAAAATAGCATTCTTTGTGCTTTAGGAATTTCCTTATGCAAATTTTCTGAAATTCAGAAGTCCATATATATCACATCTCTTATGGCAAATGATTATATAGCAGAAAAATTAAAACTAGAGAGAGTCTTTATGTATCATACCTCTTATAGCATATATATGTGACAAATTAGGAGGAAAAGAGAAATCAATAGATGTAAATAAGATTTCTACTTATCTGTGTTTGTCAAGCAGAGTTTGGCCAGAGTACCTTTTTGTACCTTTTCTATGATTCCCCATCGGCTATATCACTTGTCTTTTTTTTTTTTTTTTTTTTTTTTTAAATATATTTATTCAAGGGTTTTCAAATAAGGGTACAGAAGAGAAAAAGGGGTAAGGGGGAAAAACAATACATTTCAATAAACCACTCGCAGGTGGTAAGGCAGTTCGTATTACATTCGATCGCCAGTACAGTAAAATCGCACTGAGCATACAGTAGAGACAGTAAACCCGGTAGGGGAAAGAACTACCACAGTAAAGAGAAGTTGAAGAAAGGAGAGGAGAAAAGAGGACAAAAACAACAGGGAATCATGACACAATAGCCATGCCATAATGAACCAGGCAGATACGAGTAGTCCTGCAAGAACTCAGAGAAGGAGAACACTGTATGGAATCAGTGGAACAAGAGACCCCACACAAATAGGTGACAAGAGCATAAAAATAAAAGCGGTGAGAAAAAAGAATTATATGACCAACATGTATGAGATTCACTTTAAACGCTAACTGAAGCGAACGTCGGTAGGTGTGTATGTCTCAGTGAGGGGGGAAGGATTTCCAGCCCAGGGAGACGATAAGACAGCTATCCGGCAGAGTCTCCCATGGACGCGGTATAGCGCATCCAAGGGGACCAAGTGTCGAGGTATAGATGATATTTTTTACCCAAGCTAAAGGTAAGCTCCTCCAAGCTACGGATACGCTCAACCTCTACTAACCACTCCTGCAAAGAAGGAGGTTCAGGTTGCCTCCAATGCCTGGGAATGAGAGCTTTCGCCGCATTGAGGAGATGCGGTATAAGGGAAGATTTGTATTTTCTAAAAGACAACGGCGCGAGGTGAAAAAGGACAATTTCAGGAGTACAAGATATGTCAATAGAGGTGAGTACCTTAACCATCTGTGTCACGTTAGACCAGAAGATCCTAATTTTAGGGCATGTCCACCAGATATGAGCAGGGGTAGCAGGTGCGAAGCCACATCGCCAACAGTTAGCTGATTGTGCAGGGACCATTTTATGAAGTGTGTCAGGCGTCAGATGCCATCTACACAGTACTTTAAAATTCAAAAGGCGGAGGTAGGAGTCAGGGGACGAGGAGGACATCATAGACGCCGCCCTACGCCACTGCTGAGGGGAAAGAACACAGCCAAGGTCCCGTTCCCAGGCTCTCATATAGAAGGGAGGTGAGCTGTACATGGCCTTACGAATCAAGCCATGAAAGGTGGAGAACGGCCTAGGAACCCCTTTATGAGTGGTGCACAGCCTTCCAAACAAAGTGTATTGGAGGTCAGAAGCCATGTGATGTAACAAAGGAGTAACAAAATGACGCACCTGGTGGTATAAGAAAGCAGTATTACCAGAGCATCCCTTGTCCCCCAACAGGGAGGGCAGCGACTTAACACCCCCGCAGTCCACTATATCACGTAAAGAAACGTAAGGTGCCGTGGGATCTTGAAAGGAGCCCAGACCCAGTACACCAGGGGGAAAAAGGGGATTATGGGAGATCGGAGTGAGTGGGGAACTGGCCGAAGACCACTTCATGGCCAATTTGTATTTCCTCCACATCAGCAAAGTAGGGGTAATAGTGGGGTGATTGGCCAACCCCAGCGCTGCCAACGAGGCAGATTGCCAAGGAAGGGACTGTCTGGGAACCTTGGAAAAAAAGGCCTCTATATCCAACCATTGCTTACAGGAATCAGTCCTAGTCCATGAATACAGTCTCGCAAGCAGGCTAGCCATATGGTAACATTTCAGGTCCGGTAGATTCAAACCCCCCAATCGCAGAGGACGAGTCAACAAATCATAGCGGACCCTCGGGCGTCTATGAGCCCATATAAATTTCGTGAAGATTGTACGGACCTCGGCAAAGAAGGCAGGGGGAATATGTACGGGTAATGTTTGTAAAAGATAAAGCAGCCGCGGCAGAATATTCATTTTAATAATATGAATCCTGCCGATTAAATTAAATTGCGGCAGGTTCCATTTCACGAGGTCAGCCTTTATCGAATTAAGTAGTGGAGGGAAGTTTAAGTCAAACAATGATCGTGTAACGGCAGGGAGTTGAATGCCCAGGTATTTGACCGAGGTGCTCGCCCAAGTGAATGGGTATAAAGCTTGGAGCTTAGACACCTCATCCCTCGTGACCGTCAGATTAAGGAGTTCCGACTTCTCCAGGTTAACTATATCACTTGTCTTATGAGAGCTGCGCCAAACTGCATCTCCTTCTCTGATGTACGTGTCCTCACATTGCTGCGAGGTGCCAAACAATGGAGGAAAGTGTCCTCCTTGGATGTTTCTCGAGGCGAGTGGTCGATGTCACGGTTAACCTGAGACGGTTTCAGAAGTATCTCAACCCACAGTTTAAGCAGCAGCGCGTGGAACAGAAGGGAAAATTTAGCTCATATTCTCGGATGGTAGGGAGACTTGCTATCGTACCACGCGGATCACCACACCCCCGGCTTCGTGTGGCCGTTCGCTATGTCATCGCACCCCCCGTTTAATTGTGTTTAAAAATGTTCATGTTTTTCCAACCTGTATCTGAAAATTCAGAGAAAATATGAAAAATAAGTTATTAAAAGGTATTAGTGCAAAATTTTTAGAGCATTGTTTTTGATATAGTAGAATCGGCTAAATCTCAAGATTATAACGAGATCAGTTGGAAAGAGCACGATGAGGTGCTACAATGGTTTTAAGAAAATAAATGAAAAAAACATATTACTTAATTAAGAACAATTGTCCAAACTGTGTTTATGTAAAAGAAGAGATTTACATAAAAAGCCCCTCATGACCTACCTCCATGCCCCGTATCCTCTCTGCTTAGTGCTACAATGGTGCATCATATCGTGGCACTCCACCTCAGAAGGAAGTGTGGTACTGCTGTAGCTTTCCTATCATTTGCATGTATGGCACTTTCTGTTATGTTTTTGATGTCTTCACATTTTGAAGATCTACAAGACATTCTTCTGATACAATAACATTTTTGTACAACATTTTCTCTCTGATTTTGTGTTTGACATATTGGTAGGATATTTGGTTTGGTATTTTACTCGATTACTATTACTTTTTGTAAAGCAATCTTATTTATTTTTGTCTATGTATGTTCTAATATTCCAGGGCATTCTTTAAGAAACAACAGCAGATGAGTGCACTTAAGGTGGTACAACGAAACTGTGCAGCTTACCTGAAACTGAGACACTGGCAGTGGTGGAGACTGTTTACTAAGGTTGAGTTTTTTATATTATATTAACTGTAAACGTTATTAAAATGTTTAGTTTGTGAGAATTTTAACTTGGCAGACACTGGCTTTCCTCTCCTGTTTTTGACTGTCAAAAAATGATAAAATAAAAGTTTACAATCTGTAATCTTTTTGGAGGGTGTAGCAAAGCTGCCACATAATAAATAATAATCACTGAGCAGTTATTGTGACTGCATATGAGTGTCATACTACTGAAATCAGCTTCTCAGAGTTGTTGATAGTAAGACCAAACTTACTTGCACAATGCAGGTAAGACACTTTTTGAAACTGCTTTTCAGTTTTGTAGAATTACTTTAAAGAACAAATATTTTAATACCAAAAAGCTTCCTGATTCCTTAATTAAAAGACTTGTGTACAAGATTATATTTTATCTCTCTGTACTTTGCAGGTCAAGCCATTACTGCAAGTAACCCGTCAAGATGAGGTAATGCAGGCAAAAGTAGTAGAGCTGCAGAAAGTTAAAGAAAATCAAGTGAAGGCTGAGATGGAACTAAATGACCTGAGTCAAAAATATCAGCAGGTAAGGGCATATCAGAAAAAATGTGGAATTTCATGTTTTTCCATTTTAACACTCAAAGCAAATTAACAAACTAATATCAACAATAAAAAAAGACATACAGTAAGGTGCATATCATCAACTATACCATCATCATTATTATTATAATGAGCAAGTCTCTAATGTGACCCTAATGAGCCTGCCCTAAAAGTGTTGTATTTGCTACTGAACACAGGAGGGGATCTTACTGTATATATATTTTGATTATACAACTGTAAGGTGTTTTAATTATCATTCACAGTGGTGTTTTTTTCAATTTACTTTAGTGAGGTCTAGGGGAGGTTAGACAAAAGATTTTATGCTCTAAAATTGTTAGCTGACAGACAATACCTTTTGTCAATAAACTAGTTTAGATCCTGAAATGTCTGAATACCAAAACATGCTCTTAACCCAATGACGACAATTGACTGTCTGGGCACGTCGCACAAAAAATTCACTTAGCAACAATAGACGTGCCAGGACCATCCTGGATTTAAATGGGTGTAGAAAGCGATCTATGTTCATTTTCTGCACCCAAACAGTGTTGATGTAATGCCTCGATGTAGAAAAGCCGGTACATAGAGATGCTATTGCAGCTGCCTCCGCTGGCCGCTTGATGATTTTAAAGTGGCCGGTGTGCAGGCTATGCCGCCCAGTGCCTTAATGAGGCTCTTCGTCCCGCTCCTCTGAAGAGGCGACGTGATGCTCAAGGGGGCGGGCTCACACAGAAGAGTTCCTCGTGACGGGGAGAAGAGCATGTCGGAGGAGAGCAGTCTGCAGGGGGAGAAGCTAGCATAAAAAGTAAGTATTTAAAAAATAGGTGGAAGAGGACCCATATTCAATGGCAACTGCCTTGGGGCAACAATTTAATAATACAAAAGGGGGGCGGCTGAGGGTTAAAAGCACACAACAGGGTGGTTGGGGCATCACATATAAATCAATACAAAAAGGGGTGGGTGGCTGTTTACAATGCACATGGGTATGGGGGGGCAATACATTAACCAGTACAAAAGGGAGTGGGGGCTGGCTGGGGGCATTACATAAAAATCAATACCAAGTGCGTGGGGGCACAAATACACATGGGGAAATACACAAGGGTGTGTGGGGGGGTACATAAATACTAAAGAGGGGCCTGTCTGGGGCATCTATACACAAGGGGGCAAACACACAAACAAGAAAGCAGTGTGGAAAGCATTTTTATGCTTTGTATAGCTTAACCCATCCTGATGCAGGTGTCGGTGTGGCAGAGCCTGTCCTGGTGTGTGTGTGTGGGGGTGTCAGTGTGGCAGAGCCTGTCCTGGTGTGTGTGTCTGGATGTCAGTGTGGCCGAGCCAGTACTGGTGTGTGTCTGGGTGACGATGTGGCAGAGCCTGTCCTGGTGTGTGTGTTTGGGTGTTGGTGTGGCAGAGCCTATCCGGGTGTGTGTGTTTGGTGTCGGTGTAGCAGAGCCTGTACTGGTGTGTGTTTTGGTGTCGTTGTTGCAGAGCTTGTCCTGGTGTGTGTTTTTGGGTGTCAGTGTGGCAGAGCCTCTCCTGGTGTGTGAGTGTGTTTGGGTGTCGGTGTGGCAGAGCTTCTCCTGGTGTGTGTGTTTGGTGTTCGTGTGGTAGAGCCTGTCCTGGTGTGTGTTTGTTTGGGTGTCGCTGTGGCAGAGCCTGTCCTGGTGTATGTGTGTGTTTGGGTGTCGCTGTGGCAGAGCCTGCCCTGGTGTGTGTGTTTGGGTGTCGGTGGGGCAGAGCCTGTCCTGGAGTGTTTGGTGTCAGTGTGGCAGAGCCTGTCCTGGGGGGTGTGTGTGTTTGGGTGTCGGTGTGGCAAAGCCTGTCCTGGTTTGAGTGTTTGGGTGTCGGTGGGGCAGAGCCTGTACTGGTTACATAGTTACATAGTTAAATAGGCTGAAAAAAGACATGTGTGCATCAAGTTCAGCCTTTCCCAAATCTGTTTATTTCTTGCTGTTGATCCAAAACAAGGCAAAAAACCCAGTTGTGGCTTTTTCCAATTTTGCACAAACTAGGGAAAAAAATCCTTCTTGACCCCAGAATGGCAGTCAGATCTCTCCTTGGATCAAGAAGCTGTTTCCCCATAATTTTAAAATTATATCCCTGAATATTATGTTTTTGCAAGTATACATCCAATTGTCGTTTAAATATCTGTAAAGGCTCTGATAAAACTACCTCTGCAGGCAGAGAACTCCACATTCTTATTGTCGTAACTGTAAAAAAAAACCCCTTTCCTTTGCCTTAGATTAAATCTCCTTTCTTCCAGTATAAAGGCATGACCACGTGTCCTATACATAGTCCTGTTTATGAATAGATTTCCACACAATGGTTTGTATTGGCCCCAAATATATTTATATAATGCTATCATATCCCCTCTGGGGCGCGGTTTTTCTAAACTAAACAGATTTAAATTAATTTACCTTACTTCTTTTATTAATTTTGTAGCCCGCCTCTGCACTTTTTCTGGTGCTATAATATCCTTCTTTAGAATAGATGCCCAAAATTGCACAGCATATTCAAGGTGTGGTCTTACCATTGATTTATAAAGGGGCAAAATTATATTTTTATCCCTTGAATTGATGCCCCTTTGTATACATGGCAATACCTTACTTGCCTTCCCAACTGCTGACCGACATTGCACATTGTTTCCTAGTTTGTTGTCTATAACAATTCCCAAATCCTTCTCATTTGTTGTTAACCCTAATTCACTACCATTTAGGGTGCTTGTGCATTCCTTACCCGAAGTGCATAACTTTGCATTTATCTACATTAAATTTAATCTGCCATTTGTCAGACCAGTCCCCCAGCCTATCTAAATCCCTCTGCAGCAAAGTAATATCCTGCTCACATTGTATTACTTTACAGAGTTTAGTGTCATCTGCAAACACGAAAACATGACGCCTTTTTTCAACGCCTATTGCAATGTCATTTATATATATGTTGAATAAAATGGGTCCCAGGAGAGAACCCTGAGGAACACCACTTATCACTTCTGTCTATTTGATTTATTTCCATAAAATGGCCACCAAAATCCTCAGCACCAGGCCTATGATGCTCTTAATCCGGCCCTGCCTCCAGTGTGTGTCAGACATCTTAAATCCAGTTTGTACCCACAGTGTGCTCCCTATAAGAAAAAAGTTTTACTAGTAAATATTAATTCACATGTAAACTATTTTTTCATGTTTAATGAAAACTATGATTGAGAAAAATGCATTTTTTGTTTTTATTTCCTTTTATTTACCAATCTGCCCCCCCATAAATGCCTTATACCCCCTTATATGCCACTCTGCCCCCAGAAATGCCTTATACCCCCCCATATGCCATTCTACCCCCCAGAAATGCCTTTTAACCCCCTATATGCCACTCTGCCCCCCAGATATGCCTTATCCACCTCTATATGCCACTCTGCCTCCCTGATATTCCTTTTAGCCCCCTATATGCCAGTCAGCCTCCCGGATATTCCTTTTAACCCCCTATATGCCACTCCGCCTCCCTGATATGCCTTTTAACCCCTTATATGCCTCTCTGCCTCCCTGTTATGCCTTTTAATCTCCTATATACCACTCGTACTCCCTGATATTCTTTTTAACCCCCTATATGCCACACTGCCTCCAGAAAGCCCTTATACCCACCATATGCCACTCTTACCCTCCCCCGACTTATCAGTGCTTCTCTAGAATTCTCCTTGTGCTGCAGATTCCTTGGCGCTGCCGGCAATTCCGCCGGGGCTTCTATGAATGAGCACCGGAAGGTCATGTGACGCCGGCGCTCCATCATAGAAGCCCAGACAGAAGTGCTGGCAGCAGCGGAGGTTGTCTGCACGTATTGCACAGACCTCCACCGGCTGCCAGGGAGGAGGATCCAGGTACTAGACTTGTGCATTCGTCTTCGGGCGAACACGGAAACGAACACGAAGAGTGCGTTTTCGTGTTCGTTCCGAAGACACGCCGAAGAGAAGACGGCGGCGGTAAAACATAGGCGAAGACGAAGACACACACCACAAAGATCTTCGTGATTGTCTTCGTCTTCGTCTACCATTCCCCCCCTTCTATCTTACCTTGTCTTGTCTTCGCGGCATCGCGGCATCGTTGTAGTTCCCGGAAGTGGAAATCCGCAGGTTCGCCGTCACGGGTTACAGGGCAGTGCGAATGAGCCTATTGGTCGCCTACAGGGACCTCCTCTGGCATCAACCAATTGGTTGATGCCAGAGGAAGACCCTGCAGGTGACCAATAGGCTCACTTGCACGGTCTTTGTAACCCCTGACAGCGAACCTATGGATTTCCGCTCCCGTTAACCCCTTCGATGCTGCGTTATCTAACACAATATCGAAGGGGTTAACGGGAGCGGAAATCCATAGGTTAAAGGGCCGTGCAAGCGACCAATAGGCTCACTTGCACGGCCCCTTAACCCTTAAAAAAAAGTTAACCCCTAACTAATTGAACAGGGAGGGAGACCAGTGGCATCGGCCCATCGGCTTTAAAACCCCAATGCTGCAACTTACCCTGCCGATGCCACTGGTCTCCCTCCCTGTTCAATTAGTTAAATGTCCGTACGAGCGACTTTATTGGTCGCTCGTACGGACATTTAACCCGGCACAGACTAACTAATTGAACAGGGAGGGAGACCAGTGGCATCAGTCTCCCTGTCTCCCTCCCTGTTCAATTAGTTAAAGACCAGTGGCATCGGCAGGGCAAGTTGCAGCATTGGGGTTTTAAAGCCTCAATGCTGCAACTTACCCTGCCGATGCCACTGGTCTCCCTCCCTGTTCAATTAGTTACATGTCCATATGAGCGACTTTATTGTTCGCTCGTACGGACATTTAATTAATTGAACAGGGAGGGAGACCAGTGGGATGTGCCGGGTAAGTGGTAGCATTGGGGTTTTAAAAGTCTGCACGAGCGACCAACAGAGTCGCTCGTGCAGACTTTTAAAACCCCAATGCTGCAACTTACCCGGCACATCCCACTGGTCTCCCTGTTCTATCAGTTAAATGTCCGTACGAACGACTTTATTGGTCGCTCGTACGGACATTTAACTGATAGAACAGGGAGACCAGTGGGATGTGCCGGGTAAGTTACAGCACCAGGAGCCTAAACGTCTGTACGAGCGACCAACAGAGTCGCTCGTACAGACTTTTAAAATCCCAATGCTGCAACTTATCCGGCAGATCCCACTGGTCTCCCTGTTCTATCAGTTAATAAATGATAGAACAGGGAGACCAGCGGGATCTGCCGGACAATTACGGCACCAGGAGTATAACAGTCTGTACCAGCGACCCTATTGGTCGCCAGCAGGGGGCTCGTCTGCCATCAACCAATGGCAGACGAGCCCCCTGCTGACGACCAATAGAGTTGCTTATACGGACATTTAAACTCCTGGTGCCAGAGCGGCTTTAACCCCGTATTAACCCCTTAAGCGGGGAAAACGAAGAAAACCCGAAAACGAAGAATGTCCGCGAATATTCGCCCGAAGAGAAGACAGGACCAGGCGAATATTCGCGGAATACGAAGTTTTTTTTTTTGCCGAAGACGAGCACGAAGACGAACACGAAGAGCCCCCTGGTGCCCAAGTCTACCAGGTACCCTGCAGCGCTGCGGGGGATCTGGATCTTAGTCTTGTAGTCAGACCTCTGTTTGAGGTCTGATTAGAAGATGACCTCGAATATAAGACGATGGTTATTTTTCAGAGCATTTGCTCTGAAACAAACGTCTTATAATCGAGCAAATATGGTGTGTGTGTATATATATATATATATAAATTATTTTTAATGAGTGGTATCCCTGTACTCAGGAGATGTTGCTGAACACATATGTGTTGTGTGGTAGTGACATATTGTAACTACGAGGTACTTTCCTCCCAAACTGCCGTTTCTCCGAAGTCCCTCAATGCCAGCAGCTGCCGGCAGGATTCTGCAATGCCGACCGCATTGTCTCTGGCTCTGTCAGACGCACACGCCCCTGGGTGGCTAAAGTCGGCATCCTCCAAGATCCGTACAGCCTCTTAAAGGGACTGCTCACTTATGCATTCCAAGCCTCCTTTTCATCCTGGGCGGGAGATTCAATTTAAATTGACTATTTAAACCTGGCTGTTATACTAGATCAGTGCATGTGATAGTGCCTTGTGCATTTTGGCTGTGACTTAATATATCTCCCATGATTTGGCTTTTACCCTGGCTTGTATTGACGTTCCGGTCTGTCTCCTGAATTTGACTCGGCTTGCTAATTCGACTATTCTGTTCTCTCATATCCGTGACCTCGGCTCCGTGTAATGACTGCGTCTTCAGTACAGCTTTGATACCATGCGTGGGAAAAATACACACAAAAAAATACTGCAAACTTTGACAAAGGCTGGTGTTTAAAATGTGTGCATGGAAAGAGTTAAAATACCAGCATTTAAAATACCCTTGGGTTTTTAAAAATATATGGTTTTATTGGGCACATGGAATTGGCCACGCCCAAATAAGCAATGGGCACAGGATCACCAAATGTCTAGGTCCAACATTGAATAATACACATGCCCCAAATGCGGCCATTTTCCCCCAAAACCCATGCATAGGTGGTATCACTTTACTCAGGAGATGTTGTGCGACAGTTACATATACCAGGACCTGTTCATTCATATATGAAGTAAAATGGGTGTGGGGGGGAAAAAAAAATAAATGACTACCACAAGGTTTGACAAAGACTGGTGGTAGAATAAGTGCATGGAAAGAGTTAAAATACTAGCATTTGAAATACCCTGGGGTGTCTAATCTATAAAATATATGGTTTGATGCAGGGCCGGACTGGGACTGAAAAGCAGCCCTGGAAAAATTTGGAGACCAGCCCCATATAGTTTATCTCACGGTGAAGCTCTTATACCCACACGCACCCCTTATACACACCCGAGTCACACTATGTGCCATTCTTTTTATCTCATTATTTGTATTAAAATGCCAGAAAGCAAAAGTGTTAAAAGGCCCTAATAAATGAAAGACATTACACATAATGGGATCAAAACATTTACTACTGCGAACATTTTTAGATGAAAGAGTTCCATTTTATTCAGTGGAACAAAACACTGATCACATTATTCTTCACGATATTCTGGTAAGAAACTTTTATTTCTTTATTAATTCATGTAGACTACTTTTTTTCCATATTTAATAAAAGCTATGATTGAGACATGTTTGGTTTTTATTTCCTTTCATTTGACAACCTACCCCCGCGTTATGCACCTCTGCCCCCAGGCTTGCCACTCTGCCCCCTGATATGCCTTCTAACCCCCTATATGCCACTCTGCCATATAGGGGGTTAAAAAGCATATCATGGGACAGAGTGGCATATAGTGGGTATAAGGCATTCCTGGAGGCAGAGTGGCATGAAGGGGGTTAAAAGGCATATCATGGGGCACTCTGCCTCCAGAAAAGCCTTATGCCCCCCTATATGCCACTCTGCCTCCCTGATATGCTTTATACCCTCCTATATGCCACTCTGTCCCATGATATGCCTTCTAACCCCCTATATGGCACTCTGCCATATAGGGGGTTAAAAGGCATATCATGGGACAGAGTGGCATATAGGGGGGTATAAGGCATTTCTGGAGGCAGAGTGCCATAAAGGGAGTTAAAAGGCATATCATGGGGCACTCTGCCTACAGAAAAGCCTTATGCCCCCTATATGCCACTCTGCCTCCCCAATATGCTTTATACCCTCCTATATGCCCCTCTGCCCCATGACATCCCTTTTAACTCCCTTTATGCCACGCTGCCTCCAGATATGCCGTTGACCCCCTATATGTCACTCTGCATCCAGAAATGCCTTATACCCCTATATGCCACTCTGGCATATAGGGGGTTAAAAGGCATATCATGGGACAGAGTGGCATATAGGGGGGTATAAGGCATTTCTGGAGGCAGAGTGGCATAAAGGGCATGAAAAGGCATATCATGGGGCACTCTGCCTCCAGAAAAGCCTTATACCCCCCTATATGCCACTCTGCCTCCCTGATATGCCTCAACCCTCCTATATGCCACTCTGTCCCATGATATGCCTTCTAACCCCCTATATGCCACTCTGCCATATAGGGGGTTAAAAGGCATATCATGGGACAGAGTGGCATATAGTGGGTATAAGGCATTTCTGGAGGCAGAGTGGCATGAAGGGGGTTAAAAGGCATTTCATGGGGCACTCTGCCTCCAGAAAAGCCTTATGCCCCCTATATGCCACTCTGCCTCCCCGATATGCTTTATACCCTCCTATATGCTCCTCTGCCCCATGATATACCTTTTAACCCCCTTTATGCCACTCTGCCTCCAGATATGCCTTTTGACCCCCTATATGTCACTCTGCATCCAGAAATGCCTTATACCCCTATATGCCACTCTGCCATATAGGGGGTTAAAAGGCATATCATGGGACAGAGTGGCATATAGGGGGATATAAGGCATTTCTGGAGGCAGAGTGGCATAAAGGGGGTTAAAAGGCATATCATGGGGCACTCTGCCTACAGAAAAGCCTTATGCCCCCTATATGCCACTCTGCCTCCCCAATATGCTTTATACCCTCCTATATGCCCCTCTGCCCCATGACATCCCTTTTAACTCCCTTTATGCCACGCTGCCTCCAGATATGCCGTTGACCCCCTATATGTCACTCTGCATCCAGAAATGCCTTATACCCCTATATGCCACTCTGGCATATAGGGGTTAAAAGGCATATCATGGGACAGAGTGGCATATAGGGGGGTATAAGGCATTTCTGGAGGCAGAGTGGCATAAAGGGGGTGAAAAGGCATATCATGGGGCACTCTGCCTCCAGAAAAGCCTTATGCCCCCTATATGCCACTCTGCCTCCCCGATATGCTTTATACCCTCCTATATGCTCCTCTGCCCCATGATATACCTTTTAACCCCCTTTATGCCACTCTGCCTCCAGATATGCCTTTTGACCCCCTATATGTCACTCTGCATCCAGAAATGCCTTATACCCCTATATGCAACTCTGGTATATAGGGGGTTAAAAGGCATATCATGGGACAGAGTGGCATATAGGGGGATATAAGGCATTTCTGGAGGCAGAGTGGCATATAGGGGGACACACTTACATACACACACACATGCCGATTTTTTTTGTTTTTAACAAATACAAAAAACATTATACAGTACAAAAAATACATTATTTTACTCACCTTCTACTTCTCTTGACTTCCTGGTAGCTGCACACTGTTCTCCTCTATGGTGACAGGATGCCACTGACCTGACATCCGGTGCTGCAGCAGTCTGGGGGGGAAATGGTTTTGAAATAGCAAACTGCTACTTGTAATTATTGCCCAATAACTTGCAGAAAAAAATCACTATTTTTTTTTATAGTAAATTAGATGAAATGATAAAACTAATGGTATCTAAAAAAGCCCTGTGGGTGGGTGCACAAAAACATGAGAAAGAAGAAAATTACAGCTAAACAGCAACACTGAAAAATGTTAAAAGAGCCTTTGTCCCAAAGTGTACTACGAGTAAGAAATAGTCTTGTCATTAAGGGGTTGAACAAGCTTACAGTCTAGAGGTAGGATCCATCACACTCCTACCTTGGCTTCTTATGCTCGTGGAATCACTATATACCAAGTCCTAGTAGAGCTGTTATGATATACAAAACCACATAAAACATTCCAGAAATGTAACCCCTTAAACCAATTGAGAGGACTAAAACTGTTCTACCAATTTTCCATCCATCACTTTTTCTTATGTTTTACAAAAAGAGAACTGTACCATTTTCCATTGACATCAACGTAAAGTAAATCTATTTATGTAGTTATTCGAAGAAAAGGCCATTTTGGCAGAGCAACTTCAAGCAGAAACAGAGTTGTTTGCTGAGGCTGAGGAAATGCGGGCAAGACTTGCAGCAAAGAAGCAGGAGCTGGAGGAAATTCTGCATGATTTAGAATCCCGTGTGGAGGAGGAGGAGGAGCGCAACCTAAAACTTCACAATGAGAAGAAAAAAATTCAGCAGCATGTGCAGGTACAGCATCTTCAGTCATGTATTAGAATTCCTAGGAACTTTTAAGTTACCTTTCTTTACTTTACTACATTGTGTGCACACTTCTTATTTTAGGAATTCTTTGGATATAACTATCTTCTCTGTATTTCAGAACTTGGAGGAACAGCTGGAAGAAGAAGAAACAGCTCGACAGAAACTTCAGCTGGAAAAAGTAACAACCGAGGGCAAGCTAAAAAAGATGGAAGAGGATATTTTATTACTTGAGGATCAGAATGCCAAGCTTACTAAGGTGTGTATAGCTACAAATAAATAGCCACTAAGTAGGGATTTAATCTACTATAAAATGTTAGAATACTTAAAATGCATATACCTCATGAAACTAAAATCTGAAGAATACCATTATAGAGAAACTGGATTTTGTCATGTGTCTTTAATCCTCCCAGGAAAGGAAGATGTTTGAAGATCGTATTGCTGAATTTACATCTGCTATGACTGAAGAAGAGGAGAAAGTAAAGAGCCTAAGCAAACTTCGTAACAAGTATGAAGCTATCATTGCTGATATGGAAGGTAGGAAGGACTAGTTACCTTATAAAGCTGTGTAATGCAATATTTTTGTACTTTAGTGTTTTAGATCCCATTCATAACCCCCTATTCCATATTGTTGTTGCCTCTCTATTAACAACAACTAGTATAATGGGTAATGAAAAGTAAAAATGCTAAAAAGTAAAAACGCTAATAGTAAACCAAAATTCCTCTGTAATATTCTTTATTTTGGGGCCAATACAAACCATTGTGTGGAAATCTATTCATAAACAGGACTATGCATAGGACACATGGTCACACAGTTAGACTGGAAGAAAGGAGATTTAGTCTAAAGCAAAGGAAAGGGTTTTTTTACAGTTAGGACAATAAGGATGTGGAATTCTCTGCCTGCAGAGGTAGTTTTATCAGCGTCTTTACAGACATTTAAACAACAATTGGATGTACACTTGCAAAAACATAATATTCCGCTTACACCTAAAAAACATCTCTCATATCCGCCCATTCCTCACCCAAGAATCCACAAAAACTCTGGTTCATTCACTTATCATTTCCCGTCTTGACTACTGCAACACTCTTCTGGTTGGCATTCCACTGTGTCGACTCTCTGTCAGGAACTGGGTCCATACAGGCAACTGTAAAGACCCAGAGTGCCCAAAGATGGAGTTCAGGAGGTATTGTGCAGGAGTGAAGTAGGACAGGGCCTGGTGCAGGGCGACTGCACTCTCCCAGGTGGGCATCTAGGGTTGAGAAGCCACATACCAGCACCCTGACATAGCAGCTGATGATGTCCAGAGCAAGGCAGAACTAAACTTGGTTGGATGTGGAAATCCGAACTAAACTTGGATCTGACAAAACGAGCAAAGCTTGGAAATATCCTGCAGGCACCCTGGAGCAGGCATGAGACATAGCACTAGAATCATGACAGGGTGATGCAGGCTGGGAGTATGGAAGCTAAGCAGAGTATCAACAGAAACGTAGCAAGCTAGGAGGACAGAGCAAGGAACAGGGAGACCGAGCAAGGAACATAACCAGACAAGACATACATGATACAGGGCACAACAAAGGACGGGGAACAAGGCAAGGAAAACAAGGAAGGGGGAGCAAAGGTACATAAGAGACAGACAAACAGGAATACAGGAACTAGCCTAGGACTATGTGATAACAATTGGAGATTCTGTCACATCATATGGCCATAGTATGCTTAGCCCACAACGCCAAAGTCTCCAATGACGGTGGGTCCTAATTCTAAGCCCTGCATACGAAAGTACTGATAAACCAAACACAGAACCAAGAAAGACATACCTTTAGACTGCAGACTGAGACAAACAGAACAAATGGGTGGGACACACATTATAAAGGAAACAGGATCTGAAGCAAAGAGCAGACTGGAATCAAGGAATCAGAGGTTCAGGACAGCATTCGGAACTCCAGGAGTGGACCACAGCAAAACACGGGAACTGAGGCAAGGCAAGGCAAGGAAAAACAGAGATATGCAGCTCTGCAGCCTGGATGGACCCTGACACTCTCTCCTCTACTCCCCTGATATGCCATAGTGCACTCATAGATTTGCAGACTCGTTCACAGACTTGTTCACAGACACAATACTTTTATATATAAATACACTGCCCCCAGGATTTAGATTCCCCTAAGTTCCCCCCCCTTTACCTCTAACTGCACCGTAAGTTAACCTTATTAAATTAATTAAATTAACCCTCAGTCCTCAGCATTACATTAACCCTGAAGAGAAGACTCCATTAACCATAACTGCCCCTAAATTAATCCTGAAGACCCCATCAACCACAACTGCCCCTGAATTAACCCTGAAGACCCCATTAACCACAACTGACCCTAAATTAACCCTGAAGACCCTACCAACCACAACTGCCCCTAAATTAACACTAAACACCCCATCAACCACAACTGCCCCTAAATTAAGCCCCTTTCTCCCTGTCCCTCCTTGCAGCCAATCGGCATTGATTGCAGGGAGGGACTGGAAGAAGGAAGTGGGCGTGCCAATCGGCAGTGACTGCAGGGAGGAACTGTAAGTAGGAACTGCTGCTGTGAGTCACACTTAAACGGATTATAAAACAAGGGATATTTTTCAGAGCATTTGCTCTGAAAAAACCCTCATTTTATAATTGGAAAAAATCGATTCAACTAATCGATAATTAAATTAATTGGCAACGTTTTTCATTATCAATTATTATCGATTTTATCGATTAGTTGTTGCAGCCCTAGTTACATGACTGTGTGCCATCTGCAAAACATCAGTAGGTGCTTCTTTTATTTCACTTTCTTTCTGTAGTGTCACCATGGATGACCATGAAGGGATGGTAAATCCCAGTCAAGTTTGTGAATAGCTTGTAGACTATGTACCTTATCTGCTTGTCTGGCAGTCAAAGAGAATGTTCCCACTTCCACAGAGACCCTGTCTTGTCCAAGATTGTGGTTGAATATCATAAGATGTGGGAACATGTTGCAATTGCTTGTGCTTTCAGAGCCTACTTTATTTCTGTTAAACTAGCGTTTAACTGGAGACTGCAGGAAGGTCTTTTGGTGATTATAATGTAAAATGTATTACATCTCTGGATTTCTGACCCTCACGTTTTCTAATACTCCAGTTTCTGAGGATATTCCAAAGCAAAAAAAGCTTCAGCTAAGGCCAGATACCTGGTATGCTGCATAAAGACAATAGAGTCTGCACTATAGCTAAAGAGCTTGCTGATCATAGTATGGACTTTGTGTCTTGGCTAAAACCCATGGCCATCGCTGCCACCTTCCTCATAGTGAAAGTCTGCTACAAGATACCTCTCCAGTTCTTGTAGCAGAACATGGTTTCTCACTTTCCTCCCTGCGATCCCCCCCTGCACCGATCACACTGTGATCTCTATGCAAGTCCCCACAGATCGCAGTGTCTGTGATCTGTGCCTCATCAGAGCGATCGGACATCCCAGCAGAATGACCTTCCGGGTGGCATTTAAAAATGTAACAGTTTTCCGGCGCTCTCGCCGGAAGCTGTTACATGAGATCGGGCAGCAGAATGCCAGCGATACTGGCTTCTGCTGACAGGGTGGGGTCCAGGCTGATCTCCTGTGTAGGGGCAGGGATGTGTCCCTGCCGCTGCAAGAAGGTAGGTGGTCCGGTACGTCCATAGGGGTTTCTTTAGATGCATTTTTTGGATGTACCAGTACATCCATAGGGGACTGAAGGGATTAAGAATCCTTCATCATTGAAGAGAACACATCCCCTTTTCTTGAAACAAAATCTCTGACCTCCCGTTTTTGGTGAGGTAGAATGTTAGCTGCTTTACACCTGGTTCTTTCTCTAATTTAGCCGAAGGAGCCTTGTTTATCACTCCCATCAGTCTTTGTCCGGGGTTTAAGTAAATGTACAAAATTTGCATTGGCCTCCTCCTACCCGCAGCCTTATTT
The DNA here is from genome assembly GCF_027358695.1 of Spea bombifrons. Lineage (NCBI taxonomy): Eukaryota > Metazoa > Chordata > Amphibia > Anura > Pelobatidae > Spea > Spea bombifrons. The sequence goes on from NC_071098.1 coordinate 19,338,637, forward strand.
AAACCCTGCTAACTGGCACTGCATTGCTTGAATATTGCCCAGCTGTGGTACCTGCCTGAGTGCAGTTACCAACCCCTTGTTCTTGCTGCAGCTCATTACCCTACTTGAACCTGCTTGACCTCCCAGATTTTGACCTTTGGCTTGTTACACTGTTGTTCTGATTATCTCCCGTTCCTTAATCTTGGCTTATTAACCTTTTATGATCCTGTGCTTCCTGTCTTTGAACTTGTGGATGCTTTTGGACTACCTGCTACTACTACCTTCTGCCCTAAAGCTCTCTGTTGAGACATGTAGTCTAATCCACAATTTCTTTGAGTCATTTGAAGTGGAATTCGTGTCTATTGTTTGTTTCTATCATTGGGAATTGAAGAGTCCCTGGAAGAGTTCATGTCAAAAGAAAAGTATTGTTTGGTATTTCTTTGCTAGTATATCAGCTGAATGTAAATAGTGAGTCTTTTAGAAGTCTTTCAGAGTTTTGGCAGTATTCCTTAAGGGGACTGCCTTGGGATGAGAGGATAGAATAGTTAACCACAACTTATTTTGTACATAAAACCAATAACCATGTATTGGTGCCCCCTAGTGAACTTGAGCAAAGCTTTAAAAGGCACATTTCTTTGAGATTTTGGGCACAATTTGCAAAATCTCTCTATGTCAAAGTATCTGGCCAGTAAAACCTAAACAGTCCTTTCACACTAGTTTTCCCGTTTCGGTATGACCAGGGGGCAATTTTAGAAGAAGATTTCTGCAGTATTGCGGTAACAATAATTGCTCAACTCAAAAGCAAACTATCTTCTACTAATTTTACATTCTCCTGTCCAACCACAAAAGTGTGATCCTCCCACTGGGCAGCCAAAAAGTTTCCTGGGCTGACAACTAGATTGTGGCATTCTCCCTCTTCTGTGGGTCCATCACTTTGCTTGGGTAATGAATGGGAATAAAATAAGGCTTAACCCTCCCATTCTATAGCTGGCTCTTTTATTTTTATTTTTTTTTACTAAATTGATCTCAATCGAGATGAGTGTAACTATGGGGTACTTATCTCCCGCTCGCCTGAACCACCGTCCCTCCGAAGTCCCTCAACACCAGCAGCTGCCACCAGGATTCACCAACGCCAACCTCATGGCCTCTGGCTCTGTCAGGCGCGGGCACGCCCTGTGTGGCCAATATTGTATCGATCCGAACAGCCTCTTAAAGGGACCTGACACCTATGTGTTCCAACCACCAGTTATTTAAACCTGGTGGTTATGCTAGATCAGTGCCTGTGTCTTGTGCATTTTGGCTCTGTATGAATAAACTCCTGTGATTTTGTCTCTGATCTTGGCTTGCATTGATGTTCCTGTCTGTCTCCTGCGTTTGACTCAGCTTGCTATTACACTATCCTGTTCTCGCATATTCCTGACCTCAGCTTCGTGTAACATCTTCAGTATATTTTTTCTCTCTGTTTGCTCGGCCAGTGTCCTGATCTGCTCCAGAACCCCACTGGATGTTTCCAAGTGTCACGTCCGAGTGACTACCTCTGCTGACTTGTGCTCCCTTAGCCTGGGACAACACACTCTTTCCCTAGTTTCCCAGTCACTAGCCGAGACTCAGTGTAGGGTATAAACCAAGATGAAGACTGATTTATTGGGATACAAAACCGCCCCCTTAATCTGCCTCCCAGAGACAACAGGGGCAGTAACGGGATTAACAATACAATAGGGTCCCAACATCCACTATCTATTACTGCCAGAAATCAGTTCCAAGGTTTGGCTGGGGTAAATGTCTGTAGTGGTGGAACTGGTGGTGGGGGGTGTGTGCTTACTTATACAACATTAAACTAAAACAATGGTGGTAACTCCCTAGTTGCAGATCCTGGATATAATCCCCTCAGCAAGTGATGGGATGATATACTGCTGGGGGTAGCCACAGAAATCTTTACAAAGTCAGGGCCCATAGTCAATAGGGAGGAGGCTGGCTGTTGGGCCTCTCCAGTGGCCCCAGTGATGGAGGGTTCCATCACACCAAGTTCCTGTACTGCTGGTCTTCTAGCAGTGACAATTAGAAAAGGGGAAACTACTTTTTGTATCCACCTGTTCATCTACAGGTCTGTTCTGATTGCCCATACTCGACATCTCCCCATATAGGTCCCAACATTTCTGCCTCTTCCGTTGGATACAAGTGGGTCTGAGAAAAATTATCACCTACCTCGTATATTACCACAGGGGATTAATTTTGGGAACTAAATTCCTAAATACACAATATCAAAATACAGTCCCCCAGTACTAAAAATGTATATATTATTTGAACTAGGTTGCTCATATTTACTTAAACTGAGTTACTCGTATTGAGTAACATTATAGCCATCCAGTTGCTAAAGCACACCTGTCTCAAAAGGAAGTAACCCGAATCAAATATCTGTGACTAGCAGGGCTCTATTAACTGACCAGCAGTGTCTAACCTGCTTGAACTGCAGGAATATAGAGAAAATGTATTCCACAGTACCCCACTCCACTCCAAGGAACTGCAGGATTACGAAGAAGCAAAAAGAAACCCTATAATCACATAAACTAAATCTACATCCAAGGATTAGAGACAAAACAAACAAACATGTGCATTTTGCCAAGACTTAGCTTGGCTTTGTCATGGATAGTAAAAATTAAAACACATACCAGATAATTAAATCCTCAGCTCCCCTCCCATTGGTTAGGTGTAGGGCGCTTGGTCATAGTAGTTAGTAGTGACATCACCTCACCAGACCAATCAACATTAACTGCCCTCAACAATAGTAAAAATGTGAGGGACCCATGAGGAAACTAGTGATCCACATTTTTTGGCAACTAAACGGTGTATAGCCAGGTATTGGAAGAGTGAGTCTCCTCCTAGCTATGCGGATGTTATCTCTACTCTAGAGAAACATAGAATCCTGGAGAAAATGTCTCATTGGTCATCTCACACTACTCATCTCTACACAAAAACCTGGTCCCCGAGGATTAATAGCTAGATATTTGCTACTTATTGCTGATGTTCCATTCCATCCCCTTGATTTATAGTTCTGTATAGGGTGTGTGGCCGTACCTGACCGGCGCCTGCCAGTTTCTTATGCTACCTACTTGGGTTTGTTACTGACTAGGATTTCCCTTGCCATATGTTCATGATGTTGGTCTGTTATGCTGCAACGATTTTCATTATCGATTATTATCGATTTTAACGATTAGTTGTTGCAGCCCTAAATGACACCCACAAGTCACAAAAAAGAAGGGGAAAAATTTAACCAAAATATAATGCCATAAATAATCACTTAATTCTTCCAATGTACACAAATTCCAAACTAAACTTATGGACAAATTTAGTCTTAAATGCACATTGGAAAGTTACAGAGGAGTCGCCACAGACATAAACTGTCAATAGTAATTATTATATAACAAACTGCAGCAATGAGAAGCTCACAGTCAAGAGTTTAAATCCTCCATATGACGAAAAATGATATTTGGTAAATAGATAAGTATCTTTATTTTAAATACCTTTGACTTAAAATTAACACGTATTATGATAATGACGTCTTTGCAACGCTACTTGTACTATGAATATCGATCACATTCATTTGCAATGTAGAACACAACCATTGCTTCTCTGTTGTAAACGGCTACAATAACAACCAGTCACCAATTAACCAATCTTATACGACTATGTACAATGTAGTTTTAAATTATACAGCAAGGTCAATTAAGACATGGTTGAAGGAGCTTAATGTGGAAGAACTTGACTGGCCTGCACAGAGCACTGACCTCAACCCCATCAAACACCTTTGGGATGAAATGGAGTTCATCATGATAATTTATCATGAAGCCTTTATGGTCCTTCGTATAATTAAATGGCAACAAGAGGAATCCAGATTGGAATGATTTTAATTGAATTTTTGAGAAAAATAAATAAGATTGGGCATCAATAATGAGATCAATAGAAATTTGATTTCGATTATGAAAATCTTCCAGTAAGATTTTAGAATATAATATGGGTGATCTGAAGTCACAGAGACTGAGAGGAATTTATTATATTGAAACAGGAAAGGGTTAACATAATTAACACATAAGGTAATAGCAGGAGATTACATAGGCAACATCGACACCAGACTAATGTCATCACACATACAAAAATGGCGAATTAGGGAAGTAAACTAGATGTTCCTAAAATGAGCACGTGCAATTTGTATGTATTTATTATTTGTTGACATTCAGGCAATTTAGATCACTCTAGCAGAATTGTTTCATTATAGTAACTGAATAAATCTGCTTCAGAAATTGCTTACAAATTGTTTCAGATCGGTTAAAGAAAGAAGAGAAAGGCAGACAAGAGATGGAGAAGATCAAAAGAAAACTTGATGGAGAGACATCTGATTTGCAGGACCAACTTATAGAACTTCAGCAACAAATTGAGGAGCTAAAACGACAACTAGTTCGTAAAGAAGAAGAACTTCAGGCTTCTCTTGCAAGGTACACCCTGAAAAAAAATATTGGTTAATTATATATATATTGTGGCAAAGTAATGGAGTCTGTCTACATAAGTGGCAGATTGGAACGCTCATTATTCCCAGCATGGGGGGTGTTAATTGCTGGAGGTCAGCAAGGTGGAGCCAATTAACCTGCACTCAGGTGCTTAAAGGGCGGCCGGTAGAGGCATTAGGTGTCTGGAAACAGGGAGAGAGGCAGGCAAGCAAGCAAGAAAGCCAGAGGCCCTCAGACTTTATCAAAAGGATTTGTTTTTGTTTTGGTTTATTTATACTGAAAGTGCAACACTGTGGACTGTACAAAACTGCAATAAACCACATCTTGCTTTTATTCTGCTGGTGTTCGGAGTTTCTTGTTTTGATCGGGCCATCCTGCCACAATATATATGTGTATATATTGTGGGGAACAGCTCACACATGGGGCGGCAATGACAGTATTCACACAGGCAGCAGGTTTCAAAAGTTCAAGAGGGTGTTTATTTAAATGATTTAGGCACAGAGCACCTTGCAAACAAAACAAACTCTAAGCCTGTCCGGCTCTAACTAAACATCAGGATACACCCCATCCACCACTTTCCCATACACTTTACCACAATATCTCTATATATATATATACAGTGGGACAAAAAAATATTTAGTCAGCCACCAATTGTGCAAGTTCTCCCACTTACAAAGATGAGAGAGGCCTGTAATTTTCACCACAGGTACACTTCAACTATGGGAGACAGAATGAGACAACAAAGTCCATAAATCACATTGTCTGATTTTTAAAGAATTTATTTACAAATTATGGTGGAAAATAAGTATTTGGTCAATAACAAAAGTTCATATCAATACTTTGTTATATACCCTTTGTTGGCAATGACAGAGGTCAAACATTTTCTGTAACTCTTCACAAGGTTTTCACACACTGTTGCTGATATTTTGGACCATTCCTCCATGCAGATCTCCTCTAGAGCAGTGATGTTTTGGGGCTGTCGCTGGGCAACACAGACTTTTAACTCCCTCCAAAGGTTTTCTATGGGGTTGAGATCTGGAGACTGGCTAGGCCACTCCAGGACCTTGAAATGCTTCTTACGAAGCCACTCCTTCGTTGCCCGGACGGTGTGTTTGGGATCATTGTCATGCTGAAAGTCCCAGCCACGTTTCATCTTCAATGCCCTTGCTGATGGAAGGAGGTTTTCACTCAAAAACTCACGATACATGGCCCCATTCATTCTTTCCTTTACATGGATCAGTTGTCCTGGTCCCTTTGCAGAAAAACAGCCCCAAAGCATGATGTTTCCACCCCCATGCTTCACCGTAGGTATGGTGTTCTATGGATGCAACTCAGCACTCTTTCTCCTCCAAACATGACGAGTTGAGTTTCTACCAAAAAGTTCTACCTTGGTTTCATCTGACCATATAACATTCACCCAATCCTCTTCTGGATCATCCAAATGCTCTCTAGCAAACTTCAGACGGCCCTGGACATGTACTGGCTTAAGCAGGGGGACACATCTGGCACTGCATGATTTGAGTCCCTGGCAGCATAGTGTGTTACTGATGGTAGCCTTTGTTACTTTGGTCCCAGCTCTCTGCAGGTCATTGACTAGGTCCCCCCATGTGGTTCTGGGATTTTTGCTCACCGTTCTTGTGATCATTTTGACACCACGGGGTGAGATCTTGCATGGAGCCCCAGATCGAGGGAGATTATCAGTGGTCCTGTATGTCTTCCATTTTCGAATAATTGCTCCCACAGTTGATTTCTTCACACCAAGCTGCTTGCCTATTGCAGATTCAGTCTTCCCAGCCTGGTGCAGGTCTACGGTTTTGTTCCTGGTGTCCTTCGACAGCTCTTTGGTCTTGGCCATAGTGGGGTTTGGAGTGTGACTGTTTTAGGTTGTGGACAGGTGTCTTTTATACAAGTTCAAACAGGTGCCATTAATACAGGTAACGAGTGGAGGACAGAGCAGACTCTTAAAGAAGATGTTACAGGTCTGTGAGAGCTAGATATCTTGCTTGTTTGTAGGTGAACAAATACTTATTTTACCGAGGAATTTACCAATGAATTCATTAGAAATCCTACAATGTGATTTCCTGTATTCTTTCCCCCCATTCTGTCTCTCGTAGTTGAAGTGTACCTATGGTGAAAATTACAGGCCTCTCTCATCTTTTTAACTGGGAGAACTTGCACAATTGATGGTTGACTAAATATTTTTTTGCCCCACTGTATATATGTATGTAAAATATACATCAGCCATAACATTATGACTTCTGAGAGGTGAAGTGAATCTTGTTATCATGGAACCAGGCAGCAAGTGAACATTTCTTCCTCAAAGTTGATGTGCTAGAAACAGGAATAAAAAAAATGGGCAAGCGTAAGGATCTGAGCAACTTTGACAAGGGTCAAATTATGAAGGCTAGACAACTGGGTCAGAGCATCTCCTAAACTGCAGCTTGTGTGGGGTGTTCACAGTCTGCAATTGTCAGTACCTGTCAAAAGTTGTCCAAGGAAGGAAAAGCGGTGAACCTACGAAAGGGTCATGGGAGGCCAAGGCTCATTGATGCACGTGGGGCGCGAAGGCTGCCCTGTGTGATTAAAGCCAGCAGACGAGCCACTGTAGCTCAAATAGCTAAAAAATAAAGCTGATAGAAAAGTGTCAGAACACACAGTACATAGCAGTTTGTTGCATATATGGCTGCGTAGCTGCAGACCAGTCAGGGTGCCCATGCTGACTTCTGTCCACTGCCAAAAGCTCTTAAAATAGGCATGTGAGCAGTAAAACTGGACCATGGAGCAATGGAAGAAGGTAGCCTGGTTTGAGGAAATATGTTTTCTTTTACATCACGTGGATGGCTGGGTGTATGTGTATCGCTTACCTGGAGAGCACATGGCCCCAGAATGCATCCATGGAGGCCCCACCTCGCAACTTACAGGACTAAAGGAGAGGTCTAGTGGAGTCTATCCCTCAACGGGTCAGAGCTGTTTTGGCAGCAAAATAATAATATTTTGGCATAATATTAGGCAGTTGGTCGTAATGTTATAGATGATCAATGTGTGTTTGCATTAAGGTGCATCAAGGTGCACCTTGCTAGTACCTGGTTGGACCCCATATTGGACCCCATATGCCATCATGTCCGTATGGACATGATGGCATCACTCAGTTGCTGCAGATTTGTTGGCTGCAGCAACAAGCAATTGAACAAGTGTACCTAATAAAGTGGCCAGTGAGTGTATATACCGTATTTGCTTGATTATAAGACGAGGTTTTTTCCAGAGCAAATGCTCTGAAAAATACCCCTCGTCTTATAATCGAGGTCGTCTTCTAATCAGACCTCATTCTGCTTCGGCCGTGCTGCTTACCGGGCTTTGATCGCGAGCAGCGTCTCTGCTATTAGCAGCAGAACAGGAAGCTAGCACAGTCCTCACATAACTCTGCCTCCCCATCCTTCCTCTGGGGGCGGGGCCAGAGAGGTTGCTCGCACAGCCGGGCCCCTGCAGAAGTCTGTGAGTGGGAGATGTGCAGTTCAGGTAAGGGGGTGGGGGGGGTGACGGGTTTGAGCGTGTGTGTGTATGTGTGATTAATGGAATGAATGAGTATTTAAATGTTTGTGAATGAGTGTGTGTGTGTGTGATAGCATGGATGTGTAAGGGGGGTGGGGGTGGTAGCATGGCATAGGGAGGCTGTAATCACACTTCTAACATCCCCAGGTCCCAGCATGTACTGGCTGCCTTGGCTTGATAGGAGTGTGATTGCTGTTAGCAGTATATATATATGTATATGGATATATATATATATCCAGAAATGCATTTTAACCCCCTATATGCCACTCAGCCCCATGAAATGCCTTTTAACCCCCTATATGCCAGAGTGGCATATAGGGTATAAGACATTTCTTGAGGCAGAGTGGCATATAGAGGATTAAAAGGCACATCATGGGGCAGAGTGGCAAATAGGGGGGTATAAGGCATTTCTGGGGGCAGAGTGGCAAGCCTGGGGGCAGATGTGCATAACTGGGGGGGCAAATAAAAGGAAATAAAAAATATATTTTTCTCAATCATAGCTTTTATTAAATATGAAAATTAGTTTACATGAATTAATATTTACTAGTAAAACTTTTTTCCTAAAGGGTAGTCTTATATTCAGGCTTTTTGTTTTTTTCCTAAATTAATATTTAGATTTTGGGGCGTCGTCCTATAATCAGGGTCGTCTTATAATCGAGCAAATACGGTATACAGTGTCTCATAAAAGTGAGTACACCCCTTGCATTTTTGTAAATATTTTATTGTATCTTTTCATATTTCTTTTCACTGAAGAAATGACACTCTGCTACAATGTAAAGTAGTGAGTGTACCGCCTCTATAACAGTGTAAATTTGCTGTTCCCATTAATGTCTAACACCTTGCAACAAAAGTGAGTACACCCCTAAGTGGAAATGTGAAAATTTCCTGCCCACTGATTAGTGGCACCGAGGGCATACATACACATACACACTCATCGCACTCACATTCAAGCTCACACACATACACTTACACATTCATGCTAACACACAAAGACATATATACACTTTATCTTTCTAACACTAACTTGTTCCCTCCCTCCCTCTCACGCTCTTACCACACCCACAGCTTTTTCTTTGGAGCTTATGCACGTGACCCCACTGCTTTCCTCTTGGCCGTTTCTGGTTCAAAATTGTTCACAAGGGCCAGTTACCTGAACTAATCCCTTATTAAAAAATTTGGACCTGATGGACAGGTGATTGGTGGGATCACCTGGGCCCCCTGGAGAGGGGTCCCAGGTGATTGGTGGGATCACCTGGGCCCCCTGGAGAGGGGTCCCAATTGCAACCCCGGTTGTTATACCACTGTTCATGCACATACCATACACAAACACATTCACACACCACAAATCACATGTACTGGATTGAGGTCCTCACTCTGCACTGTTAACAGGGCAGGACTGGTATCTTCTAGCCCAGGGGCAAGTAAAGCCCAGCAGCCCCATCAGCCTCTTGCCCCACCTCTGTACCTCACATATGCACTGGCGCACATAGGCATACATACGTACACACATACACCCTCATGCACATATTACCTCTCTCACACGCTTACACATACACATTCATGCTCACAAACACACTTATACATACACATTCATGTTCATACACAGTCAAACATACACATTCATGCATTGGTATTTGGGGCTATATTTGTATTAAAGGCATCAATGAACTATATCATTTGGAATCATGAATGACAATCTTTAATGGAATGTCCACATTGATGTGTGTTGTACATGAACAACATTAATGATTGTTATGTTATGGAAGACAGGAAGATCATTGACAAAATCAATCATAGAGTAACTATTATTCATGAATAATAATCAATCAATATTAATATATGGTACACTTATTGTATTGCATTCAATACATACAATTATAAATTTAGGTTAATAATAAATAATTAGCTATATTTATAGAAACCAATCATAGATACAAAGGGATGATTCATCATTTTAACTATTCTGTCATAATATACAACATCGCTCATGAATGATCGGAACAAATTATTATTAAAATATATAAGTTTAATATTAGTAAGTATGTTTCAATCAGTCATTTTTCAATAATACTATATATCTTGATAAAACAATTGTATAATGATCAAAATAAATTACTTGGAATCAAAATACATTATTTTGTTTGAGAGTGCAACTACTTCCTACTTCATCTATCATGCATTAATTTTACGTATTGCACTATTGTGTATTATGGTGTATTGTGAGTGTCTCTGCACCATCCTCTTTCGCTTTTGTTTTTGCTGGTTTTAGCATCTGGGAGAAGTGTGGTTTTCCAAGGAAGTATCTACATTGTTATGTATAATATTTGTGTTCACACTATCTTTGTACATTTTCACTTTTGGTTGAGAAATATATTGGTGATAATTTGGATTCTTTCAGAAAATAACATACTGTATCCTATATAGGGTCGAGGAAGAAGCAAGCCAAAAGAACAGTTTATTGAAACAACTTAGAGAAGTACAAACCCAGCTTGCTGAGTTACAGGAGGACCTGGAGTCAGAAAAAGCTTCACGGGCAAAAGCAGAGAAGCAGCGCCGTGACCTAGGGGAGGAGCTAGAGGCATTGAAAACTGAATTAGAAGATACCTTGGATTCTACTGCAACACAGCAAGAGCTCAGGTAAAAAAAAAACAAAAAAAAAACATATTGACACCACTTATTGAATTTTATACTATTATGAAATAAAATCACAATGCATAGTATAACATAACAATTATAACAATTGGTTTTATATATATCAAAAATAAATAATGCACAGTAGCTATTTTTGTGATAATGGTGTGTTTCTAATAAAATCAGAAGAAGAGAATTCTGCTTTAGGAAACATTTTGAAAATTGTTTTGCCATCTCATTGTGCAAGTAACCATCAAAGGCTGTATTCACAATCTCCTTTTTCATGGCAAAAAGAGTATTCCTATCTTATTTTAAAGGTCAAAACGGGAACAAGAGGTCACAGAACTGAAAAAGACAATCGAAGAAGAAGCAAAGGTTCACGAAGCTCAGGTCTTGGAGATGCGTCAGCGGCATACCCAAGCTTTAGAAGATCTCTCAGAACAGCTTGAGCAGTCACGCAGGGTAAATGTGATATTATTTGTACCACTCAATTAAATTTATGCACGAACCGTAATTGGAGTGGAATTGGAGACTTTCTATTTTCATCCTACTTACATTGACAGAGATAAAAAAACTGCTAATTATTCTACAAAGTTTTATTTATGTTTTAGAAAGAGCAACAGATACTTGTAAAATGCTAACACACAGTTGCAAACATTTTCTGACCTCTGGAATTTGGTATGTATCATATTTGTCAGTCAAGTACCGAAAATTAGTTACATTTAACTAGGGCTGCAACAACTAATCGATAAAATCGATAATAATCGATAATGAAATTCGTTGGCAACGAATTTCATTATCGATTAGTTGAATCGATTATTATCGATTATAAAATGAGGGTTTTTTCAGAGCAAACGCTCTGAAAAATCCCCCTCATTATATAATCCGTTTAGTCTGACTCACCGTCTCACAGCAGCAGCTCCTACTTACTCCCCCTCCCTGTAATCACTGTGACAACTGGCCCCGCCCCTTCCTTCTCCAGGCCAGAACCACATGGCTGTGACACTCATCTAACTGTAAGTATATGTATATATATATATATATAATGTGTATGTGTGTATATATATATATATATATATATATATATATATATGTAATATATATATATATATATATATATATATATATATATATATATTTGGGCTACTGAAAGTTAGGGGAGGTGGGGGTTAATTTAGGGGCAGTTATGGTTAGTGGGGTGTTTAGGGTTAATTTAGGGGCAGTTATGTTAATAGGGTGTTTAGGGTTAATTTAGGAGCAGCTGTGGTTAATGGGGTGTTTGGGGTTAATTTGAGGCAGTTGTGGTTAATGGTGTGTTTAGGGTTAATTTAGGGGATGCTGTGGTTGATGGGGTCTTTAGGGTTAATTTAGGGGATGCTGTGGTTAAGGGGGTGTTAAGGGTTAATTTAGGGGCAGTTATGGTTAATGGGGAGTTTAGGGTTAATTTAGGGGAATCTAAATCCTGGGGGCAGTGAAGTGACATATCTGGGGGTATAAGGCATATACAGTATATAAGGCATATGTGGGGAGGGCAGTGTGGCATGTCTGGGGAGGACGGAGTGGTGTATCAGGGTGTATAAGGCATATCTGGGGGTAGAGTGGCATATCTGGGGGTAGAGAAGTGGCATGTCTGGGAGGCAGGGTGGCATGTCTGGGGAGGATGGAGTGGGGTATCAGGGGATATAAGGCGTATCAGGCACAGTGGCAGATGTGGGAGGCAGCGTGGAGTGGCAGATGTGGGAGGCAGCGTGGCATATGTGGGAGGCATTGTGGAGTGGCAGATGTGGGAGGCAGCATGGCGTGGCATATGTGGGGAGGGCAGTGTGGCATGTCTGGGGAGGACGGAGTGGTGTATCAGGGTGTATAAGGCATATCTGGGGGTAGAGTGGCATATCTGGGGGTAGAGAAGTGGCATGTCTGGGAGGCAGGGTGGCATGTCTGGGGAGGATGGAGTGGGGTATCAGGGGATATAAGGCGTATCAGGCACAGTGGCAGATGTGGGAGGCAGCGTGGAGTGGCAGATGTGGGAGGCAGCGTGGCATATGTGGGAGGCATTGTGGAGTGGCAGATGTGGGAGGCAGCATGGCGTGGCATATGTGGGGAGGGCAGTGTGGCATGTCTGGGGAGGACGGAGTGGTGTATCAGGGTGTATAAGGCATATCTGGGGGTAGAGAAGTGGCATGTCTGGGAGGCAGGGTGGCATGTCTGGGGAGGATGGAGTGGGGTATCAGGGGATATAAGGCGTATCAGGCACAGTGGCAGATGTGGGAGGCAGCGTGGAGTGGCAGATGTGGGAGGCAGCGTGGAGTGGCAGATGTGGGAGGCAGCGTGGCATATGTGGGAGGCATTGTGGAGTGGCAGATGTGGGAGGCAGCATGGCGTGGCATATGTGGGAGGCAGCGTGGAGTGGCAGATGTGGGAGGCAGCGTGGTGTGGTATATGTGGGAGGCAGCGTGGAGTGCTGTGGTAGGCAGCGTGGCATATGTGGGGGGGCAGCATGGCATGTCTGGGAGGCAGCGTAGCAAGCCTGGGCTCAAATGTGCATATATTGGGGGGCTGGTTGGGAAATAAAGACAAGAAATTTATTATCAAAGTTTTTTTATTCTGCTGTTTGTATTTAACATCATTTGTTTAGTAAATTATTTTAAATAAATGAAAAATTTACATTCATTTTTTTAATCCGATTAATCGATTAATCGAAAAAATAATCGGCCAACTAATCGATTATTAAAATAATCGTTAGTTGCAGCCCTACATTTAACATCAGAAAGCAATATCAACATACCATATTTGCTCGATAATAAGACAAGGTTTTTTTCCGAAAAATACCCCTCGTCTTATAATCGGGATCATCTTATAATCAGACCTCAGCGCTGCTGGGGACCTTTATCCTCCTCCCCCCCAACTTACCGGTGCTTCTGAGTCCCCGGTGTGTAGCCGGGGCACCGTGTAGACGTCTACGCGATCTGGGGTTAGCGTCTATCGCGCAGACCTTCCCCGGCTGTCAGAGATCAGAGTTCCCCTCACCGGGGAATCGTTTTTTTGGTCATTGGCCATTAACGACTTATGACTTACATGGCATCAAATGAGCATTGGTTACTCAGTTAATGACTGATGACGTGCCTTTGCTTTCTTTGCTCAAACACAGATGCTGTAATGCCTCAATGTCGAGGCATTCAGCAAGACTAAAACCTGCTCCAGGGGCCCTGTGTGATCCCTCTCCGAGGCATCAACGCCTGCCATATAGAATATAGCAGAAGGCACCTAATTTAACCCCATCGTGACAAAGGTTGATTTTACTTTTTGTACCCTTCGTGACAATGGCCGTTTTAACATTTCTGCGCTGCTCGTGTTTAGCTGTAATTTTCTTCTTTCCCGTTTACTGAACCCACACACATTATATATTGTTTTCTTCAGGACAAGAAGGGCTTTCTTTAGATGACATTGTTTTGATTTTATCATATTATTTACTATTAAAAAAAGTATAAAATATGGTGAAACATTTAGAAAAAAATGACTGTTTCTAACTTTTAGTTGAAAAATCTTTTACTCATCTATAAAAGGTAATGAAAAAAACTGCTAAATAGATTCTACTATTTGTCCTGAGTTTAGAAATACCAAATGTTTTTATGTTTTTTTGCTTTTTTCTACACGTTATGGGGCAATAAGTACAGGTAGCGTTTTGCTATTTCAAAGCCATTTTTTCCAAATCTGGTAATTCTTCCCCCCATGTGCCATTTCGGGTATCTTTGAAGCCAGCCAATGCAATTTACCCCATCAAGTCATATATTTTTGAAAACTAGACAGCCCAGGGTATTTCAAATGCTAGTATGTTAACCCTTTCCAAGCACTATTTCTACCATCAGCCTTTGTCAAACTTTATGGTAGTAATTTTTTTTGCATTTGTTTTTTCACACACATTTTACTTCAGGTATGAATAAACAGGTTCTGGTATCACTATCATAAAACACCCCAATATGTGTTCAGCAACATCTCCTGAGTACAGCGATACCTCACATGAATGATTTTGCCTGGCTGTTTGGGGGCAAAAGGGCCACATTTGGGACATGCGCATTTTTCAATGTTTAACTTTGTCATTTGGGGATCCACTGCCCATGCCCTATTTGGTACATCTTTGAGCTGGGCCATTTCAGTGTGCCCAACAAAACCATATATTTTTGAAAACTAGACACACCAGGGTATTTTAAATGCTGGTATTTTAACTCTTTGCATGCACACATTTTACCACCAGAATTTTTTCAAAGTTTGCAGTAGTATTCTTTTGTGTGTATTTTTCCCCCACACACCTATGTTATGTATGAATTTACAGCTCCTGGTATATGCCGCTGTCACACAACACCCCAATATGTGTTCAGCAACATCTCCTGAGTACAGTGATACCCCATATGCATGGGTTTGTCATTTTTGGGGGGAACTAAAAGGCCACATTTGGTATGTGTGCATTTTTCTAATTGGAAATTAGATGTGTGGCCATCCTTCCCCCCGTGTTAATTGGGACATTGTTGAACCCGGCCAATTCAATTTACCCCATCAAATCATACATTTTTTTAAAAGTAGACACCCCATGGGCATTTAATATGCCAGTATTTTAACTCTTTCCATGCGAGAATTGTTTTAAGCTAATGTGCTAATTTTAGGACTTGCTCACAAAAATATATTTTTTATATATATATTTTATTGCCTTTTTAAAAAAAAAAAATTACATTTTTTTTTCAACTTGAAGGTTCCCCTGATAGTGACATCAGTGGGAAATTATTTTTACATTTTACTGTTTTGTTTACTATTTTTTTCTAATTATTATTAATTTTATTTTATTTTTTAATTTATTTTTACTAATCACACTGTGATTAGAAAGCTGGGCTCCATTGACTTGCATGGTTGAATGCAGTACCTGTATTCAACCTGCAAGTGGAGCCAGAGTTCTCTAGAGGGTCTGGAGACCGTCTAGCAAACTTTTTCACCTTTATTGTTTTTTTTCCCGGGCCGCCGCCATCTTGCAGATGGCGAAGATCACCGGCAGCTGCAGCTGTGAACGCTCTCCGGAGCGGTCACAGTCCATCCAAAGGTAAGTGTTTGGTGTCGCTGGAGGCATTCCAGCGACACCATTTAAGTTTAAGAGGTGATAGTTGATCGCCTCCTAAACGCTTTTAAAACGGGCGTCCGCCGCCATACAATGTATGGCAGTTGTTGACGCCCTGGGGAGGGGCCAGATATGGCCCCTGGTGCCGATCGTGGCGTTGCTGAATGCCTCGAGGTCGAGGCATTACAGCAACGCCGTTTGGGTGCAGAAAGCGAACGTAGATCGCTTTCTGCACCCGTTTAAAGACGTGCCGGTTCTGGCACGTCATTTGTCATAATCGACTTGTTTTTCGTGCCGTGCCAGAACCGGCAATTGTCATTAAGGGATTAAAGAGCTTAGGAGGACTTTTTAATGAGCGTCCTAATATTAGCACTGTATCTTCCAAAAATGTATGGTTTGATGGGGAAAATGAAATTGCCGGGTTCAAAGATGTCCCAAATTTAAAAATAAATGTGCGCTTACCTTTAGCCCCCAAGCAACCAGACAAATCTATGCATGAAGTGGTATCACTGTACTCGAGAGATGTTCATGAGCAGATATTGGGGTGTTTTTTGGAAGTGACATATACCAAGAGCTGTACATTCTTACCTGAAGTACAATTTGTGTGAAAAAAACACAAAAAAGTACCACAAGCTTTGACAAAGACTGATAAAATTAGCGCATTGCAAAAGTTAAATTACTAGCTTTCAAAACATAACCTAGGATGTCTAGTTTTCAAAAAGATATGGTTTGATGGAAGTAAATTCAGTTGGCTTATTCCCCTATAACTTTGCAAAATAGCATAAACATTTCTGAACTCAAGATCAATATTAGAATCTGTTTAGCAGTTTTTTTTATTAGCCTTTGTAGATGAATAAAATATTTTATAAATAAGTCATTAAAAGTGGTGTTTTTTATGTTTATATATTTGTTGCCAACTAGGCAGACGGTTTTTGTTTTTTTTGTATGCACTGTACAGCCAATATACTGTATGTGCAGCATGCTCGGACCTGTTTGGTAGGCTTGATTTTACACATTTGTGTTATTTGAGCCTGGGACCATCTTCATATAACTTCTCATCATTTCTATACCAATCCTTTATTTCCCCATCATCTTAATGCCCTTCCTATAGCATGCCCCCTTAATATTTATACAATAGTCAACAATACTATTTATTAATTCACACAATTGGAGTGAAAATTGCTTGTCTGTGCCATCTCTGCCCCCAAACCGCTTGCTTGTGTCCTATTTTTTTGCCTCCAAAAAAGCTTGCCTGTGCCTTGTTGCCCCAATCAGCTTGCATGTGACCCCAAACAGCTTGCCAGTGCAATTTTTGCAACTAAACTGCCCGCCTATGCCATCATACCCCTTAAACATGTCTGTGTCATCTTTACTCCTAGATTGTCAGTGCCACAAACAACCTTTCTTTGTCATATTTTCCCCCAAACAGCTTGTCTGTGGCATCTTTGCTTAACAGTGCCTCCAAACTGCAAAAAAAAAACAGCGTACACGGCTGTGCCAAAAGGGATCAGTAATAATTTTCACTTTATGTCACCGTATTTCAGTCTGGTATTTAGTCAAATTCTGAAAATGTTTTACTGTTTGCAGACATAATCAAATTTTCCCTTTCCTCATGCTTGCTATCTTTTTAGTTCAAAGTGAATCTGGAGAAAGTGAAGCAGACTCTTGAGAATGAGAATTCTGATCTAATTAAGGAAGTCAAGACTCTACAGGCAGCTAAACAGGACTCAGAACAAAGAAGGAAAAAACTAGAGGTGCAGGTATCTGAACTTCAGATCCGAGTCAATGAAAGTGAAAAAGCCAAGTCGGAACTTGGAGAAAAAGTGAATAAATTTCAGGTAATTTGTGTAATCAGCAGGATTTTTATTGGTCATGGTAGCTTACATGTAATTACGAAAAGTTATTCAGTTATTTATTTTGTAAAAACGAGTCTTGTATTTGGCATGTTCTTTCCTCTCTGTTATTTGTAAACCATAAAACAAATGTAGTATGTTTCTAACATAAATTAAGACCAGACAGTCAAAATGGGTAAATTACTTCTTGAAGACTATGTGGACCAACTATATAGGCAACCAATTGCTTTACATTGAAAACACAATGAAAACCCCAATCTCCTAGCTAATCAGCAGTATACTTAAAAGGGTGAAATATACAGAGTGGTTAAGGGTAGTTAATTTAATGAGAAGCCTCCACTTCCTATGTTAACCTATTGAAAAAATTGAAACGCTTTTAAGTTGTAATGTATATGAATTGGGAATTTACATTGTAAATTGATCAACTGGTTGTATCTGATCCACCCATTTAGTTTGTTTTAAGAACACTTAAGGATATATCAAGATAATAAGAACACATTTCAAGGATTGTCATATTATATTAACAATTAAAATACACTTTGTATCCTTAAAATAACAGAAACATACAAAACAGTCAATGCTATTCTGAAATCATGTTCCCCTATTAACTTCATGATTTTTGTTTTGGTAGGCTGAGTTGGATAGTGTGTCCAGTTCACTAGGTTCAACAGAAACAAATGTTATCAGACTAACTAAAGATCTGTCAGTTGCACAATCACATCTACAAGATACCCAGGTAATTTTTTTTTGCGTTGCTGTTCAATTCACACATATCTATGTGTATAATTACTGTATTTGCTCGGTTTTAAGATGAGGTTTTAGCAGGGGGGTTGTCTGCGTGCATAGCACGGAGACGTCCACCAGCTGCCCCCACTTGACACCAAGGAGTCTGGAGCACAGGGGACAAGTCTAGGGATGCATCGGTAAGTCGAGGGGGGGGCATATAGGGGTATAAGGTATATCAGGGAGGCGGAGTGAAATATAGTGGGGTATAAGGCATATAGGGGGGACAAAGTGGCATATAGGGGGTATAAGGCATATCAGGGAGGCCGAGTGGCATATAGGGGTTATAAGGCATATCTCGGGGGCAGAGTATCAAGCCACGGGGCTGGTTTGCAAATAAAAGTAAATAAAACCAAAAATGTATTTTTCTCATAACTTTTATAAAAAAAATAGTTTACATGTAAATTAATATTTACCAGTAAAACTGTTTTTCCTTTAGTCTTATGTAGGTAGTCTTATATTCAGGCTTTCTTTTTTCTAAATTAATTTTAAAATGTTGAGCTGTCGTTTTATAATCCGGGTCATTTTATAATCGAGCAAATTCGGTACATCTATGTCACATTCTCATAGATTATATGCATTTACTCATATATGATACGGTGTAGAAATCTCTTTCCCTGTAATTGTAGGAGTTGTTACAAGAGGAGACTAGACAAAAACTAAACCTAAGCTCCAGAGTAAAGCAGTTAGAGGAAGAGAAGAATAACCTTTTGGAGAATCTGGATGAGGAAGAGTCAGCCAAGAATCAGCTCAACCGCCAATTTCAGGCTCTACAGCAACAGGTAACATACCAATGCATACAAACACCAGATAATCCATCAATATGCCTTGGAAGATGATTCAGCAGAGTTCCATGGGCAATAAATACTATGCACAATTTAGCTGATACCATTACTGGCGCAGTCAATATTTATAGCATACAGGGCCGGCCGAAGACTTAACGCCGCCTGGGGCGAAGTTTAAAATGCCGCCCGGCATTTTAAACTTCACTGACGCCATTATCTACCCCCCCCCCCCGGTACTTACCTTTAAACAGTCCTGCGGCGAGTCTCCCTGCTCTGCCACGGTCCCGGCTTGTAATGCTGAGCGCCGGAAATTCATGTCACTTCCGGCGCTCTGCATTACAAGCCGGCACCGAGACCGAACAGGGAGACTCGCCGCAGAGGAGAGAGAGAGGGGCGCCGAGCGGGTAAGCGAAAACCACTCGGTGCCCCTCTCTCTCTCCTCCGCTTCAAAAAAAAAAACACTTGGGGCGGCAAAGTGCAGCCCCTTCTAAAGTGCCGCCTGGGGCAATTGCCCCAGTCGGCTCCATTGTAGGGCCGGCCCTGATAGCATAGTTGTATTATGTATAAGTAATAGGACAATTGTTATTAAATTTATTATTTCAGTATAATATAATACAGTAATTTAGTACTGAAATGTATTGAAAGTCACTTCATGGATGTACAATGCCTTAATGAGAAGTTGGCTCACATCATCTCTGGGAGAAACTTTACAGGGTTGGCCCTTCATAATGCTTAATTAAGTTGATGGATTGAACTATCCTGCATATTCACTTGCAAATTCCCTCTTTGTTAAATAAACACCAATGTGTTATATAACTAGAATCATTAATAGCTTTGGAGTTTTATGTAGAATATAAGAAGTACAGATATGGTGTAATATTAGCTTTTATTACATAAGTGATTGGTATTAACGTCAGCATCAGATTGATTTTTGACAGCTGATAATTGAAGAAGAGCCCCTATCCTCCAATAGAACTGCTTGCTCAGCCACTCCCTTCCAGGCAACATTGCGCAAAATGGTTTGAAATGCTGGCAAAAATGATCAATGTAGCCTAGATTATTGCAACCATATTTATATTAATTGTGTATGAATGTTAAAGACAAAAGTGTTTTAATTATCACATCACATGCTTAGTTTTCCACTTTCATTTTCACTGGAAGAACCATGTGGCAAAATGAGGTAGTGCTAAGATTTTATAAACTGTATATCTCACTAGTGCTTATGTAATTGGTGGTTATTTGTATATTTCAAATACTATTACTGTGGGTTTACCAGTTGACACAGTTTTTCCAATTACCTTCAGCTTATTGAATCGAAAAAGAAAATGGAAGATCATGGAGGCTCAGTGGAAGCTCTGGAGGAATCAAAAAAGAAGATGGCTAAGGAGCTAGAGTTGATGCACCAACGCTTTGAAGAGAAACACCAAATTAGTGACAAACTAGAGAAAACTAGAAATCGGCTGCAGCAAGAACTAGACGACCTGATGGTGGATCTTGACCAACAGCGACAAATTGTTTCGAACTTGGAAAAAAAACAGAAAAAGTTTGACCAGGTTACTTTCATTTAAACCTATTATACCATTTTTTTAAGAGATACAACTTCAATGATCATTTGGCTTGTTTGTTTATACCTAGTTGTTTTACTTTTAACTAATTACCTTTACAATAAACATAAACCTATTTTAGTTTATAATAAAAAAATATTTTTCCTTTTTTTAGTTGCTGGCAGAAGAGAAAAACATTTCAGCACGTTATGCAGAAGAAAGAGATCGAGCAGAGGCTGAGGCTCGTGAGAAGGAAACTAAAGTTCTGTCCCAAAGTCGAGCCCTGGAAGAAGCTCTTGATCTAAAGAATGAATTGGACCGGCAGAATAAACAGCTGCGAGCAGAGATGGATGACCTTATCAGCTCTAAAGATGATGTTGGCAAGAATGTAAGTGCACATACAGGATTATAAAATGATTCACAATGGAAGTCAACATTTAGTTACATATTGTAAAATTAGTTAAATGTAAATAATCACTACAAACCTGTTATTTTAGGTCCATGAACTGGAAAGATCTAAGAGAGCACTGGAACAACAAGTGCAGGAAATGAAAACCCAAATTGAAGAACTAGAAGATGAACTTCAAGTTATTGAAGATGGAAAACTACGCGTGGAGGTCAATATGCAGGCTATGAAAGCACAATTTGAAAGGGACCTTCAGAATCGTGAAGATACAAATGATGAAAAGAAGAAACTACTAATCAAACAGGTGAATAGAACTGTTAGGATTTAAGATTGCTTGAATTGTTCTTGATCACAAGCATCAGAGCTGCTGGGTTGTTAATATGTTTAATCATTTATATTCTACATTCATTGTGAACATGGGCGTAGGAACCCCTAAAAATCCGGGGGGGAGATAGCAGTTTTACTGGTAGGGTATACCTGACCATTTCACCAACAGGGACTTTTATGACATTGCATTATAAAGACATAGACATTAATATGTAGTTGGCCCCCCTTTGCAGCTATAACGGCTTCCACTCTTCTGGGAACGATTTCCACAAGATTTTGGAGTGTTTCTGTGGGGAATTTTGCAACCATGCCTTTATGGACCTTGTTTTGTACACTGGGGCACAGTCATGATGGAATAGAAAAGGACCTTCCCCAAAACTGTTCCCACAAAGTTAGAAGCATAGTGTTGTCCAAAATGTATATATCACCTTCAGCTCATAAAACGTTCTACTAGATGAATGGGAGAAAATTCCCACAGAAACCGCAGTTGGACCCCACTGGACACGGCCACAGAGACTACTATGATGTATTGAAGGAACCATCTAAGACTCTTAATACGTCATGCACAGAGGAACATATCCACACACTTAAACACTCGAATAACATACACACACACACACACACAATAATACACCCCAAAACATTCCCACCCTAATATACCTAGACACATGCCCACCATAACACACCTGGAAACATACTAACATACCTATAAAAACAGATAACATACGTTATCACACCCAGACATGCATTCAAACACATCCTTCACTTACTCTGCCTACCCCTAGATTTAATACGTGGCGCTTTGTATTAGTGATGCCCTAGACCAAGTAGCACCCCGAAATATTCTGTTGTGTCCAAATGCTACATACAGTGACACACACACTCATTTTAACCAGAAATAGGCCTGGATTTAACCCTAGGTGCCCCTGAGTTAAACAGGTGTTACAGAGACATGCCTGCTCATACACACACATATGCACTGGTCTTACGCATGCCTGCCCACAAAAACACATATCTATGCTGCAATTGCCTGCACATACACACTTGCCAGTACTCACACATATGCACTACCCTTATACACGCCTGCCCAAACATACATAAACTGCTCACACACACATGCCTCCCCATAAATATACACTGCCCTTGCACATACTTACGCAGACGTATACACTATAAGACAAATACACTCCTTATATACACACAGCTGCGCACAGTTCTTTATGCTGAGCGCCAGGGCTGGGATATAGACGTCTTATCCCATCGCCCGCCGCTTAGTGACAGAGAGCACACTGGTAAGGACTGGTTAGGGAAATCCGTGATCTTGGAAAAGAAAAAATGTCGATGCGCTAAGCTAGTCACAGGCTCAAATAATATAAATGTGTAATACGAGGCCTACCAAACAGGTGTAAGCATGCAGCAAAAAACAGTGTATTGGCTGTACAATGTTCTCAATAGGGTGAGAACCTACTCTCACCTCCGCCTTGCCGTGGCGGGTGAGCTTAATTATGCTTTGGCCAATTCATATAACCAAAACCTCTCATTTATATTATGTTTATATATTTGTTGCCAACTTTATTAGGGTAAGAAGCGCAGACAGTTTTTGTTTTTTGTATACATTGTACAGCCAATACACTGTTTTTTGCTGCATGCTTACACCTGTTTGGTAGGCCTCGTGTTACACATTTATATTATTTGAGCCTGTGACTAGCTTAGCGCACCAACATTTTTTCTTTTCCCTGTTTGCACATATTTGAGGTTGTTGGCTCCTCATCAGTCTGGTTGCAGCTTGCTGTCCAGGGGTTAATGGGGAGGAGGTTTAATTGCACCTCCCCCAACACATTAATAAGGTTTTGGTAGCAGTATAAACTGCTTTGTGTGTCCACTATGTAGGTGGTGAGAGTAGGTTCTCACCCTATTGAGAGTGTGCCTTGATGTGGCGGGTGAGCTTAATTATGCTTTGGCCAATTCATATAACCAAAACCTCTCATTTATATTATGTTTATATATTTGTTGCCAACTTTATTAGGGTAAGAAGCGCAGACAGTTTTTGTTTTTTTTAAATCCGTGATCAGGGCCGGCCCTATAATGGGGCAGACTGGGGCAATTGCCCCAGGCGGCACTTTAGAAGGGGCGGCACTTTGCCACCCCAAGCGCTTTTTTTTTTTTTTTTTTTTTTTGAAGCGGAGGAGAGAGAGAGAGGGGCACCGAGTGGTTTTCGCTTACCCGCTCGGCGCCCCTCTCTCTCTCTCCTCTGCGGCGAGTCTCCCTGTTCGGTCCCGGTGCCGGCTTGTAATGCAGAGCGCCGGAAGTGACGTCAATTTCCGGCGCTCAGCAGTACAAGCCGGCACCCTGGCAGAGCAGGGAGACTCACCGCAGGACTGTTTAAAGGTAAGTACCGGGGGGGATCGTAGATTATGGCGTCGGCGAAGTTTAAAATGCCCCCCCGGCGTCGGCGGGGGGGGCGGCGTTTTAAACTTCGCCCCAGGCGGCGTTAAGTCTTCGGCCGGCCCTGTCCGTGATCTTCCCAACCAGTCCTGTACGCTGCAGCTACGTATCGGGCAGCTGTGCAACGAGGGCACTCGCCTCACTTACAGCCCTGGGGGGCTATCGGTCCCCCCCGCATGATTTCCTAGGGGGATCCATCCCCCCCGTCCCCCCCGGTTCCTACGCCCATGATTGTGAACATGATTACAACGTGTTCTAATTTTGTCACATAAGTCTTCATTACATCAGTGGTGCGTATTTCAAGGTTCTTTTGAGCAATCCTATTCATATATGGAACATAGTGGGAATGTTTGACAGAACAAGGCATGGAATTCCAGAGAACAAATGCAGCACATGTGAAGTCTCTGGAGGCGCTAGAGGGGGGGGAGTTGTAGTTGAAAAGTGAAGAGGGCAGTAATGAGAATATTTGGAGATCCCATTGTACAGCACTACGGAATATGGTGCTATATAAGACAATAATAACACACATGTATGTTTAAGTTTTGGTAGCTAACGAACATTTTTGCTTTCATTCTCATGTCATCTGTTAACCTCTTTCATTATCATCATTTTAAATATGTTTCCCCTTTTCATACCATTATTTTATTGATCTTACTTCCCACATATAGTCATGAGTTCTTTCATTCTACATCAACATATTTTTCACAAGAAACTATATTTTTCCTCAATATTTACATTGCTTACTTCTTTGGTACTTGCATAATTCTTCTAGGCTGCTTTTCCAATAGCGGTGGCTTGAAACATTGATTCCAACTGTAGGAATAGTGGAGAGAGGTAATTGTGACAAACATTAACGCACCTTAAGCATCTCAATATCAGGGCTGCTTCTTATTATAGGTACGAGATCTGGAGATGGAATTAGACGATGAACGAAAGCAAAAAGCTCAAGTTGCTGCTGCCAAAAAAAAGTTGGAAATGGACCTTCAAGATATGGAAAGCCAAATAGATGCTGCTAACAAAGGCAAGGAAGAAGCTGTTAAACAGCTGAAAAAACTGCAGGTAATCAAAATTTATGTTTTAGTGGCCTATTTTAATAAAGTGAAAGAAACTTAAAAAAGGGGATTGAAACCAAACCAATAAGAACAAATTGGAGGTGATGCTCAGAACACTCAGTACTTTAAATAAAACTGTTTGTCACACTAAAATAAAATATATACACAAAACATATAAAAGAATACCATATTTGCTCGATTATAAGACAACCCTGATTATAAGATGACCCCCCAAAATCTGAATATTAATTTAGGAAAAAAAGAAAAGACAACCCTATAGGAAAAAAGTTTTAACAGTAAATGTTAATTTATGTAAACTATTTTTTTTTAAATAAAAGCTATGATTGAGAAAAATATTTTCTTTTATTTTACAGCCTGCCCCCCAGTTATGCACATCTGCCCCTAGGCTTGCCACTCTACTACTGCTATGGTAAATCCCCCTAGTTAAAAAAAAAAACATAACCTCCATGGCAAGTGTGGTCTCAAAATAAAGTAATAAAGGATTGAAAAGGTTTGCAATCATGTTCATCTACATAAAGTTAACAAGGGTATGTTTGCATCGGACATCATGATTATTTTTTGTCTGTCGTGTAAAAATATGACCTATGAAGCCAAACAAAAAGGCTGTAATTGTCTGGATCCGACATTTTGAAATATTCCACAAACATAAGATAATTTTTGAAATAAACTGGAGATGCTTGCGTTTCAGCTCCAGCTAAAGGATATGTGGCGTGAAGTAGAGGAGACACGTTCATCCAGAGAAGAGATTTTCATCCAATCTAAAGAAAATGAGAAAAGACTCAAGAGTTTGGAAGCAGAGTTACTTCAGCTCCATGAGGTTTGTAATTAAAATAGACTAAAATGAAAAAGGTAAATGTAAAATTCTGTCTAAACAAATCTTGTGTCTTTCTTTGATAAGGTAATGGTTTTAAATATCCTTAAACATAGGTCTGCTTTTCAGGATTCTTCAAAAATTAACAACAACAACAACTTCAAGGAGCACAGACTAAATCAGTTTCACACACATCTCACAAATATAACCATAGCACAGAAACAAAACCTTAGGTGTCCAGACATATTTTGAATGTTGTTATGTGTTGATAGCATCAATGTAGAGCTATCACTTCTATATTTAGCTACTCCCATTCAATTTTTCCAAGTACTCTGAGTTTAATTTACTATCTCAATGTCTTTTGGGCTACATTCGTGTTAATTGTATATTCCTTTCCTAGGACCTGGCAGCTGCTGAAAGAGCAAAGAGGCAAGCTCAGCAGGAGAGGGATGACTTAGCTGATGAGTTGGCCAATGGTGTCAGTGGCAAGTAAGTGCATTCCTCACCATCAATGTTTTCGTTCAAATATTGTATGCACAACATATCGCTGTATGGACGTAGGAAAAAAGTCAAATGGGCAAACGTTAAGGGCCAAATGGTTCTCATGTGCTGACATACCCGAGTCACACTATTTGCCATACAAATAACTATAAAACATAATTTTATCATGTGATTTGTATTAAAATGCCAGAAAGCAAAAGTGTTAAAAGGCCCTAATAAATTAAATACATTAGACATAATGGAATCAAAACATTTGCTACTGCAAACATTTTTAGATTAAAAAGTTCCATTTTATTCAGTGGAACAAAACAGTAATCACATTATTCTTCACAATATTCTTGTAAGAAACTTTTATTTCTTTATTAATTCATGTAAACTATTTTTTTCATATTTAATAAAAGTTGTGATTGATATTTTTTTGTTTTTATTTCCTTTTATTTGCCAACCAGCCCCCCTAGTTATGCACATCTGCCCCAGGCTTGCCACTCTGCCCCATGATATGCCTTTTAACCCCCTTTATGCCACTCAGCCTCCAGATATGCCTTATACCCTTCTATATGCCACTCTGTCCCATGATATGCCTTTTAACCCCCTTTATGCCACCCTGCCTCCAGAAATGCCTTATACCCCTATATGCCACTCTGGCATATAGGGGTTAAAAGGCATATCATGGGACAGAGTGGCATATGGGGGGTTAAAAGGCATTTCTGGAGGCAGAGGGGCATATAGAGGGTTAAAATGCATTTCTAGAGGCAGAGTGGCATTAAGGGGGTTAAAAGGCATATCATGGGGCACTCTGCCTCCAGAAAAGCCTTAAGCCCCCATATTACACCCCCCCCCGACTTACCACTGCTTCTGGTGTCTGGTGAGGGCAGCGGGTGGAGGCCGCCATTCATGAAGTTAAAGGAGCCGGTGTTCACGCACCACGCCGCCCAATGGTCATGCGTCAGCTCTTCGTCCCACCCCTTTTAAGATGTGGGACGAAGTGCTGAGGCACTGCCATTGGGCGGCGCGGTGTGTGGAGGAGGCGCCCCCCTTAACTTCATTAGGCGCCGGCGGCGGGAGGAGGCGGCCTGGGTGCCACTTTCAATACTGCTTGCAGCCGCTCAGCGGCTGTTTTGAAGGTTTGTCTCCCGCGACCGGGCCACGGAGCGACCGGCCCTGGAGCAGAGTAGTATAAATCAGCACAACCTATTATTTTGCCTCATTGTTTTAGTCCTCCTATGGAAGCATGTGAGGGCTTTCCTCACACAGCAGGCATGCTCATCTTTGCTTGATGGTGACTTGGCTTTGATGATTTGGCCTTGGGTCAGCTTGCACACACAGAAAGACAAAAGTGCCAGCTGTAAGTTCCAGAATGAATGGGATGAAACAATGTCCAGATAAAATAAAGCTATCTTTTATTCACATTTTTGGACAGTAAAATAGAGCAGGATAGACAATACAGGACCAGGCTAAACACTGATAAATGCTTAGAGTGTGCTTATTCTAATGCAGCCTGAATGGTTAGATTAGATTTTTTTATGGTAGGCAACAAATTAAAACATGCAATTAAGATGCAGCTAAGAGCACAGGACTGGGCAGGGCCAGAAAATGCCCACATATGAAATATACCTACGAACATAACCCCATCACCACCTCAGCCACAGTGCTCATGATAAATATATAAAACCGTGAAAGTGAAGCACTTTTAATTAAAGTTCTACATAATTGTAGAAAGAAGAATGAAGTTATAAAGTAAAAGTACACTAAACATATTCAAGAGCAGGAGACCCAAAAGGACCAATATTAATATAATGTGTCTATTGCCAACCATTCCTGGTAACAATAGAGTATGTTAATAATTCAAAGCTTGAAAATTATATTAAGTATCCAAAAATGTATAAGCGAAACTACTCTCAAAGCTCATCTCAATTACACTTAGCAAAAATGTCTAGATATGTATGTTTGCCAACACAATTATTTTAGCCTGTGTTACATGACAGTATTTGAGTCCTTGAGGTTGCCGAGTTAAACATCCAAAACACTTGCCATTAAAAAAAAAAAACCTGGAAGAACTATGGATCCCCTCTATACCGGAGAAGGAAAAGCACATTTCTATTCTGTCTGTAATAAACAGCCTTACATGACCACTTTGTCTCTAGTTCCTTACACCTTCTCGCGCTAACTGAAACCTGGCTATCCCCTTCTAACACTGCCTCTCCCACTGCTCTGTCCTATGGTGGCCTACACCTCCCATGGGTTCAAAATGTATTTTCTATTAACTCCCCTACTCATGATGATGGTAACACCCTGGACCTTATTTTTTCGAGCATGTGCTCTCTCACTAACCTTTCTAATTCCCCTTTCCCCCTCTCTGACCACCACTTCCTTTTCTGCTCTCTAACCTTGTCTCATACTCGCTCCCTTGCACCCCAACCCCGCCTAACCAGAGACCTTAGCTCTATTAACCTTCAGAACTTCTCAACTAATTGACTCTCTCTCCAATCTCAAACATGTTGTGCCATAACAACGCTACCTCTGTCTATAACTCCACTCTCACATCTGCTCTTGAGCATGTAGCACCAGTTACTACTCACTCCTCACGACGTTCACGCTTCCAACCCTGGCACTCGATTGTATCCCGACACCTACAACGATGTTCCCGCACTGCTGAACGTAGTTGGCGAAAGTTTCATTCCATGTCTGACTTTCTGCACTATAAATTAATGCTACGTTCCTACTACTCTGCTCTCAACCTTGCTAAAGAAACGTACTTCACCTCCCTCATCTTCTCCCTGTCTCACAATCCTAAACGACTCTTTAATACTTTCAATTCCCTGCTTTGACCGATCCCTACTACCCCTTCCACTAACCACTTTCTCTGCTGTCACTGAAGAGGATGTAATGCTCTTCTTCTTACCTCTTGTCCAACCACATGCCCCCTTGACCCCATCCCTTCCCATCCCTCTTGACTCCGACCTTTCGCTCACACCCCATATTCAGTCTGTCTCTAAAAACTGCCGTCTCCATCTTAAAAACATTGCCCGCATACACAGCATGCCACTTAGGCTTTTTTCCATGCCCTGATTATGTCCCATCTTGATTACTGTAACTCTGTCTTAGCTGGTCTCTCTCTTAACCATCTCACCCCTCTACAATCCACCATGAATGCTGCTGACAGACTTTTCTTCCTCTCACAATGCTTTACTAACGTCTCTCCCCTCTGTCAGTCTCTTCACTGGCTGGCTGTGCGCTTCAGGATTCATTTCAAAATCCTCACTCTTACTTTCAAAGCCCTTCACAGCAACCCCCCCCCCACATCTCCTCGCTCATCTCTATATACACTCCTCACCGATCGCTCTGCTCATCCAATGATCTCCTTCTATCGTCTACTCTGATTTCTAGCTCTCATTTCTCAAGGGCTGCCCCTCTCCTCTGGAATGTTCTCCCCCGGCCTATCCGTCTTTCTCCGTGCCTTTATTCCTTTAAAAAATCCCTCAAGACCCATTTATCTAAGGACGCTTACAACATAGCACATTAACACCCTCCCATATTCTTTTAGCTCACCTTTCCTAGTCCCTCTCCTGCAATACTTTTACTAGTGTGGCTGGTCCATCCCTTACACTGGCACTTTTACCCTTTACCTATTGTGTAATACACCCTAAATCCCTCTAGATTGTAAGCTCGTTTGAGCAGGGCCCTCCTCACCTGTTGTCTCTGTTAGTCAATTTGTTATATTACATGCTACTTGTTATATTCTGTCTACCCATTGTACAGAGCTATGGAATTTGATGGCGCTATATAAAACAATAAATAATAATAATAATTAGTGCAGGCCAAAAAATACCCAGTTCTACTAAACAATCTACAATCTCCTGCAGCACACACACTGTATTCTCAAGCCACCTTGATTTTATAAGACATGCAATAAATTTAGACTAGTTTAGGAACTACCCTCTGTGCTTTGAGATATACAAATCATGACCGAGTTTTTAGTGATTACTTTTGTTTGCTTTTTCTTTTTCTTTCTTGATTTGCTTGCTGGAGAGTATATATTTTGTGCGAAATTTACCTTAGCAGTAAAAGTGTAGTTTTTAGATATCATATTGAATGAATCCCATTGAATGGAATTTACTGTATATGCACCGGTTCTTACTTGTCAATGGATAACCCACCTCTATAGCTTTTCTAATGAACACAGAGATGGACCTGAAAAATGCCCTTTTCAAGCAATTCTCTATGGCCACATTTTTCTAGGTTATACAAAGGACAGCAACAAATAGATCAGGGTTATTATGTGTTGTGATATGTAATCATGGTACAATCAGAACCTATATTTGTAAGGTCTTAGTGTTTCTTTTAACGTAACAAAATTATGTCTTTTGTATGTTTCATATATAATACTTACCCTTGTAGATCTGCCCTTCTGGATGAGAAGCGTGCTTTGGAGGCCCGAATTGCCCATCTGGAGGAGGAGCTTGATGAGGAACAGAGTAATATTGAGCTTTTAAATGACAGATACAGAAAATATACTATCCAGGTACAGTGTTATAATGGGACATTGCCCACTTTGTGTAACTTTAGAACGTTGATTTTAGAAGCAGAAGACTAGGCTCACCCAGTCTGCGCAAGCCTTATACTAACAGATTAGACATAAATGCTGTATAGAAGCAGAAGACTAGGCACAACCTATGGTAGTGATTTTAAATGTCAATTTAAATATTCAAGTATAAATACAAAAAAAGAAAGATGCTAGATAATAAACAGAATAATGGAGATAACCCGTTCAAAGATACCAAAGCAATCTTTTATTCACATTTTTGGACAGTAAAAAAAGACACAATACAGGACCAGGCTAAAAGCTTGACACATGTTTTATCGAATGTGCTTATTACAGAGCAGCCTGAAAAATTAGATTAGATTGTTTATACAGTAGGCAACAACTTAAACTGTACAAGTTAAAATGCAGCTGAGAGCACAGGGCTGGAAAGGACCAGAGAACACACACATATGAAATGCACCTGTGAACATAACCCCCGCCATCATCTCAGCTACAGTGATCATGATAGATATATAAAACATAAATAGAAGAATTAAGTTATAAAGTAAAAACATATTCAAGAGCAGGAGACCCAAAAAGTAACAATATTTATATTATGTGTCCATTGTATGTTAATTATAGTACTGTATGTTATAGAACTTAAAATTTACCAACACAATTATTTTACCTTGTATAACATGACAAAGCATATTTGAGTCCCTGAGTGTGGGTTGCTAAGTTAAACATCCAAAACACTTGCTGTTGATAAACCCCTTGAAGAACTATCCACTTTCCAGGTTTAGCTCTCCCCAACATATCTCCTGCTTGCCGCAGTACAAACGGTATTCTCACTGCAAAACGAGCGCATTTTTTTTATCATTTCAAATGTTTTTATTAATTATTTTTATTTCATTGGCCACAGAAGTTTGCTTTGATTTTATGAGACATGCAAAAATTTAGACTGATTTAGAAACAGCACTTTTATCATTATTATGATTATGAGATAAACAAATAGTTTTTTTGTTTGTCTCTTGATTTACTTTTCTGGGGAGTATATATTTTGTGAGCAATTTACGTTAACAGTAGGTGTGTAGTTTTTATATAGCATATTGAATTGATCCCATGACATCTATATGCACCATTTGTTACCTAGCAATGGATAACCCACCTCTAACACAAGTTTTAACAGCATTCTCCCATCTTGCCTACATGACCCATCTTCTACTTTTGGCACTGAGGATTCATGGTGTGCTTTTTAGTATTTGTTTTTTAACCCTTCGAGTGTCTTATGGCAATGTAGCCCTGATTATACCACATATATGTCATTATACCACATTAGCCACATGAACGTTTATCATGTTAGTGTCTAGTGATTTATTTCATACATGTTATTGTGGGTTTAATCATTATTGTTTCATTTCATTCATTTACTTTTAGGTTTATGAATTAAGTTATATTTGATTATGTCATTTATATCTGAGTTTTGCTCTTTGAACCCTTTCTTTCCTCTTTGGTTTTGGTATTTAAGTGTAAATGCCTATGCATTTTCCTTGGTTTTCAAATAAATGACAGATTTTTAGTAGTTATTTATAAATTAGAATTTTCTTGCCCTATGACTATTGGGAGGTATTCACAACCTATGCTGTTTTTTTCACTGTGGAAGGTTTCTGATTCTACAGACCTCCCCTCTAACATCTAAAATATCTGAAAACTGACCTATTTGCTTCCATTATTCAGTCTCAGCTACCCAAAGACACAAAGTGAGGTGAAAATGAAGGAGAATCTAAATCTTATGAACAGTAATTTAAGTTGGCTACTACCTGCTCCTCTATGTGTAACGACACAGGGTGCCAGATCAGGTAGGAGTCTCAATGCAGCGGCAGGCTCGGATTCAGAGCATGGCCGTAGGCAGGCTGATTATGTATCCAGTTCTGGGCTGCGCTCTACTTTAGCCTTAGTCCTCTCTTGGGCGCCATTAATAGGTGTTCTGAGAACTAGCAGAAAATAAACTTGGGGCGACATGCTCAGTACAGGCAGGAAAATGGAAGCGCACCAGCAAGGGAAGAGGTTGGAGCACACCTTAGAAGCCCTCAAGCAGGGCACACACCCACACTGAGGCTAGGATAATGCCTCGTTTATATTGGGCCTTAGTTGCTTGAACAAGAGGCAGATGTGTCAAGAGCACGCTGAAATAACATGGCCTAGGAGAGACAGAAGGAAATAGCAACCCAAGATCCACCTGGTAGAGTAATAGATAGGTGATTCAGCTGGAATCCACAAGGTTGCTGGTTCAAATCCCTGTGGATCCTGACAGTTTGTTTTTTTTAAAGGCCTATTTAGTGTCTTCTACTTCACTGTATTAACATCTGCTACTTCTGCTATTTCATGCATCCACTACTCTTTCAGCAAAGTAATATTTCCTGATGTTACTTTTAAACCTTTGCCTCTGTAGCTTAAGACTAAGTCCTCCTGTTGTGCTAGTATTGTTCACTCCCTTTAAGTATTTAAATGTTTCTATCAAACCCCCCCATCACTTTTTTTTCTTCCAGGCTATATATGTTAAGATCATTTTAACCTTAACATATCTATATCCTTCTGGAGATACGGTGTCCAGTACTGTACACAATACTCCAATTGAGGTCTCGCCAGTGCTCTGTACAACAGCATGACCACTTCCCTCTTTCTACTGCTAAGACCTCTCCCAATACAACCAAACCCAAACATTCTGCTAGCATTTCCTACTGCTGTGTTGCATTGTCTACCTACCTTTAAATCTTCTGAAATAATTACACCATAATCCCTTTCCTCACATGTTGAGGTTAGGACAGTATTAAACATGATATATTCTGGACTTGCAGCCCTGAATACATTACACTCTTCTCTTGGGTTGTCCTGTTTATCAAAAAAAATGTTGCTCTGGGCATTTGCTAACAGCAAATGCATGGAAACATGGAAGCGTGTTTTATGGTCATTTTTTTCCATGCAGACAAGATACAATGTAACTGATACATTGCAATTAACACAGCATAGCTAAACACTAAATCCCCAGCCTGTAAACATAGAAACATAACATTTGACAGCAGGCAAGAACCATTGAGTCCATATAGTCTACACTTTGTCCGTGCTTTAAAGACTCATGACCTTAATCAATCAGTC
The DNA here is from genome assembly GCF_027358695.1 of Spea bombifrons. Taxonomy (NCBI): domain Eukaryota; kingdom Metazoa; phylum Chordata; class Amphibia; order Anura; family Pelobatidae; genus Spea; species Spea bombifrons. Next base: position 19,372,605 of record NC_071098.1, read on the forward strand.
CTTGGTCTGGTCTTAGATTCAAGGTATCTCATGGAAGTTTAAATTCCCTTAGTTTGTTAAGCTCCGCCACTTCTTTCTGTCTGTACTTGTGTGGTGTTAACCTCTTAACTGCTTGAATGCATAACTACTGAATCTGCTAGTGCTACACAAAATACATGTAATGTATGTTTGTTGTCTAAGAGCAACGTGTATGTGTAGTTAATCTATTTAGCATAAATGTAACTGTGGATTTTGCCACCTGGCAGTTTAAGTGTGTCCCCCTCACCTTGCTGAGCCTAGAGCGGCTGCTCTTCATACTAAATTCCTTTTCAAACCTTTGAGAGTGTTATGGAATAATCTAAACAATGTGCCAAATTGATTGTTGTGTGCATGGCACCATAATTGCAATGAGCTGAGGCCATTTTTTCCTTTTTTACATTTGGCCTGATATAACCTCCCTCAGCAATCTTTTCCACACCCCATTCCCATTAAAAAATAATTTGGAGGCATTTTGCATAATCTGTAGGGGTCCGCTGTTACAGAAAGTAAGTTTGTATATGTACACAAATAGCTCACAGGCATACTTGGAAACTATTGTACTCTACAGGGAGCTCTCCATCTTCTGGAGGAGTGGCTTCATGAGCTGGTGTGGCCAGACATCCGTAAGTGGATAGTGAGTGGAAACAGCCAGACACCGCTCCCCTGCCCAGAGAAAATAGAAAGTAGAGAACATCCGCAAATGGGCCAAAAACATTTCTGATTTTTTTTTTGTTTGTTTTTGACCCATTCCTTTTCCAGCCATGAATTGCATTCCCTGCCCATTAGGTTCGCATGAAAATCGAATTTTTAATTTGGGAACTAAATTTATTGCCTGATGCCCACAATCACTCTCACTCACTTTCTCACACTCTCATTCTAGCTCGCGCTCTCTCTTTCTCATGCTCTCTAAATGTTTTCCTACCTTCTCTTCCAGCCACTTTCACTTCTTTTATCTTCAATCTCCTTCCATATCTATGCTGACATAACCTGGTACAAACTTCCAATGATGTCCTCTCCCTGATCCTCCAAACATCGGAGAGAACGTCACCAAAAGGCAGCGCTTTCACTGATGTACTCTCCCTTCATCCTCCAATTGAACAATCCACCATTAAGAGAGCATGAGAGAATCTAGACCAGAATGAGAGTTTGAGAGAGTATGAGTGGAAGGGATCAACAATCTGGCACTTTCACACGCCACCAGAGCTTCAGCTATCAGGTTTTTGTGGCCCCATGCCAAGTGTCACAGACCGGGTACACAGGTAGGGCAGGAGCCCATGTGCAGGGGATACTACAGACGGACGGAAAGAAACGAACAACAGACTGATTATGATAACATGGTTTGTATTGCCGAAGAGAGTATAAACATATACAGATGGTAAGTCTCTTGGTTGGAAGCCCGCTGGATGGGGCGCACACGGCAGGAAGCCCTCTGGATGGGGCGCACACGACATGAAGCCCTCTGGATAGGGCGCACATGACAGGAAGCCCTCTGGATGGGGCGCACACGACAGGAAACCCTCTGGATGGGGAGCACATGACAAGTAGTCCAGAAACATTAATGTCAAAGCCCAGACTGAAGGGCTGGGTAGGTTTATAAAGGCTGTGTACTCCAGGTGATAAGGTGCAGCTGGACATGATTAGGTCTGAGTGCTTCAGAGTGGCAAAGGCGGCCACTAGTGGTTGATAAAGAAAATGAGCAGCACAGAGTTTAAACAATTCCAGACAGCGAAGGGTGGAGCGTTACACCAAGCCATTAGGTCATATATATATAACTGTTGATTGGATACCATATCCATGCAACTAATGATTCAACAGAATATAAATAATCTTTTCTATTTAGACAACACTGATTCATGTGTCTTAAATAGGTGGAAACAATGACCACAGAGCTGTCAGCAGAGAGAAGTTTCTCTCAAAAGGCAGAGAATGCCCGTCAGCACATGGAGAGGCAGAATACGGAGCTTAAAGTCAAGCTAAATGAGTTGGATTCCACCATCAGATCAAAATACAAGATTGCTATTGCCTCGCTGGAGTCTAAGATTGCACAACTGGAAGAGCAATTAGAACAGGAATCAACGTGAGTAAAAAAAATTTAAAACATTCTTAACTGCAGTGTTAATTTTAGAATGGGGGTTCCAAACTGCCTCTGAAAGCAACATCAGCACAAGCATTGTGCATTGCCAGTTTGTGAAATGGAGGACAGTGGAGGGGTTTATAGCTGCAAAGGGGGGTTGTTCAACAAGTCCATATACTGTAAGTATGATTGTCAAGTGTCCACATACTCCTGGTCATATAGTGTACTTTCTACCATGGTAACAGTTACTGTGGTGTGTGTGATGGTGGACGATTGACGTGATTGCACACTGCCAGCTGATCTATTGAGAGACCGCCTTGCAGGCATGTTGGTAAAGAAAATAAATGAAGCCACAAATGATCCCTACTTAAGGGGGTCCTTATCTACAATCAATAATAAATATAAAAATTGAAACATTTAGTTTTAAACTTAAAAAAAATGACTCATGAGAGTGATAGGAGTTTTTCTCAAAAAAGTGTTTAGGGATGGAAACCTATTCACATTCTGGCAGGCATATTTTTCTACCTAGAATTTGTGTCTTTAACGCAATTATGGAATTTAACCCTTCCAAATGTGTCTATCCATGTGCTATACTATGTACTGTGGCCATTAGGGTCTACTTGTGCAATCTATGTATATGTATAACCATAGCTATTGTGTACATTTGCAAAGTGGGGAGAGGGCTTTTAAGAGGGATGATAGGGGAATAATAGGGGGTTGTGTGAAATTGGGGAAAGTTTGTATGTGGGTTTGTACTTTTCAAAATGTATCCAATATTTTGAAAGGATACACAGTTTACCATAACTAGGCATCTATAAATAGCTTAACTTCTCCTGGGAAGAAAACAAAAAGGTTTTTTCCTAGTTAAAGTATAATATTTTGAAAGCTATCTTGGCCTTTGGCAGGGAAAATGTGCCCCCGTTCCTGGCACTCTAATGGTTAAGTTAACAAGGGAAGCCAGAGCCTAAATAATTTTGTATTTATACCAAAGGCCATCTTTTAAACAACAAAAATGCATTTAATAAAACAGACAAAAGCATTTAACTTTTGGTTTCTTTATTTAAACATATTAATAGAGAAAGAGTTTTGTCCAACAAGCTAGTACGACGTGCTGAGAAGAGGCTAAAGGAGATACTTCTGCAAGTAGAGGAGGAACGAAGAAATGCTGATCAGTTTAAAGAGCAGGTATGCTCCTGCCTTTGGTAAATTTTTACTGCTTGGTGGATCAATGTAGATTACTTACCTTTTTCGTTAACTGTTATTTAGTTAAATGAAAGTGCTCTTGGGTATTTTACTATGATTCACGTTGAGATCACATGTATTAGGATTCCCTAATTGATATAGCCTTTTTTCTATCTCAAATGTTTCTGAATCTGTGCTGGGGCTGTGTTTATATGTGCATTTTTGAAATGTGGGTGCATTAATTCACAAGGAGGTGCTGGCTGGGGGCATCACATAAATCTATAAGGGGGGTATGGGTAATGGGACAAATACACAATGGTGTGGGGGGTATAAAGGTGACCACATCGGCCATGTTTTCCAGAACACATAACTTTTACATATTGCTGACCAGCCCAGATAAAATGCTGCCTAGTCAGATATACATCCCTCATACTGCAGGGCAGCATTTTATCTGTGCGGCAGCTAGCTGGGGTGATTACATAAATCAATACTAAAGCAAGGGGCGGGCTGGGGCATAAATACAAATAGTGCTGACTGGGCATGATACATAAGGGGGCAAAAACAAAAAAAGGGGGATCGATAGCAAAGCAGTGTGGAAAATACTTTTTTTTATTGTTGTAGCTTAGCCCGACTGGATGTGGGTGTCAGTGTGGCAGAGCCTGTCCTGGTGTGCGTGTGTGTGTTTGGGTGTCGATGTGGCAGAGCCTGTTCTAGTGTGTGTGTTTGAGTGTTGGTGTGGCAGAGCCTGTCTTGGTGTGTGTGTTTATGTGACAGAACATGTCCTGTGTGTGTGTCTGGGTGTTGGTGTGGCAGAACGTGTCCTTGTGTGTGTCTGGGTGTCGGTGTAGCAGAGCATGTCTTGGTGTGTGTGTTTTGGGTGCCGTTGTGGCAGAGACTGTCCTGGTGTGTGTGTCTGGGTGTCGGTGTGGCAGAACGTGTCCTGGTGTGTGTGTTTGAGTGTTGGTGTGGCTGAGCCTGTCCTGGTGTATGTAGTTAGTCATCTCTTTCCTGGCACATTACTTACTGTAGGAATAAATAGAACTATTTAATTTTTACTTATCCAGAGATAAAACACCCTCCCGACCCCCTGTCTGACTAAGACAAACCGATACATTAGGTGGAGAGAGCCCTGCTCGCAAGCTAACAATTTTGAGGGAATGGGGTGACAAATATAAGGCACAGAGAAAAGGTGAGAGGTAGTGTGGTGGTTATATCAATGACAAGGAGGTTCTAGCAGCTAAGATGGTATGCTTCTCTGAAGAAGTGAGTTTCTTGAATGTTGGGAGGAAGGGTGAATGCTGAAGGTTCGTTGGAAGTAGATTCCAGAGATATGTCGCAGCTTGAGTGAAATCTTGTAGACGGGGAAAGGAACAGGTGATAAGTGAGGAGGAGAGCCTTAGCCCATTAGAAGAACGTAAGGATCGAGTAGGAGAGTATTTGCTTATGAGGGCAGAAATGCATGGAGGAGCAGTGTTATGGAGGGCCCTGTATGTTAGTACCAGGATTTTAAATTTAATTCTAAAGGTAATAGGGAGCCAGTGGAGGATTTCACAGAGTGGGGAAGCAAAAGAGGAGCGGCGTGCAAGGAAGATAACTGAAGGGACTGAATGTGAAGGATGAAGGAGAGGTTGACCCCAAGCCATCGGGCCTGGTTAGTAGGACACAGTGTGGCAGAGCCTGTCCTGGTGTGTGGGTTTGGGTGTCAATGTTGCAGAACCTGTCCTGGTTTGTGTGTGTGTGTTTGGGTGTCAGTGTGCCAGAGACTCTCCTGGTGTGTGTGTTTGGGTGTCGGTGTGGCAGAAGGTGTCCTGTGTGTGTGTCCGGGTGTCGGTGTGGCAGAATGTGTCCTTGTGCGTGTGTCTGAGTGGCAGAGTTTGTCTTGGTGTGTGTGTGTTTGGGTGGCGGTGTGGCAGAACCTGTCCTGGTGTGTGTGTTTGGGTGTTGGTGTGGCAGAGCCTGTCCTGGTGTGTGTGTTTGGGTGTCGGTGTGGCAGAACGTGTCCTGGTGTGTGTGTTTGGGTGTCGGTGTGGCAGAATGTGTCCTGTGGTGTGTTTGGGTGTCGGTGTGACTGAGCCTTTCCTGGTATGTGTGTTTTGGTGTTGGTGATGCAGAGCCTGTCCTGGTGTATGTTTTTAGTCATCTCTTTCCTGGCACGTTATTTACTGTAGGAATAAATAGAGCTTTTTAATTTTTACCTATCCAGAGATAAAACACCCTGCTGAATTTGTAGTCACTTCAGAGGAAAACATTCTAGGCCCAGAAATTAGTGGAAAAGTAACGGTTTTGTGTTATTTGCTCTATTTCAATCTGCATGTTTTATTAAAAAGGATCAATGGGACTACATTTTCTTTTAGGGTACTGATGTACTCCCAATCCCATCACATAAGATGCTATCCTATATTATCTGCCAAGAACTGATGCCATCTTTATCTAGTACACATGGATGCAGAGGAGTAAAGATTATGTCTATTTATTTCTATAAAAAGGCCCCAAATCCTCAGCACCAGGCCTGTGATGCTCTTAGTCCAGCCCTGCCTAAAAGATTCTAAGAAGTATATTTTTTTATTTCATGGATAAAAGTGAGAAACGTATATATCATACAATCACTTCATAAACACATACCAAATACACTGAATATCAAAGAAAATATGCGTATAAAATAGTTTTTTACCATTTGCCAATTGAAAAATAATGTCCTCGGATTTCATTCTAAAAATCTGATCACCTTAGTCTAATTATATTAATGAGAATCATGTCTTACCTGTTCCAACAGTTTTGTTATTTAGCAGAATGTTTTTGGTTTAACTGTTTCTCTTTTAACCGGTAAGTACACAAGGAATGTGAATGTATTAAACTTCCATCATCTCTGATAATTGTCTAAATAAGTTAGTAGTACATGGGAATTGTAGTGAACCTTACAAACTGCTTCTCTGACAGCTGGAAAAAGCGCATATCAGAATGAAGCAGCTAAAAAGGCAGCTGGAGGAGGCCGAAGAGGAGGCATCAAGAGCGAATTCAAACCGCCGACGACTACAAAGGGAATTAGAAGATATCACAGAGTCAGCAGAGTCCATGAACAGAGAAGTGAATACACTTAGAAGCAGGCTTAGGTAAGCTGTGTTATAAATTAATACACATTCAATAGAGTGTCGCAACTCCTGTTTAGTAGTCATTGCCTTCTGTGTACGGTGCCTCAAGCCATGACATAGATCACAAAAAAAGAAAAACAAAGATCCCTTAATAGAGCAGTGGTCACTGAAGCAAAGTGAAATTTTATTGCCACGCAGGGGCACCTGGGGCAGATCCTGTATGTGGCACCCCCCACACACACTTTAAAACTGCATAGCTTTTATAGTTAGGCAAACAACAGGGGTACGGCATAACTGTTATCATTATATACTGAGGCAAAACACTGACAGTGGTACAGCATAACTGTTATCATTAAATACTGAGGCAAACATTGACGGGGGTACAGCATAACACCTATCACCATATACTGAGGCACACACTGACGGTGGTACAGCATAACAACTATCACCATATACTGAGGCAGCCACTGACGGTGGTACAGCATAACTGTTATCAGTGAGCGCGGAAGCCGGTGGGCATGGCTTCAGTGTTGTGCGCCGGGATATGACATAAAATCCCAACGCATAGCAACAGTTGCCACGCGCATCGCACGGGAGCAGGATCGGAGGTCTGCATTAACAGACCTCCCGCTCCCTTGATTGTCTTTAACCCGGTTAGAGGGAGATCCTTGATCTCCCCAACCGAGCGTGCTCCTCTAGCGGCGGACATTACTGACCGCCCCCTCTAGGTACGCTACTGCTGCCACGGATGGCCTTTTATTGTTAACAGGTAATATACCTTATTCCTGTTTGGGATTTTTTTTTTCTTTTTTTCTTAAATTAATACACAATAGCTTTGCAAGTATATGATTCATTCTTAAACATGTAATTGTATTTCAATTTAGTTATAATCAAACTGTAATTTGAAGAGTAATCATTTTTGGCAAATGCCTCTCTTTGGCTATTTGAAATATTTGGTTTAAATGTAAGGGGCTATTTTACTGTAATAATGGTTAGTAGGAGAGTATGGCAAAATAACAATATCATACCCTGAAGTCTTCTTCTACTCTACCCCTTCAGGCGTAAATGGCTTTTCAGTGGGTTTCACAAAGTGGACCCCAGCAGCCAACCACATATCTCAGCAGGTTCCCTTCTTCATAATCGCTTGGAGACACTATTTCCTTAATGTAGAGGAGGCTACTAACTGGTTCCTAAGCTCTCAGCCATCTTTCATGGTCCCAGAAGTAAATATGCCCCATTCATTCCAATCGGTTGTGACATCTATTATATAATATAATACAATACATATCCAGATATGTACTATATAATATAATACATATCTGGATTGTGAATGAAGCTATTAGCTTATTTAAAAGTATTAACAGTATTATAAATGTTAACAGTAGTAGCAGTATTATAGTATAATGGAACAAATAAGTTTAACATACTGCATGTGCTCAGTCTTATGTATGTTGGTTGGTGCACAAACCTATTTAGAACATTGATCATGAAGGTTGTCTATTTTTTATTATTCCTGCACAGGCTAGCATTGTGTGGGCTCTGTGGTAAACTTCTGGAGAGAGAGACATACATGGTGATGCGTTATGTGATGTCTAGGTGCTGGTGCTGGATTCAGGATATTTTAAAATAGATTAATCCCTTGTCCAGAACCATCCCTGCTTGGTAGGATAGGAAATTGAATGAATTCCCCTGTGTTTTTTCGATTGATGAAATTTAAGTCAGAACATTGCTGGAGGGTAAGTACCCCCTCCATGTAGACAGCCATGCACCCCAATTCATTTCATTTCCCTGCCAAACAGTTATGACCCAATCTTTAATCACCCTTGGAAAGTAAACAAGTAAAAGGCAGTTTCAATGCAACATAAAACATGTGTCAAAACAACACTCTCCCCCAGGTGGAACCAAACATTTTTTGGAGGTTCAAGAGTTCTGGAAAAGCCATTGTGTTATACTGGCTTTTCTTGCAAAATATGTCAGGGAAAATTCTATTAATAATCCTAGGAGGGCTATAGGTTTGTGGAACAGTAATGTAGGTCATCCAAAACATTTACAGTTAAGAGACACTTCTAGCTGACAAATCATTGGTAGACATGAAAAAACAAGAGGCAGAAAATGTGTTAATAATGGTATATTTTATATACTTTTTAAAAAATATATATTTTATATAAGGTATATTTTATATCATGTATGTACAAACAGTGCCTCAGCGCTTTTCTTCACTCATCACGGAGGAATAGATAAGTGTTTTTTTAAAGTGCTGATTAAGATTATTGTCGTCTCTGTAAATGCAAGAGTAGGGTTTTTAATACACTTCTACTGTTTTTCTCCTTTTAATCTTAAAACATTACTACATAGGTATATTGAGTGCACTAAATTATAAATATAAGATTGGTGTAAATCACAAAATATAGTAAACTACTTTCCTTTAACATATGAAATACAACAACGTGTTTAATCCCTTCAGGACCGGAATTTTGATACTAAGGTGTCGCTAAAAGACCGGAGCCGTTTTTGTGTTTTTGCTATGTCTTTCTTAAACTGTAATTTCTCTCCTATCAATTAGTGCACCCACACAAATCATATATTGTTTTTTTCAGCACAAGTAGGACTTTAATTTGAAACCATATTAAGCTGGGTAGTACATTGTTTTGTTTGAAATAAACTGGAAAAAGTGGGGGGAAATTAAAAAAAAACGATTTTTTTTTTTATAGTTTTGTATACGTAGAAATTGTACACATATTGAACCAATGGGAAAAAATTATCCAAAATATATTCATTAACTTGCCCTGATTTGGAAACTACCCAATATGGCCAAGATTTTCATCTATTTTGACCAGTATAGGGCAAATATTGCAAGGCATGCATCACATTTTTAAAATGTTATTTTTATTCAAATTTGGCATGGTAGGCTAATAACTGCAATAGTCACAGATACTGATTATCCCCCCAAAATTATATGTTTATGAACAGTAGATAAGTCAATGTGTACAACTAGGGTCATTTTGACACTTTTCAAACAGGGATTTTATCGCCAATTGCTGCCAAATTTTGAGGTATTTTTATATTTTGGGGTTTTTTTTGCATATATTGCAATGTTGCTTTAGATTTCATATTATATTTTGTATCATGTTCAACTGCAGAAAAAAACACCAAATTGTGTTCACCAACATCCCCCGGTTCCAACAAGGCCTCACATGCATGGTTCATGCATTTTTTGAGGTAGCTATGAGGGCAAAACTGAAACATGCGCATTTTAGTTTTAAAATTTGGAATTTTCAGAAATTGGTTTACTGGGCCCATATCCCATTTGGAACATTTTGGAAGCCCCCTAATTTAAATGACCCCATAAAAGTATATGTTTATGAACAGTAGACAAGTGAAGGTGCTCAACTAGGGTAATTTTGACAGTTTTCAGGCTTGTTAGTGACAAGTTTAGGCCACTGACATTGACCAGCGAGACCGATCAATAATCAGTGACTTAAAATGTCACCGACAAGTGATCAGGTAATAATTATGTATTTTTTTTTATAAATTTTTTTTTTCCACAATTACCCTAGATGACCCCTGTCTCTTTCTAAGGGTCATCCAGGGGCTGCCATAATGAACAGATCACTCCTATTGGCCAGGAGTGATCTGATCATCATCAGGCGACTTACTAAACTCACAGCACTTGACCTGGAAGCGCCCTGGACTTTTTTTGATAATTTTTTTTTACTCTTTCAATGCTGATGCTCCATTGAAGCACATCATTGACTGATATTTAGTCCCCACAAGCTTGTGGGGACAAATGTTAACCCCTGCAGTGCATTGAATGAGTTCGATCAGGCAGCAGGGGAGGGTTGGGGCTGGTCTCCACACTCATGTGGAGGCCGAAGAACCCTCTCCCACTGTCCCGGAAGCTGCTTCTGGCAGGTGGGACACAATTGCTGGTCTACAGCAATTGCAGGGAGTCTCTTTGATCACTCCTGTAGGCTTCCATGCCTACAGGAGTGATCAAAGGGCTTGTGGGGGCTCGTTTTTGCTGTTGCTGGTCTGCCTGGCAGACCACCAGCAGCAGAGCCCTGTACAAAACCGTAAATTAACCCCTAAAATGCCACGATTTCTCTCAGGGAGCGATCAGGCAGCAGGGGAGGGTTGGGGCTGGTCTCCACACTCATGTGGAGACTGAAGAACCCTCTCCCCCTGTCCCTGAAGCTGCCTATGGCAGCTGGGATGCAATTGCTGGTCTATACAAACAACACCGAAATATGTGTTCAGCAACATCTCCCGAATACAGTGATATGCATGGGTTTGTCTTTTGGGAAGTGTGCATTTTTTACTTGGAACTGTTCCTACTCTGGTCTTACTTCCCCCATGTCCTAAGTCGGCCATCTTTGAAGCCGGCTAATTTCATTTACCCCATCAAACCATATCTTTTTTTAAAAAACTAGACACCCCAGGGTATTTCAAATTGTGGTATTTTAACCCTTTCCGTGCATTCATTTTACCACCAGCCTTTGTCAAAATTTGTGGTAGTAATTGTTTTATCACACAAATTGTACTTCAGGTGTGAAGACTTCATTCACTACAAATTCATGCTCCTCTCCTATACATCGGCCCTCCATCTCTCTAAACAAACATATTTCATTTAATTAATCACCTCTCTTTCCCTTAACCCTAAACGTCTATTCTCCACATTTAACACCCTTCTCAGACCCACAGCACCTCCCTTGCCCTCCAACTTCTCTGCCCAAGAGCTTGCCACCTACTTCAAAAACAAAATTGACATCATCAGGGATAACATGAGGATGTTATCCCTGATGATGGCAATTTTATGATAGTGTCAATCATATGGTACCTCAACCTCCCTCCTCACCTCAATCCATCCTCACTGCTTCAGCCCAGTTACACCACTCAACGTTTCCAAGGTCCTCTTGTCTTCCCACCTCACCACCTGTCCCCTGGACCCTGCACCTTCACATCTCCTGCCACCCCTCTCTAGTGTCCTTACCCCAAGCCTAACCCACATCTTTAATCTCTCCTTGTCCTCTGATGTATTCCCATCCTCATTCAAACATGCCATCATCTCCCCCATCCTAAAGAAACCTTCACTTGATCTCACATCCCCATCAAACTACTGTCCAGTTTCACTTCTCCCGCTAGCTTCCAACCTGCTGGAACGATTAACCTACAATCAACTGACAAACTTTCTCTCGTCAAACTTGACCCTCTACAATCTGGTTTCCGTCCACAACATTCAACAGAGACTGCACTGACTAACATTACTAATGACCTCCTGACAGCTAAAAAAAAGGCCAATTCTCACTGGTTGTTCTCTTGGACCTCTCAGCAGCCTTCGACACAGTCAACCACCCTCTTCTCCTACAAACCCTCCATGCTCATGGCATCCGTGACATGGCTCTTTCGTGGCTTAAATCCTACCTTTCTAACCATACTTTTAGTGTCTCATTTATTGGAACTTGCTCCTCTCCCCTACTACTATCTACTGGTGTTTCTCAAGGCTCAGTTCTTGGGCCTCTACTATTCTCCATCTACACTTCTTCCCTCGGAAAACTTATTTCTTCCTTTGGTTTCCAGTACCACCTATATGCAGATGACACCCTACTCTATATTTCTGCTCCTGACCTTTCTCCCCTCTCTTCTAACTCGCCTCACTAACTGTCTATCAGGAATTGCATCATGGATGGCGTCCCGTTACCTAAAGTTCAACATCTCTAAAACCGAACTCATGGTAATCCTGCCATCTGCTATGTCCACTTTTCCTGACATATCTATTACTGTTGATAACTCCACTAGCCAACCAACAGACCAGGTTCGCTGCCTTGGTATCACCCTCAACTCTGCTCTCTCCTTCATCCCTCACATCCAGTCCCTCACCAAATCCTGCCGCCTCCATCTTAAAAACATCTCCCGAATCCACCCTTTCCTCACGCAAGATACCACCAAGTTACTAATCCACTCCCTTGTGATATCCCGCCTGGATTATTCAACTGCCTACTAACCGGTCTAACCCTCTCCTGCCTTTCACCGCTTCAATCCATCCTCAACACTGCAGCTAGATTAATCTTTCTCTGCCGCCGCTCCTCATCCGCTGCTCCAGTATGCCAATCACTTCATTGGCTCCCCATACCCTTCAGAATCAAGTTTAAACTTCTAACCCTGACCTATAGAGCCCTCAACAACTCATAGAAACATAGAAACATAGAAAGTGACGGCAGATAAGAGCCAGAAGGCCCATCCAGTCTGCCCAACCTCTGAGTACTCTCCTTTAGTACTTGCCCTTATCCTATATCTAGCTTGGCATTATGCCTATCCCTAACTCGGCACCCCCTTACATCTCTATCCTATCCAAATACACCCCTACCCGCCATCTTCGCTCCTCTCATGACCTGCGGCTTTCTTCTACTGTTGTTACCTCTTCCCACTCCCGTATTCAGAATTCCCCCCCGCGCCGCTCCCCTCCTATAGAATTCCCTTCTCCGTTCCGTCAGACTTTCTGTCTCGTACGCGACTTTCAAAACCTCTCTGAAAACCCACTTGTTCAGGGAAGCGTACAACATTCCTTTACAGTGCTCCCAATCATTATCCTAATCAAAGCCATCGGAACAAACAGCTTCAACACATCATCACAACCAGATCAACTCATCCCCATCCAAACAGTCCTCTCCTATTGTCTGACTCCCCTCAACCACCGACTAGATTGTAAGGTCGCAAGAGCAGGGCCCTCTTCTCCTATGCAGGGCCGGCCTTAGGGGTGTGCGACCTGTGCGACCGCACAGGGCGCCATGGTTGCAGGGGCGCCTGACCGGGACTTAGATTAAAGCATCGGTTTTTTTTTTTGGTTTTTTTTTTACTTTATTTAACATCATTGATGTTAAATAAAGTTTAAAAAAAAAAAACGATGCTTTAATCTAAGTCCCGGTCAGGGGCGCCGAGCGGTTGCTCGTGAAGTTCTCGGCAACCGCTCGGCGCCCCTTACTGTCCGTGACTCCGTCGCGGTGCCAGCATCTCATGTTGAGCGCCGGACTATACCGGCGCTCAACATGAAATGCCGGCAGAGCGAGAAGACGGATGCCTCCCGCTCTTACCGCAGGACTCCGGCAACAAGGTAAGTGTGTGTGGGGGGGGGTAGTTTGAAGGGGCAGAGGGGGGGGTAGTTTGAAGGGGCAGAGGGGGGGTAGTTTGAAGGGGCAGAGGGGGGGGTAGTTTGAAGGGGCAGAGGGGAGGGGTAGTTTGAAGGGGTAGAGGGGAGGGGTAGTTTGAGGGGGGGTAGTTTAAAGGGGCAGAGAGGGGGGGGTAGTTTAAAGGGGCAGAGAGGGCGGGTAGTTTGAAGGGGCAGTGAGGAGGGGCGCCAGAGGAGTAGTCCGCACAGGGCGCCACAACGCCTAAGGCCGGCTCTGCTCCTATGCACCAGTTTCTTATTGTGTGTGTTATTATATGTGTTTATAAATTGTTCTAATGAATGTAACAGCGTTGTGGAATCGGCCGCCGCTTTATAAATAAATGTAATGTATATAATCTTTAATTATGGGGAAACAGCTTATTGATCCAAGGAGAAATCTGACTGCCATTTTGGGGTCAAGAAGGAATTGTTTTTCCCTGGTTAGTGCAAAATTGGAAAGAGCGAAGCCGGGGTTTTTTTTTGCCTTCTTTTGGATCAACAGCAACAAATTAACAGATATAGGAAAGGCTGAACTTGATGGACGCATGTCTTTTTTCAGCCTATGTATGTAAGTATGTATGTATGTATGTATGTAATGTGTGAATTTACAGCTCCTTGTACAGCTCACACAACACCTCAATATATGTTCAGCAACGCCTTATGACTACAGTGATACCATCCATGCATGGGTTTGTCTGGTGTTTGGGGGCTAAAAGGCCACATTTGGGAAGTGCGCTATTTACCCCCCATTTTGGTCAGTCTGCGCCCATGCCCTATCTTTGATCCCGGCCACTCCAATTTTCCCCATCGAACCATTCATTTTTTTTAAAGTAGACACCCCTTGGCTATTTAAAATGCTAGTATTGTAACTCTTTCCATTTCTGCGCTGCTTGTGTTTAGCTGTAATTTTCTTCTTTCCCGTTTACTGAACCCACACACATTATATATTGTTTTTTTCAGGACAAGAAGGGCTTTCTTTAGATGACATTGTTTTGATTGTATCATATTATTTACTATTAAAAAAAGTATAAAATATGGTGAAACATTTAGAAAAAAATGACTGTTTCTAACTTTTAGTTGAAAAATCTTTTACTCATCTCTAAAAGGTAATGAAAAAACCTGCTAAATAGATTCTACTATTTGTCCTGAGTTTAGAAATACCCAATGTTTTTATGTTTTTTTGTTTTTTTCTACACATTATGGGGCAATAAGTACAGGTAGTGTTTTGCTATTTCAAAGCCATTTTTTCCAAATCTGGTAATTCTTCCCCCCATGTGCCATTTCGGGTATCTTTGAAGCCGGCCAATGCAATTTACCCCATCAAGTCATATATTTTTGAAAACTAGACACCCCAGGGTATTTCAAATGCTAGTATTTTAACTCTTTCCATGTACCATATCTACCACCAGTCTTTGTCAAACTTTGTGGTAGTCATTTTTTTGCATTTGTTTTGTCACACACATTTTACTTCAGGTATGAATTAAAAGGTTCTCGTATATGTCACTATCACAAAACACCCCAATATGTGTTCAGCAACATCTCCTGAGTACAGCGATACCTCACATGAATGATTTTGCCTGGCTGTTTGGGGGCAAAAGGGCCACATTTGGGACATGCGCATTTTTCAATGTTGAACTTTGGCATTTGGGGATCCACTGCCCATGCCCTATTTGGTACATCTTTGAGCCGGGCCATTTCAGTGTGCCCAACAAAACCATATATTTTTGAAAACTAGACACACCAGGGTATTTTAAATGCTGGTATTTTAACTCTTTGCATGCACACATTGTACCACCAGATTTTTTTCAAAGTTTGCAGTAGTATTCTTTTGTGTGTATTTTTCCCCCACACACCTATGTTATGTATGAATTTACAGCTCCTGGTATATGCCGCTGTCACACAACACCCCAATATGTGTTCAGCAACATCTCCTGAGTACAGTGATACCCCATATGCATGGGTTTGTCATTTTTGGGGGGAACTAAAAGGCCACATTTGGTATGTGTGCATTTTTCTAATTGGAAATTAGATGTGTGGCCACCCTTCCCCCCGTGTTAATTGGGACCTTGTTGAACCCGGCCAATTCAATTTACTCCATCAAATCATACCTTTTTTAAAAGTAGACACCCCATGGGCATTTAATATGCCAGTATTTTAACTCTCTCCATGCGAGAATTGTTTTAAGCTAATGTGCTAATTTTAGGACTTGCTCACAAAAATATATTTTTTATATATATATTTTATTTTTTTTGCCTTTTTAAAAAAAAAAAAATTAAATTTATTTTTCAACTTGAAGGTTCCCCTGATAGTGACATCAGTGGGAAATTATTTTTACATTTTACTGTTTTGTTTACTATTTTTTTCTAATTATTATTAATTTTATTTTATTTTTTAATTTATTTTTACTAATCACACTGTGATTAGAAAGCTGGGCTCCATTGACTTGCATGGTTGAATGCAGTACCTGTATTCAACCTGCAAGTGGAGCCAGAGTTCTCTAGAGGGTCTGAGACCGTCTAGCGAACTTTTTCACCTTTATTGTTTTTTTTCCCGGGCCGCCGCCATCTTGCAGATGGCGAAGATCACCGGCAGCTGCGGCTCTCCGGAGCGGTCACAGAGCATCCTAGGGTGGGTGTTCGGTGTTGCTGAATGCCTCGCTATCGCGAGGCATTTCAGCGCTACCATTAAAGTTGATAGTTGATCACCTCCTAAACTCTTTTAAATATGGCTGTCCGCCGCCATACAAAGACGGAAATGTTACAGAAAACGACAAGTACAATACAGCAATTGACATAGAGATACAAGAGGAATGAAGGCCCTGTTCCCGCAGGAACTTACAATCTAGGTGGATAAGGGGGTGAGAAACAGGAGGTGAGGACTGCGGGATAGTGAAAGAGGTTAATGTAGGGTGAGGTAGGTCATCAGCAAAATCTGTGACATGGCTCTTAATACAGCTTGGAAGATCATTAATTAACAAATTAAAAAGAAGAGGAGCCAGGACAGACCCCTGAGGCACTCCACTTAATAACGGTGTACAGTGTGAGAAACATCCATTCTCAACAACTCTCTACATTCTATTTTTTAGCAAATTTTTGATCCAGCCACAATACCCCATCAAGAGACTTACAGCCTGTAATTACCTGTCTTGCCAGTTTCTTCAATACAGACCATCACGTATTAAGGTTCAGCCTACTGTGTTTCATTTTGCCTGTACCTTCGCTCTGTTAATGATGCATTGTGGGGTACAAACTGAGTCTCTGGTATCCCCTGCAACTCGTCTCCTACCTGACCTGTTTACCCAACCGCTGACAAGCTGATCCTCCCCTTAATTGCTAATGTTTGGTGGGTTGTAGCATACACCTACAAGTAGTGTGGGACTATTTTTACTATCTAGGCCACACACAGTGTCTCCACATTACTAGTGCCATCATGCACACCTGTCTTAATACTATTTACTATGTCCGTTTTAAAAAGCAAGTAACTGACCAGCTATGCGTATCATCCCACCACGTTTCAGTGATACAGATCAAATCATACTGTTCATCACTTAACAATATCTCAAGCTCACCCATTTTGTTTGCCAAGTTTCTCGCATTTGCTAAAAGACATTTAAGGTTACGACCCACTTTTGGTTCATGACTGCAGGTTTTGTTCTATGTAGCCCCACTTTGCCCTTCCCGATTTCAGTCTTGTTTTTGTGTCTGTACACTAGTCTAGAAACCAAAGCAAAATAAAGGCTCCAGATTTATTTGACTCCAGGCGTTGATCATCATTGCATGCACAAAGAAAGCTTTGTAAGACCTTAACTTGTCCTTCCTTGTATATTAACTTTTCATATTGAATAACGATATAAAGAAATATCTGCATGCTGTAAAAAGGTTGAAGTTAGTCATATAATGGGCAATCGTGGTATGCAGACCAAATATAACATTATCCTCCACTTTCTCAAAGAAAACATGGCAATAAACAAATAACTATAAACAAGAATATAAATCCCCCTTGACCATTAACCCCTTGACATTATTTATTGTTTTATATAGCGCCATCAAATTCCATAGCGCTGTACAATGGGTAGACAGGACATAACAAGTAGTATATAACATAACAATTGACTTACAGAAACAGCAGGTGAGGAGGGCCCTGCTCAAATGAGCTTACAATCCTGTTGGCGACAATTGACGTGTCTGGCATGTAGAAAGCAATCTATGATCGCAGGAGCTGTAAATTCATACCTAATTTAAAATGTGAATACTACAGCAAGCTTTGATAAATGCTAAAATATGGTCAAATATGTGCATAGAAAGAGTTAAAATGCCAGCATTTGAAATACCCTGGGGTGTCTAGTTTTCAAAAATATACAATTTGGTGGGGTAAATTAAATTGGTCGGCATCAAAGATCTCACAAATAGGACATGGGGCAGTAGCTTACCTACCCCATGTATGACCCTGGCTTGTCTGCTTAACTGCTCCTTGTATGGCCTTGGCTTATCTGTTGACTGGCTTTGGTCTGCCAGCCTATTCAAGGACTACTATCTATTTCTACCTATACCAGGAGCCTCCTCACTTTTGGGATTGGCTTACCCCTGTTTTGTAGCACTTTGGGTGAAGATACTCTGCGGTGAGTGCTCTGGTGTTGAGTAGGTGTGACAAGCACATTACCGCTAAACATGAGCACCCTAGAAATGTTAAAACAGCCATTCTCATGAAGGGTACGAAAAATGTAAAAAAAAAAAAAAAAAAAAGCTCTGCTCTTAAGGCGCTAAAAAGGTTAGATGTTCAGTTCCAAATCTTTGATAATTTTGTATTGCTGCCAATACTGGAAGGTGCTAGACTGAGGAGGGTTCATCTTTATCAAGCAGAGTTACACTCAAATACAAGATAGTAATGTGTATTTAACCATGTATATTACTGCTGTAGAAATATATGGAGACAAAGATAATTATCACCAATCATGTCATAATAATGTTATTTTATCACTACAAATAAACAATTACTAATAAGTACAAAATGTTTGAAGATAATATCCATGTGTCTATAATACCTACTGTTGTGGAAAATTCAATGTGAAACAGCTGGTCCAAATTGAGAGATATTTATTTATTCAAAAAGAGTACACTGAAGTGACCTACAGAGTGTGTGCACTTTAATGTTAACTGAGCACACCCCCATCAAGATAAAAACAGGGGCTTCTTATAGTCTGAACATGTTAACACCCAATTCACGAAGTCAGCAGATTAGAATTTGAATATGTTATGCAAGTCTCCTTATCTTGTAGAACAGTTGTTTAGGTGTAGTTCTCTCTTTGTGCGAATGCAAGCAAAAAACATATATCTTGTTTTTAGCAAAAAACAAAAAGTCTTATAGTCTTATGCTAGAATTAAATAATTTATTTAACATTTCTCGCCCTTTTGACAATATTATCACATATATATATTCCTAACTAGCCTTTCTATTGAAAGTGACCCCTCAGACAGCCCATACTTCATAAAGTATACAGGTAAGCTGGATAAGTTATGGGATGCAAGCATCCATTCCTGACTACCTTTTAGTTGCCACTTCATCTAAGCGTTCACACATCTTTATTGAATACACACACTTCACACACTCTTATCTATCTAATAAGATGGCAGTAGCTCACCAAAGATGCACCGCAGCTCAAGGATCGCTCTAGTACCTCCTGTGAAATCACTCTCAGGGAGTTGAATTCTTCCTAGAGTGGTGCTCAAATTGCTGTAGTGCATCTGTGGGGTCCTCTTTAAAAGGGTTGTCTACCACCCAACTTCCAAGGATCTGAGGAGTGTTCAGGAAGGTCAGGCAGTCGAGCTGGGCCATCTCTTCAGTGAGGGCATGAATAGAACTGGTGGTCTCATTTATTATCCCATCCATGATACTCGCATATTTATTCAGCTTATTTGCTAGTTCAATTCCCTGGCCTGTCCAGGATGGAAACCACATCCAAGCTTTATCTGACCACGCAAATAACTCTCATGTCTATGTCTGGTCCCTCCAAAGCGCCTCCCTAAAACATCCGCAGCTCTAATGTTAGCGTGTGGTCTGATGTCTGGTACAACTCTCCCTATGCGCCCATAGGAAGCCATGAGTAGGCCCTGTTACCGCACAGATAGTATAATCCTTGCTTCAGGACTCTAGGAATTATCCTACCGTGATTTCCTTGCCAACTTTGGAACCATCTCATACTATCATTTAGTCGCACAATCCCACGTGTGGTCATCTTCTGCTCTGTCGGGACAGGCACACTTGGGGGCATAATGTGCTTCCATGGCTGAACACCAACACAGGTTATTACAATTATTATCTTTATTACAAGCATTCTTATCATATTCATATTAAATATAAGTGTAGCAGACTGACTATGCGACCTTACAATATGTCTGTGTGATTAACATACACACATGGTGGATGGAGTGAGTAAGCTGACAATTCCTATAAATGTTCCTGAGTCTGAGATGGCATATATTTATGATTTGCTGGAACATGGGAGGAAATCCAGCAGTTGGTGGTGTTCAGCTGTTTGGCTGTTTGTTGATACAGAAGCCATATGGAGTTATTCTGCCGTTCTTCTTGTACCTGTATATAATATAGGATACAAAAAAGCAAGCAGGACAGCAAATGCATTTTGAAAATATTTCAATCCTCCTTTTCCCGAGTGGTCTCACCTTTTGGTGCAGGTTTGTATCACCGACCTGAAGTTTAGCCTCCCTTCCACCTTGACTGAGGTGGATGTGGTCAGTATCACCTGGTATAGGCCATCAAATCAAGGTTCCAGATGTTTTCTCACGTATCTCCTTATCACTAACCAGTCTCCAGGTTGTAGGGTGTGAGTTCCGGTTGTTTCTTGTGGATCTGGTAAAGAGGAGAAGACTTTGCCATGCAAATTAGTCAGTTGTTTGTGCAACTAGATAACATAGTCTGTCAAAGAAGCATACTGTCCATGTAACTCTTGTGGAAAGAAAAGGCCTGTTAGAGGTTCCCTGATGCTTGTGGGTGGTATGGAGTATGTAGGCATTTATTAATATGTAACCCTTACAGCATCTCTGCAAATACCTGCCCTGTAAAGTGAGTCCCTCTATCTGATTCCACCGTGACAGGTAGGCCATATCTACACACAATTTCAGATATTAGTTTCTTAGCTGTGACTGCAGCTGTTGCCTTAGTGACAGGCCAGGCTTCTACCCAAGAGGAAAACTGTTAGGGTCCACAACTAAGACCCCAATGAAGCAACTCACCTGAATACCCGGCACCCACGAGTGCCGGGCACGATGCCGCCACTGCTGCTCCTGCTTCTACTCATGCTCTGTTGACAGTCAGTTCTGGGCGCGCGTGCAAATCCCACTTAACTCTTCCAGTACCGGAATGGCAGGGAACGATCACCGATGACGCCGTACATGGAGGCGGGGCAACCCCTGGCGGTGGATTTAAAAAACAGCACTGAGTTGTATTCTTCCTACACTTTTCATTGCTACTGATTATTATTGTTGCTGACCTCTGGCTATCTAAATTACCTAAGTGCGGTGTCTATGAATGTGTCCTGGTATGTGTGGATATGTTTTTGTGAGGGTTAGGGGTGAGAAACCCAATATGCAGGAATATCACAGCCAAACAGTTAGTTGGGGCAGATCTGCTACGTGCAGCGAGGTCCAGAAACGCAGCCAAGTCAGGGTATGCACGTTGTTTTGGACAACGCTTATCTCTCCAACCCTGACCCTTGGCTTCGGGGAACAATACAGAGGAAGAATTGGGTCTGTTCAGTCTGAGGTGTGCCAAAAACCGACCTTCCAGTTAGGACTAAAAAGAGGTCAAAGGGAAGACACAAAGTTAGCCAAAACTTACATTTGTTATTGTCAAAAACAATCATAATAATGCGTATCTATCAAATCTTCATCGCAAAACAAAAAGCATTTGGAATTTCACCTGTTGGTTGAGGAATATATAGGGAAAAACAGGAGGAGTTCCACCTACCGAACATGGAACGTCCTAAAAATACACAGGTCAGACCTGGTTGCCTGATCTAAAACAGCCCAGTGAGATACTGACAAAAGTCAGTATGGGAAATTAAAAATCTACACTGGGGAATTATATGCATTGTGAAATTCAACTGGCCTAGAAGGAATTGCAATGGAAGTTTAGTACAGGTAGTGGAACTCAAGAAACCCTGAATATACCTTATTTATCAACGTATTTCCCTAAACTTCGGGGCTGCAAGCGTAACTGCGTGTTATACTTTGTTAATCTACTTCTTTTATGCTGATTGGTAGTCTGTTTTAGTCTGATTTTGTGTAGATCTGCTGTAGAAAAGGTATCAGCGATGTACACCATTGATCCTTTCTTGTATGTCAGTGTTAAGATCAGACATTTGTTGCCACAGTATCACAAAAGCTAGTTCAGTAAAGAGTTTTTTAAGAATGTTTTCTAGTGACTTTTGATCAGATCAACATAAATCATTTTCTGCATTTGCTGATCGAATTTCTCAAAGCCAAATACTGCAGTGGTTTCAGCATACTTTTGTCTCTGTTGGCAGTAGTGTACATGATGCCAAAGCTGCAGGTTGACTTTGTGGTGGGCCCAGCTGCTACAAAACCCTCTCCATTTGTGCTCCAGAGGGCCCAGCATGCTGACTGAGTCTGAGCTCCAGCATATGACATAACTTTCCTAAGCTCAGGGGCAACTGTTTATTTCAGTAATTTGTACCTGGATATAATACTGTCATAAATCTACTCACCCTCTCCCCGGCAGAGGCCAGCAGGGAGGAGGACCCGCTCTCAGGTTGCTATGGAGACGCGTCTCCTCCCTGCTGCCGATAGACACCGGCAACGAAGGAGTCACGTGTGACGTCATTTTGGCGCCAATTTCAAATAATAAAAGCCCCTTTCACTCTGTAATCAGTGCTCAAGTATAAGCTGATTGTTGCCTCTATACCTAAAAGTTCCTGTTCCTATCTACCCGTGTACCAGACCTTCTTCTGTGATTTTTGACCAGCCTGCCCCGACCATTTGCGTGTGACCTGACTTTGATTTTGGATTCTCCCTTTTGTACCTCGCTCGGACTTTCTGTGTGAGTTGCCGTTTGCTATTAGGAACCACCAGCCTTTTAGCTCACGGGTCAGCCGTGATAAATACACATCCCCTTTTCAGGACTCTTGGAAAGGAGGTTCACCTCAGGCATTAATTATTTTCTTGTGTTTATCCTTCCCAGACGTGCTCCTATTCAGTTTACTACCCGAACCATCCGTCAGGTGTATCACCTTGAAGCTGTATCTGATGATGAAGCAGAGACAAATAGCGGAGGACCATCTGTCAACCAGCAGCAGCAGCCCCAGATGGAATAAAAGTAATTTTTAAACTTGCCAATAAATTAACATATAAGAAGCAACCATATATTGAATAACAGAAACGAAGATACAGGGTGTGCCGCCATACTTAAATCAATGTTGTCAAAAAAAAAAAAAAAAAGCTTTAATTGTAGAAATGTCATGCATATTGTAAAGCATTATTTAATGTGATGATAGTATCAATAACCATGCTGAAATACCCTTCATTTTAAATCACAGACTGTCTACAGGGCCTGAATTTTATTTTCTTTCTTTCCTTATTTTTCTTTTTTTCTTCTTTTAGAAGAATTGTTAGACATTTTATCATACAAGCCCAATGGCAAAACTCTGATTAATTCCCTACATAAAATGGAACAGCCTTAAATACCAACAATATAAATAATGCTATTTAAACTTAGCTGTACATTAATCAAAGTGACTAGCTGTGGAAACAATAAAGCTCTACAGTAGGGTTAACTACCATTATATCATTTTTTTGATGATGTTTTCCCTTTCATTTATTATTTCTTCCCTTTTTTAAAGAATATGCTATTTGTATAATGTTTTTAAAAAATTGATTTAAACCTTACTTGGCCAATTAATTTTTAGTATTTCCATTTATTTCAGTTAATCCCTTCATATCTCCTTCATGTTTTTATAGATTCCTTTAATGATGTTTGTCTGTATTTTAAGTGTATGCTTATTTCATATTGAGGATATCATGTCTGATGTAGACGCGAAAAAGCAAATCAATTAAGTCACCTCTTTTAATGTTCATGTTACACTATGTAAATTTTTGTGTACATTGTTCATATTGTTAATCGGTTATCTCAGATACCTTTCTAACTAAGTTTAACTTTGAGCTTACATAGAGCTCTTTTACCAATTATTGTAAGAAAGTTATGTTAAGATTTCAGAAGGCAGTATCCAGATAAGAAAATAATTAAGTATAATAGAAAGTAAAAAGGAAATGAAAACAAAGAACCTCCTCAGCACACTCCCCTAACTGACTAAATATTAAAAGCCCAAATACACTGCAGTGCTGGAATCACTAAATATAAGTGAATATGTTCAACTGGCAGATAGGCCAGCCTTGTTTAAAAGCAGTGCTTCATTATGTTATAATTACAATTATAACAACTTTTGTTCATTATGAACAATTTCTATCTAAGCTTTTGCCTTTATTATTATTTAAGTTGCAAACAAAATGTTATAACTTGATCTATCTTGAATTCCTGTGAGTGTTGAGGAAATAATAGGGGTTGAGTGTGTCCAGACATCCCACATGCTACTGTAATCTAAATACTTTAAAGCAGGCATGTCCAAACTTTTTTCGAAGAGTGCCAGATTTGATGAAGTGAACATGTGCGAGGGCCGACCATTTTGCCTGACATTTTCTGAACCATTAAAATGAAATGCAAATTAACTATTTTATGCAAAGTTTATTGAAAACGGCATACCACATCTATCCCTTTCTCACTCTCCTTTTTCAGCAACCGCTCGGCACCCCTTGGGCCCCACCGACTGGCAGAACTCCAGGGCCCGGTCGCAGTCGCGACCCCGGTAGTTCCGCCACTGCCTACAATTTCTTCATCAGAGAAGGAAAGCCCAAATCTAGCGACGTCCGAGATCGCAAGATTTGGGCTTTCCTTCTCCCTGCGCCGGCACACACAGCCACAAGGGCATCTGATGAAGAAATTGTGTAGGGGATGGCAGGCGCGTACCTAGAGTATTTGGCACCCGGGGCGGATCCTGTATGTGGCACCCCCCCACACACACACTTTAAAACTACCTGGCCGAAACTGAATATGACCCCCCACACACACCATAAAAAAAATCTAACACTTATTTAAAGTAAGTAACACACCAAAATAGGACAAAACAATTAAATAACTATATATATATATATATATATATATATATATATACATATATATATATATATATATATATATACATATATATCTATATATATATACATATATATATATATATATATATATACATATATATATATATATATATATATACATATATATATATATATATACATATATATATATATATATATAATTGTTAACAGCAATCACATTCCTATCATGCCCAGGCATACCCAGATTCCAGGAGGCACTCGCAGACTTGGCATGATAGGAGTATGATTGCCTTATCTACCCCTTCTCGCTCCCTTCTGCCCTATCTACCCCTTCTCACTCCCTTCTCCCTATCTACCCCTCCTAACTATCTACCCTCTCCCTCTTTGAAGTTCACTTACCTTTCAGGAGTCCTGCGGTGGGGGTGCAAGGCCTCTGTCTCCCAGCTCTGCCACTGTATGGAACAGTATAGAGTGATGGGAGTTATGATGTACTTTAGAGCATAATTATATAATGAAAAATACATTGGAAATGGTACAGCATAACACCCATCACTCTCACACATTTACCAATCCACACGCATACCAATCCACACGCATACCAATCCACACGCATACCAATCCACACACATACACCAATCCACACACATACACCAATCCACACATACACCAATCCACACACACACCAATCCACACGCATACCAATCCACACGCATACCAATCCACACGCATACCAATCCACACGCATACCAATCCACACACACATACCAATCCACACACATACACCAATCCACACACATACACCAATCCACACACATACACCAATCCACACACATACCAATCCACACACATACCAATCCACACACATACACCAATCCACACACATACACCAATCCACACACATACACCAATCCACACACATACACCAATCCACACACACACACACCAATCCACACGCATACCAATCCACACACACACCAATCCACACATATACTAATCCACACACATACACCAATCCACACACATACACCAATCCACACACATACACCAATCCACACACATACACCAATCCACACACATACACCAATCCACACATACACCAATCCACACATACCAATCCACACACATACCAATCCACACACATACACCAATCCACACACATACACCAATCCACACACATACACCAATCCACACACATACACCAATCCACACACATACACCAATCCACTCTCACTGTATGCTTTCCTACCTTTCCTCTTTTCTCCTTACAGCTCCTTTTCCTGCTCTTCGCTCCTCTTCTTCTTCAGTTCTTCTGTCTTCTTCCGAGGGCACGGGGTTCAGAGGGCACGGACAGCGGTGGGCGCGGCTTCAGTGTTGTGCGGCGGGGTCAGACAACAAACCCCGGCGCACAACAGCTGTTGCCGCGCGGATCGCAAGGGAGCAGTATCGGAGGTCTTTACCAGACATCCGGCTCCCTTGAGTGATTTTAAGCCGGATGTCCGGTAAATACCTCCGATACTGCTCCCTTGCGATCCGCGCGGCAACAGCTGTTGTGCGCCGGGGTTTGTTGTCGGATCCCGGCGCACAACACTGAAGCCGCGCCCACCGCTGTGTGGCTGTGTGTGCCGGCGAAGGGAGAAGGAAAGCCCAGATCTCGCGCTTTCCTTCTCCCTGCGCCGGCTGATGACGCCAAGTCCCGTGGCTCACTTGGGGGCCGCATCAGTCCGGAACGCGGGCCGCAATTGGCCCGCGGGCCGGACTTTGGACATGCCTGCTTTAAAGCAATATTCCAGGTTGCATTTGTTGATTATTAAAAGTCATTTTTAATCTTCAATTTTGATTTTTTTTTTAAATTGAGGCACAAAAGAAAAAATACCTGTCTTTTCTTGTTAACACCTAAAATAACATCTACTCTGTGTTTGTCGTCCTTAAGAACAATTTACAGATGTTGTATATCACCTATAGAATTAATTCACTGGGTAGACACAAATGATTTATGTCTTTACATGCATGCACTCTAAATATACCTTTTTTGTTAGAACTGTGTGCGAAATTTGGAACCTATTAAAAGATATCATATAAATCCCTGCCTGTGGAAAGTATATTTTCTTCTTCTTGTGCATTGAATTCCTAAGTAAAAAAATGCTTTAGAGGTGTAATGAGAACCAGGGTTATCGCACTGGGAACATGTGTTTATTTTAGTATGATTATTGCGTTATATACAATAAATTTTCAGAGGTAATATACCATATTTGCTCGATTATAAGACGACCCTGATTATAAGACGACCCCCCAAAATCTGAATATTAACTTAGGAAAAAAGAAAAGGCCTGAATATAAGACGACCCCAAAGGAAAAAAGTTTTACCAGTAAATGTTAATTCATGTAAACTATTTTTTTTAATAAAAGCTATGATTGAGAAAAATATTTTTTTTGTTTTTATTTCTTGTATTTTCCAACCTGTCCCCCAGTTACGCACATCTGCCCCCAGGCTTGCCACTCCAATATGGCACTGTGGCCCATGATATGCCTTTTAACCCTCTATATGCCACTGTGCCCCATGGTATGCCTTTTGACCCCCTATGTGCCACTCTGCCTCCAGAAATGCCTTATACCCCTATATCCCATTCTGGCATTTAGGGGGTTAAAATGCATATTATGGGGCAGAGTGGCATATAGGGAGGTATAAGGCATTTCAGGAGGCAGAGTGGCATTAAGGGAGTTAAAAGGCATTGAATAGAGCACTCTGCCTCCAGAAATGCCTTATACCCCTATATGCCACTCTGGCATTTAGGGGGTTAAAAGGCATATTATGGGGCAGAGTGGCATATAGGGAGGTATAAGGCATTTCAGGAGGCAGAGTGCTCTATTAAATGCCCCCTTAACGCCACTCAGAAATGCCCTATGCCCCCATTTAACACACACCCTATACCCCCATTTAACTAACACACACACACACTCTCTCCCCCTCCCTCCCCCCTCTCTCACCCCCTCTCTCACCCCCTCTCTCACCCCCTCTCTCACCCCCTCTCTCCCCTCTCAGCCCTCTCTTACCGGTGCTTCCAGCCGGGGCAGTGGGTTGACGTCGCCTTCTGCTGCAGCCGGACGGAGGTGGAGTTGGCAGCGGGGGTTTGTATGCGTCCGTCGCGTATACTTTCCCCGGCTGTCAGAGATCAAAGTTCGGCACCGGTGCGGGGAACTCTGATCTCTGACAGTCGGGGAAGGTCTACGCGACGGACGCAGACAACCCCCGCTGCTAGCCACACCTCCTTCCGGCTGCAGCGGACGTTGTCTACGCGGATCGTCAGCAGGAAGCACCGGTAAGTGTGTGTATGATGGGGGGGGTGAGACAGGAGGATCCAGGTCCCCTGCAGCGGTGCGGGGGATCTGGATCTTAGTCTCCTAATCAGACCTCTATTTGAGGTCTGATTAGAAGACGACCCCGATTAGAAGACGAGGGGTATTTTTCAGAGCATTTGCTCTGAAAAAAACCTCGTCTTATAATCGAGCAAATACGGTATACTAGACGTGTGCATTCATATTCGGGCGAACATGAAAATGAACACGAAGGGTGCGTTTTCATTGTTCAGCCCGAATACCGAACATACGAACATTGCGGCGACAAAAGGTATACGAAGACGAAGACACACAAGACGAAGAATCTTTGTGTTCGTCTTTGTTTACTAATCTCCGTGGTCCCTTCCCCATCTAGCCTACCTTATCTACGCAGCATTGCAGGGGTTAACGGGAGCGGAAATCCGTAGGTTCGCTGTCAGGGCCATTAAAGGGCCCGTGCAAAGGACTCTATTGGTCGTCTGCAGGGGCCTTGTCTGGCATCAACCAATTGGTACTCAGGTGTAGTAAAATAAATCAAAGTGATAGGTGCGCACAGTGTATAAAACAAAATTAGGTTACTAAATTGTTGAGCTGCAAGTCAACCAAAGAAACAAAACCCCACAATTGTTCCAATATCAGGGTTTTTAAAGTGTAAATCCATTTTATTTCTACTTTTCCTAGTCGATTAATAAAACTTCCCCCTCTCCAAAATGTGTTCACATTTTGGCGAGGGGGAAGTTTTATTAATCGACTAGGAAAAGTAGAAATGAAATGGATTTACACTTTAAAAACCCTGATACCTAATTGGTTAAATAACGACTTTGAACTTTATCATTTCTTTGAATGAAACACATTGCAACTATATTATTACATTGTTACAGTTTGCGATCTGCTAGACACACAGAATTCTGATCTTATTTTAAATAATAATAATATAAGAAATGTTTCTTTTTAAATTATGATTTTAAATTAATGAAATTATGGGAATTCCTCTAAAAATTGAATAATAATGTTTTATGTATCTTATTTATGGAAAGTAAATTATATACATACATGTAAATTAAGTGTTGGATTATTTATACATATATATGAGTTTTATATATTTATTCAATTTTTATACATATATTTTTATATATTCTTGTTACATTTATTGGAATATATGGATGAATAGTGATATATTTTGATACATATTAATATTTATTTAAGGGAATTAAAATGCAATTATAAATTTATTTAAAGTCTTGATAGATATGTTTTTATCTATTTATGGACATTTATGCATTTATAAAGTTTTTTATATATTGATGTGATAGTGCTAGTACTGAACAGACATTTGAACTTTTACATATACCAATTTTAATAAAGACAATAAAGGGTTAAATACGGACACTCCATTAATACCCACCTGGAAGAACTTTCATCGTTCAGAGCCCTTTATAAGGAACGCACACAAACATCAAGCATACCTATCTGAGGAAGCCATAAGGTGAAACGCGTAATACGTGCAGAGGTTTACAGCAGGAGGAGATTCTCTCTATTGTCCCATGTGCAGGACAGATTCAACTACAGCAGGACGCGGGACGCCGCAAATTTGAATCTGAACCCGAGACTGCTGAGAAAGGAACAAGTGAACCTTTTTACTCTTTACCTACTCCCACATTGCGGATTGTTTTTACAAAGGGCAGTGTATATGCATAGGTGTGTAAGAGCAATGTGTATGGGCAGTGCATATGTGTCTGTGTACGGGCAGTGTATTTGTAGATGTGTGTATGGGCAGGGGTGTGTAAGTGCAGTGTATATGTGTGTATTAGCAAAGTTTTGTAAAGGCAATGTATTTGTATGTGTGTGAAAATGACTGGGCATATGTAAGGGCAGTGTATGTGTACATGTGTGTGTATGGTCAGACGTCTTTAAGTGTAGTGTATACACATACATATATGTGTGTGTATATGCACAGACAGTGTATGTGTGTGTACGGGCATCCACTGCGCAGCCATGTATACTTGCCCACCAGACTCAAAGCAGCTAGCCCATCCTTGCTGTCCCTTCTGTTTCTGTTAATGAATCCTCACCTCATGTGTTTTTTTTATTTTTTTTTTGGAGGGGGGAGACCCAGTGTACTGCTTGTGTCCTGTAATGTCCAGAAAAAAGTATGCATTTCTGTAATCTGGAAGTGCAGCTGAACAATTATAGCTAGATTTATCTGTCATAACACATAACCTGTGCAAAAAATCCAAAGGAACACAGAACTGTAGTTGAAAAAGGAATGTATTGCTATGGCTAATTTTGACAGTAATGGTGGTCAAATGGTTATGGTTATCCAGTGTCCAGAAGCTCATAATGAAATACTCTGGGTTGTGTCAGGACCGGGGACGGCCACCTACCTCGCGGCGGGGATCGCCGTCGCGGGGAACGGATTCGGGACGCCGGCTCCCTCGTGGCGTGATCGCTCGTCCGAAGGCCATATCCCCGGCCTCGATTTTGCCGCACGCCGCGCTTGGCAAAAGCGCGCGCTTTCCTCGTGGCGGGGGGGCGTGGCTTCGTCCCGGAGGACGGAGGGAGGCAGGAGGGAGCTGCCAATCAAGGGAGGAGCCAGACTCCCTTACCCCTATCCTTCTCACACCAAGGGGAGGGCACCAGGTGTGTGGAGGAGGGGAACAGGTGCACAGAAGAGGTAATCAGGTGGGAAGGGGAGGAAACCTCTAATTAGAGACCCTATAAAAACCCAATAATCCCTTCACAATTTGCTTGCTAGTTGAGCCAGTTTCCTGTGGATTCCCTATCACCTACTTCTCGAAGATTATTGAACATTCTGCGTGACATTACGGTATTTGACCCTTTGTTCCACTTTATTGGATTCCTCTACTTGCCTTTACCTTTTATCTGGAACTGTGCCTTCGTTTATGAACCTACGCTGCCTGCCTTTGA
The DNA here is from genome assembly GCF_027358695.1 of Spea bombifrons. Classification (NCBI taxonomy): domain Eukaryota; kingdom Metazoa; phylum Chordata; class Amphibia; order Anura; family Pelobatidae; genus Spea; species Spea bombifrons. The sequence continues at coordinate 19,403,592 of NC_071098.1, forward strand.
CCTTGGAACTGTTTTTGACTACGCTGTTTGCCTTTGCCCTTTATACTGGAACTGTGACCTCGCTTATGAACCTACGCCGCCTGCCTTTGACCCTGGAACTGTTTTTGACTACGCTACTTGCCTTTGCCCTATGTACTGGACTGTAAATTCGTTTATGAATCTACACTGCCGTGTTTCTTTCATTGGAACTGTATGTTTATTATTGGTTGCTCATTAAAACACCTTACTTACCAAACCTGTGCTACGCTCCGTTCCTGTTTCTGACAGGTTGTCTCATTTACGGAAATATATATTTTTATATTTTGTATTAGGGAGATGTTAAACAAGCCCAAATTAGATATACTGAAGGACCACTAAAGCAAAATGTAAAAAGTCATGTTTAAAATTGGTAAAGGACATATTCCACCTTGTGTCCTGTAATGTACAGAAAACCTATGCATGTGGTATTTCTGTAATCTAAAAAAGCAGCTAAAAGCTTTTGGCTGTTTTTTTCCTATAACGTATAACCTGTGTAAAAAAAAATCCCAAACAACATAGAAGTGTTGCACAGAAAATGTAAAAAGGAATACAGAAGGGATGGCCAAATTTGATAGCGATTGGTGGCCAAACAGCTGCATGAAAAAATGTCCAAATGCTCCTGATGAGCAAAAGAAAGTGAAATAGTAACATAGTTCATAAGGTTGAAAAAAGACCAAAGTCCATCAAGTTCAACCTATATACCTATTGTGTGCCTACTGTGTTGATCCAGAGGAAGGCAAAAAACCCTTATGAAGCAGATGCCAATTGCCCCATACCAGGGGGGAAATTCCTTCCCGATTCCAAATATGGCAATCAGAATAAATCCCTGGATCAACATTCTGTCCCTATTAATCTAATATCCATAACTTGTAATATTATTGCTTTCAAGACACACATCCAGGCTCCTTTTGAACTCTTTTATTGAGTTTACCATTACCACTTCCGCTCTTACTGTAAAGAACCCCTGTCTGTGCTGGTGTAGAAACCTTCTTTCCTCCAGCCTTAGAGGATGTCCCCTTGTTATAGATACAGTCCTGGGTATAAATAGGTCCTGGGGGTGATCTCTTTACTGCCCCCTTATATATTTATACATAGTTATTAAGTCCCCCTAAACTGTCTTTTTTCCAAACTAAATAACCCTAATTCTGATAATCTTTCTGGGTACTGTAATCCTCCCATTCCCCTTATTACTCTGGTTGCCCGTCTTTGAACCCTCCAGCTCCACTATATCTTTCTTGTACACTGGTGCCCAGTACTGTACACAGTGTTCCATGTGTGGTCTGACTAGTGACTTGTACAGTGGTAGAATTATTTCCTTGTCGTGGGCATCTATGCACCTTTTGATGCACCCCATGATTTTATTTGTCTTAGCAGCAGCTGCCTGACACTGGTCGCTACAGGTAAATTTACTGTTAACTAAAACTCCTAAGTCCTTTTCCATGTCAGTCGTCCCCAGTGTTTTCCCATTTAATACATATTCCCAGCCTGGATTTGTCTTCCCCATGTGCATAACCTTACATTTATCTGTGTTGAACCTCATCTGCCACATCCCAGCCCAAGCCTCCAACCTATGCAGATCCATTTGTAATCGTGCACTGTCATCTATTGTGTTAACACGAGTTTAGTATCGTCTGCAAAGATTGATACTTTACTATACAATCCCTCTACAAGGTCATTAATAAATATATTAAAAAGAATAGGACCCAAAACTGACCCCTGTGGTACCCCACTAGTAACAGTCACCCACTCAGAGTATGTACCATTAATAACCACCCTCTGTTTCCTATCACTGAGCCAGTTACTTACCCACATAAACACATTCTCCTCCAGCCCAAGCATTCTCATTTTATGTACCAGCCTTTTATGTGGCACCATATCAAATGCTTTGGAAAAATCAAGATATACGACATCCAGCGATTCACCCCGATCCAGTCTTGAGCTCACCTCCTCATAAAAGCTGATCAGGTTAGTTTGACAGGACCGATCCCTTGTAAACCCATGCTGATATGGAGTCATACATTTATTTTCATTGAGATACTCCAAAATAGCATCTCTTAGGAAACCCTCAAACAGTTTACATACAACAGAGGTTACACTAACAGGCCTATAATTCCCCGGGTCACTTTTTGTCCCCTTTTTGAATATTGGCACTACATTTGCTATGCGCCAGTCCTGGGGAACAGACCCTGTCACTATAGAGTCCTTGAATATTAGAAATAGGGGTCTGTCTATTACATTACTTAACTCCCTTAGAACGCGGGGGTGAATGCCATCTGGACCTGGTGATTTGTCTATTTTGATTTTTTTTAGGCGGCACTGCACTTCTTCCTGGATTAGATAGGCGACATGTACTGGGGCGTTTATCTCATCTTGCTGTATATTACCTGGCATTTCATTTTCCTCTGTGAATACAGCAGAGAAGAATATATTTAATAGATTAGCTTTTTCCTGATCTCCGTCTATAACTTCTCCCTCATTACTTTTTAAGGGGCCAACACTTTCATTTTTAACCTTTTTACTATTTATATAGTTAAAGAACATTTTGGGGTTTGTTTTACTCTCTTTGTCAATGAGTCTTTCTGTCTCCACTTTTGATGCTTTTATCTGATTTTTACATTTTTCCCCCCCGATAGCTTTTTAGTGCTTCCTCACTGCCTTCCTGTTTTAATAGCTTAAATGCCTTTTTTGCCATTTATTCCCCCTTTACATTTTTATTTATCGATTTAACCACCTCATTGTGATTTGCTGCCTTGTTTATTTGCTTTAATAATTGATCTTCTGCTGCTTCCATTATATTTGGTGGCTTATAGCAAACCCCGATCAGTATTTTATTATTTTTCTTTCCATATATTTCTATTTCATACTTTTCTTCAGACATTATTAACTCCAGTTCGTCAGTTTTATTGGTCAGACTTCTGGCATTAGTAAGCATACAATTTAGAGGTGTATGTTTTTTTTTCCTATGAAGCCTATCCCTATTAACTATTCTAACCCCTCCCTCCGCTCCACCCCCAGGTACATTTATAAGCCCCAGCTCTCTATCTACACTATCTTCCCCTTCTATATTGTAGTTTCCCTCCCCCCTTTCCTTAGTTTAAACACTCCTCCACCCTTCTGGCCATCTTCTCCCCGAGCACAGCTGCACCCTCCCCATTGAGGTGCAGCCTGTCCCTACCGTAGAGCCTATATCCAACAGAGAAGTTGGCCCAAAACCCCTCCTTCCTACACCAGCTTCTGAGCCACTTGTTTAGCTCCCTAATCTCCCGCTGCCTCTCTGGTGTGGCACGTGGTACAGGTAATATTTCAGAAAATACTACCTTGGAGGTCCTTGCCTTAAGCTTGCTACCTAAGTCCCTGAAATCATTTTTAAGGACACTACCCCTACCTCTTACTTTGTCATTGGTGCCAATGTGCACCATGACTGCTGGGTCTTCTCCAGCCCCTCCCAGTAATCTGTCAACCCGATCTGTGATGTGCCGAACTCGAGCGCCAGGCAGACAAAACACACTGTTCGGCGATCCCGGTCTTTGTGACAGATCGCCCTGTCTGTCCCCCTAATAATTGAGTCCCCCACTACCAGCACCTGTCTGGCCTGTCCTGTGCTCCTCCTTCCCTCCTTACTGGAGCAGACACCCCTCTGGCGGTCAAAGGCAGTGACTTGCTGCAGTACTGCTAACTCTGAACTAACATCCCCCTCATCTGCCAACCGGGCAAACTTGTTGGGGTGTGCTAGATCAGGACTAGCCTCCCTGGCGCTTTTCCCCCTACCCTGCCTTCTAACTGTAACCCAGCTAGCTGCCTGACTGTCCTGTACCTCCATCCCGCTATCCTCCCCCACCTCTACCTGCGAGAGAGCTTGCTCAGTGAGCAGCAGACTCCTCTCCAAGTTGTCAATAGATCTCAGTGTTGCCAGTTGCTCCTCTAGACGCAGGATTTGTGCTTCCAAATGAGCAACACGCACACATCTCGCACAGCAATATGCACCCTTGAAGCGCTGATCAAGAATTGCATACATTGAGCAAGATGTACACCTGACCGCATTGTCAAACATGGAGGACATCTTGCCAATGGGGATAGCTCAAATAACTGGCAAAAACAGACAGTAAGGCGCAATATAAATATATTATATGGAATTACAAGGATTTAGACTTTACCCTCCTTCTTGCTTTTTAACTCCTTCTTTGCTTGTAACTCCTCACTTAGAGATGTCACTTACGAGATTCGCCCCAGCTCAGGGTTCGCTTGTGTGTCCAAGCTAAATGCAACTGCAAAAGCCAAGCAGAACTCACAGAGAAGGTTACTTAATTAGCAACACACCTGAAATAGCCCTTACCCCCTTTTTTTTTTCTTTTTTCAACAAAACTTTACACTGAACACCACACAAACAAACACAGTGCTCCCCCTTGCAATAGTAATAAATATATTCTCCTTCTTTGAACTTGTAACTCCTCACTTAGAGATGTCACTTAGGAGATTCGCCCCAGCTCAGGATTCGCTTGTGTGTCCTTGAAAAAAAACATAAAGTTTACATACTCATGTGTCTATTATACCCATGAACTATTCACAAGAAAGTGGTTGAACCTACATATGGCGAAATATCTCTCGTAATCAAGGGGTTAACATACTTACAAAAAGCCCCAATCTTGCTTCTCTCTTGGATGGGGTTCTCTTATGCTGTAGTGTGCATGAAAGGTAAGCAAGGAAGCTGCTTTAACCCCTTCAATCCCAGGGGTTTTTGGTACCTCAAAGCCTGGAGCAATTTTGCCTTTTTTGGGGTATGTTGGTTTAGCAATTATTCTCCTTTCCTGTGAATAGTGTACCCATGTAAACTATATATTGTTTTTTCAAGGAGAGATAGAGCTTTCGTTTGATACCATAGTTGGATGATTAGCTTAGAATTTAGAATGAGAAATTTAGTAAAAACTAGCGAAGATTAGAAAAATAAACTAATTTTTGTTTACATTTTCCCTCTGAATCCTCACAAAATTAGGTAAAGTGATGGAAAATCCCCTCCAAGTTTATCAATTCAGGTGTCCTGATTTCAGAAATACCTAATTTATATAGATTTTCCAGACTTTCCCAGCACCAGGGAGCATACTTTAAGGTGTACAATTTTGTATAATTTTTATGCCTATGGCTTAACGGGTTTGGGGATTGTGAACGGGGGCAGGAGGGTTATACTGGCTAGATGTTATGCCAGGGCAATGGGAAGTAAGGTTTTTTAATAATTTTTTTATTATCTTTTTTTATATATATTTTTTTTTTTTTAAATTTATTTTAATTTTTTTACATCTTTTTTGTATTTTTTATATATTATTTTTACACAGAAATGGTTAGAGGTCCTCCTAGGGACCTCCTGAATATGCCAGTGATGTCACAATGACATCACAGCTCACATTATAATTTTTTTTAGTATTATTTATATTATTATTTTAATGATTTATTTAATATTATTTTTTAAATGAATTATTTTTTTCCCCCCAGCTTTTCTCTTTCAGGATCGGAGGGGGAGTGAGAGACATGGAGAGACTGGTCTCCCGTGCAGCGGCAGGGATGTGTCCCTGACGCTGCACAAAGTACTGGACGTACCAGGATGTCCATAGGGGTTTCTTAATAGGCGTTTTTTGCACGTCCCGGTACGTCTATAGGGGATTGAAGGGGTTTAACAATATGATCTGGTGTGTATTTAAACAAATGTTAAATACAGCAACCGTGAAAGGGCCCCCTGGACAGTGAGGAAGGGGGGCATGACTGCTGGCCCTTGCCTGGGTAAATAGTTTAGGGCATATCCTGTTGAAGGGAGATGGATTCAACAACGTGTCTTCGGTTCCGTGCTGGTGGTGTTCTTTGTTTTTGGTCACAGCAGGAAGTCATGGCCAGCCACTTTTTTTGTTACAGCATCCGGTGCCTGGAGAAGGCTTGTGGAGGCTGACAGTACCCAGAAAGAGAACTTGGTAATGTGGTGAAATATCTGCATGTTGGTGAACCCGGCAGCTGCCAGGATGTTTATGATGAATTAATAAAGCTGTGGCCAAGGCCCTTACCCACAATTAAGTCTTGTGTAATACTTTGTAAAGAGGTTTCAAGGTTGGGAGCCTAATCAGTCAAGTTTCAGCATTCCTTTGATTTTACTAAAGAAAGATATGGCAGCTCTGGACCTTGCAAAACACTGTGCATTCATATGCGAGATGTCTTATAGCAATTTATGATAACATTATATAAATATATTCGGGGCCAATACAAAACATTGTGTGAAAATCTGTTCATAAACAGGACTATGCACAGGACACGTGGTCATGCTTTTAGACTGGAAGAAAGGAGATTTAGCCTAAAGAAGAGGAAAGGGTTTTTTACAGTAAGGACAATAAGGATGTGGAATTCTCTGCCTGCAGAGGTAGTTTTATCTGTACAGACGTCTAAACAGCAACTGGATGGATACTTGGAAAAACATAATATTCGGGGATATAATCTTTAATTATGGGGAAACAGCTTATTGATCCAAGGAGAAATCTGACATTTTGGGGTCAAGAAGGAATTTTTTCCCTGGTTAGTGCAAAATTGGAAAGAGCCAAACTGGGGTTTTTTGCCTTCTTTTGGATCAACAGCAAAAAATTAACCGATAGGAAAGGCTGAACTTGATGGACGCATGTCTTTTTTCAGCCTATATAACTATGTAACTATGTAACTTGCCTAAGATGTCCTGCGAAGAAAAAACCCATGTAACAAGCTATGCCACATCGACACCCAAACACACACACCAGGAGATGCTCTGCCACAACTACACCTAAACACACACACCAGGGCAGGCTCTGCCACACCCAAACACACAGATACCAGGACAGGCTCTGCCACACCGACACCCAAACACACACACACCTGGACAGGCTCTGCCACACCGACACCCACATACACACACACACACACACCAGGACAGGCTCTGCCACGCCGACACCCAAACACACACACACCCAAACACACCATCACCCAAACACACACGCCAAAACAGGCTCTGCCACGCCGACACCCAAACACACACACACCAAGACAGGCTCTGCCACACCGTCACCCAAACACAAACCCGGACAGGCTCTGCCACACCGACACCCACATACACACACACACACACACCAGGACAGGCTCTGCCACACCAACACCCAAACACACCATCACCCAAACACACACACCAAGACAGGCTCTGCCACATCGACATCCAAACACACACACCAGGACAGGCTCTGCCACACCGTCACCCAAACACACACACCAAGACAGGCTCTGCCACACCATCACCCAAACACACACACCAGGACAGGCTCTACCGCACCGACACCCATACACACACACCAGGACAGGCTCTGCCACACCGACAGCCAAACACACACCAGGACAGGCTGTCCCACAGCGACACCCAAACACACACACACCAGGACAGGCTGTCCCACACCGACACCCAAACACACACACCAGGACAGGCTCTCCCACACCGACACCCAAACACACACACCAGGGCAGTCTCTGCCACACCTACCCAAAAACACACACACCAGGACGGGCTCTGCCAAGCTGACACCCAAACACTCACACACTTGCCACACTGACACCCAAACACACACACACCGGGACAGGCTCTGCCACACGACACCCAAACATACACACCAAGACAGGCTCTGTCACACCGACACCCAAACACACACACCAAGACAGGCTCTGCTACACCGACACCCAGGAACACACACCACGACAGGCTCTGCCACACCGACACCCAAACACACACACCAAAACAGACTATGCCACACCGACACCAAAACACGCACACACTAGGACAGGCTCTGCCACACCAACACCCAAACACACACACCAGGACAGGCTCTGTCACATCGACACCCAAACACACACACACATCAGGACAGGCTGTGCCACACTGAAGCATAAAAAAATTATTTTCTACACTGCTTTGTCATTAACTGCCCCCCCACACCCTTGTGTATTGGTTTATGTGATGCCCCAGCCAACCCCCTTCCCTTTTGTATTGTTTAATGTGATGCCCCTATGGCGACCCATTGAAAAAGGAGAACAGAAACGGCGTAGGGGAAGTGGAGCACAATGCTCTCAGGATATTGTTCTGATTATTGAGACTACCTGTATACTTACTATTGATGTCGATAGTGTTCTATATATTTACTAAATTCAAAGGTGCACTCCACAGTGAGTAACATTAACTATGCACTTTATGATGTTTACAAAATTGATAGGTGCACTTTATATAGAGTAATATACAATTATACTTGAATGACTCAGCACTTTATGATTTTTTGATGGTTTACATGCACTTGAGACACTTTATATATGTATAGCCGTATTCCCTCCATATGCTCTGATTATTTTCCTAGAAACCTCTGTTGTCTATATTATGAAATATTCTATATGTTTTTTATTAATATGTTTTTGTACAATAAAATAATATATTTTAATATAAGGGCTTGTGTAGAACTCTTTTCATACAAGGTGTACAAGTTTACAGGAGTTTCCCTGTTTTGAGGATGAGATCCTTATGCATACCACAATATTTATAACATCATGTTATTTGTGAAACGTGTGGTTGGATTCTTTTGTGTAATATGGTATACTGAAGTATAATTACAAGCATTCTGTAAGTGTCAAAGGCTTTTATTGACAATTACATTAAGTTTATTCAAAGAGTAAATATTTGCAGTGTTTACCCTTCTTTTTCAAGACCTCTGCAATCCCAAAATGTAAATGTTTTGTTCCTTGAGCCACTTAGTTATCACTTTTGCTTTATGCAAGGTGCTCCATCATGCTGGCTTTGTTCGTCACTAAACTGTTCTTGGATTTTTGGAAGAAGTTGCTCTTGAAGTTTGTGTTGGTACTATTCTTTACTGCTGTGCTTTGCTGTGAGTGAGTCCTCCCTCTCCTTGATGATTTGATAAATGGTTGATTTAGGTGCAATGTTACTAACAGCAATATCCGTGCATGTGAAACTCTTTTTGTGCAAAGCAATGATGACAGCACATGTTTCAGTCAGCATAACAGAGTGATCTCCAGACATTTCTTGTCAACACCCTCACCTGTGTTAACTAGAGAATCACTGACATATCATCAGCTGGTCCTTTTGGGGCAGCGCTGGCATGGAGTGGAAATGTTTTTTGGGGATTAAGTTCATTTTCATGGCAAAGAGGAACTTTGCAATCGATTGCAATTCATCTGAACACTCTTCATAACATTCTGGAGTATGTGCAAATTGCCATCATCGAAACGGAGGCAGCAGACTTTGTGAAAATTAGTATTTGTGTCATTCTTAAAACTTTTGGCCACAACTGTAAATACCCAGTTTCATTCTGTGCTAACAAGTTTCAGTCTTTTTAACCCCTTAAGGACTAGGTTGTTTGGTTGTTTTTTTTGTCCCCTTCGTGACCAAGGCTGTTTTAACATTTTTACGGTGGTTGATCTTAGCACCGTAAGAAACTTAGTCAGGCTGAGCTGTCCTCTTTGTCGTGTCGCATAGCGGAACTTGAGCTGCAGCATAAGCTCTCGTTGTCCGCTACAGTTTTGGAACAGCTTCAGGCGCTTCGGTCCCGGCTTGCGACCCTTTGGATTCCAAATTGCGGAGAAATTACCTCCTTCTCCGCAAACATTTCTATGAACTGGGTGATAAGCCTGGGAAGTTGTTGGCCCGTGAGCTGCGCGCTAAAAGAGCTGCTTCATTTATCCCCAAGATTAGGGACGCTGGGGGCACTTTGCATCACACCACTAAGGACATAGCCGCCTGCTTCGCGTCCTTTTATCGGGAGCTTTATAACATCTCTCAGGGTCACTCTCCTGATTCCCGTATCACGTCGCTCATGGATGATTATTTGTCTAAGCATCTACGTAAACGTATTCCGAGCGCGGATAGAGAGGTTTTAAATTCCCCGATCACTTTGGAGGAGGTTGAGAGGGCTATTAAATCCTCCCCTCAGGGTAAAAGCCCAGGCCCGGACGGGTTGACCCCCGTATACTATAGAAAGTTTTTCTCAGTACTAGGTCCACAAATGGTCACCCTTTTCAATTCGCTTGCTACGGGCGGCTCCCTTGACCCCCTCTCTAATGTAGCGCATATTACTGTAATACCGAAACCTGGCAAAGACGCGGAGTTATGTAGCAGTTATCGCCCTATCTCATTGATCAATACTGATCTTAAGGTGTTTGCGAAGGTTCTGGCTCTCAGGCTCTCGCTGCTTATCCCTGACCTGGTTCATAGTGATCAGGTGGGCTTTGTCCCTGGGAGGGAAGCTAGGGACAACACAATTAAGGTTCTGGACCTACTGGCGCAGGCGCAACATCGGCAGACTCCCTTCCTGCTAGTTTCCTTTGACGCGGAGAAGGCCTTTGATAGGGTCTCATGGGCCTTCCTGTTCCGCGTCCTGGAGAGGTTGGGGTTCGGCTCCCGCTTCTTGCATCAGGTGCGGGCACTCTATGCCATGCCCTCGGCCTGCGTGAAGGTTAAGGGAATTCTGTCTGAGCGCTTCTTGTTGGCTAATGGTACGAGACAGGGTTGCCCTCTGTCCCCTTTATTGTTTATTTTAATGTTGGAACCCCTTGCTAACGCTCTCCGCTCGAACTCCGATATCACTGGCCTTAGGGTGTCTGGGGTCGAGTATAAGCTTTCGATTTACGCGGACGATATGCTCTGCATGCTCTCTGACCCGTTGTCGTCCCTTTCACACGTCACGGCCGAGCTCCGGCGGTTTCAAACGGTTTCTCAGTACAAGATAAACATCCAAAAATCTGAGATTCTGGGCTCCCACGTTCCCCCGTCCTTGCAGGCATCTATTCAATCGCTGTTCCCCTTTCGCTGGGTGGACGAGTATTTGACCTACCTTGGGGTTCGCATACCCGCCAACCTTAACCAAGGCTGGTTAAGGTTAATTTTGACCCACAGTTGTCCTCGGTTATAGATGACCTTAGGCGCTGGTCTTTTCCGCATATTTCGTGGTTCGGTCGGGTTGGGGTCCTGAAGATGAACGTCCTCCCGAGGTTTTTATATCTGGTTCAGTCCCTCCCGGTATATCTCCCTAAGTCGTATCTGCGGGCGTGGCGTAGAGTGTTTACCAAATTTGTGTGGTCTGGTCGTCCCCCCAGACTTGGCTTCTCTTACCTGACCCGTCCTAAGGAGCGAGGTGGCCTGGGCCTCCCGGATGTCGAGGGGTATTGGATCGCATCCCATGCACGTCGGGTGGTGGAGTGGGCGGCCCGCGCCCCTAAGCAGTGGGTACACATCGAGGATTCCTCCTTCCGGGTGGATATTTCGGCTGTGCCCTGGCTGGCGGACGTCCATCGCCGCCCTGTGATTCCTAGTCATCCGACTTTACTTCCCACGTTGCGGGTACTTCGCACACATCTCTCGCAGTTGGGTTGGCTGGGTTCCCCCAGTCATCTGTACCCAATATCCTCCCTCCGGGTTTGGGTGCGGGTGTCATTCGTCACTTGCTGCCTGACGGTGTGCGGGTCCTTCGGCTTCACCATCTTTTTCTGGATGGTGCGCTCCGACCGATCTCCTCCCTGTCCCAGACTACTCCGCTGCCTTTTAGCTTAATTTTTTTGTATCATCAAATTAAACATTTTCTGTCGGCGCTTTCCCCTGTCTATGATTCGGCGCGTCCGTATACCCCTTTTGAAATTATCTGTTCGGACAGGGACCGTCATGCCCACCTTTTATCCACCATGTATAATTTATATGTTTCGCAACGGTCTCAGGCTAAGCCATATTTTCTCGGACTGTGGGAGAGGGACCTGGGTCTCTCTCTAACTGATGAGGATTGGTCCAAAGTCATCCTTCTCACCCATAAGGGGGCCACCTCTTCTAAACTGCAGGAAACATCCTATAAATTGCTAACTAGGTGGTACAAGGTCCCGGCGGAGCTTCACCACTTCCTCCCTCAGGTTTCCCCGTAATGTTGGAGATGCGAGGCGGGCGTTGGCTCCTATCTCCACATCTGGTGGGCTTGCCCTCTGGTACGGTCCTTCTGGGATGTTGTAGAAGCGGTACTCAGGGAGGTTGTAGATCCCGTTTTTTGTCTCACTTCTGGGGGAGCCCTCCTCAATGTCACGCAGTCGAGCCTGGGCTCCTATAAACGCTCTCTGGTCATTCAGCTCCTTAACGCCGCCAGAGCCACTGTCCCTAGGTTCTGGAAACAACCCCTCACTCCTCCGATCTCTGCTTGGCTGTCATACGTTAACTTCCTCTGTCAAATGGAGGATCTAGTGATGTCCTCTAGGGGCTCTGGCTGTGCCAATTATTTGAAATGGTTGCCATGGCAGGCCTTCCTCGGATCCCCTGCCTTTCAGAGGCTCTTACCGGGTCTTCCCGGGGCTCCCAAGGCTTCGGCTCATGTATAGCCAGTTCTCACGGTCCTCTGTTGTGGTCACTTGGATTTGCTTTTCACAGCACATATGTTCGCTCCCCAGCTCCACTTACATTTGGCGTGGCTCCTCGCCATGTTTACATCACGTCCATTTATTTGTTAACCTGTTTTGTGTTCCTTAGCCTGTCTTGGTTTAGTCCGAGTCGCTTGTTCATTGGCTCTCCTGCCCATAATTTCCTCTGTTACACAAGCCATTTGAGAGGATTTTGCTTGTCTGGGTTATCGCTATGTGTATGATTTACCCTCTCATTACGGCGTTACTACTACTGTGCCTGATGATTGTGTTATTACTTCTCGTGTGGCTCACACCACTATATGGTCCATTGTGTATTATACCTTTGTATTACTGGTGTCTGTATTGTACTGTTTTTACTATCTTTTTTCAATAAAACTGAGACTCGATAAAAAAAAACAACATGTGAGTTGAAAAGGCTACAGCCGGTTTAGTTACAAAGTTACAAAGATGTAAACGTAAGGGTGCGTTAACACGACAATGACACAAAACCCTAACAAACATAAAACCCTATAAACCATAACACCCCAAAGCTTTCCAGGGTCTACCGGGGCCAAACCATAAATGTCACCTATGGGAGGGCATATGGTAATGCCCCACCCTCACCCAAGGTTCCAGCAACCATGACCAGTCAGGAGCCACCTAATAACAATTTCCCACTAATGGCTATAACACCACATACCACCCCAGGCTACCTGAGAAGCTACCACCACAAGCCCATCATTTGACACCTTAAGCCCATTTCCAATAAAAAAGCCCCTTCCAAATCCACATGCCATCTGTTTCCACACAAAACTCATAGAAACACAGAAAGTGACGGCAATTAAGAACCATTTGGCCCATCTAGTCTGCCCAACTGCTGAATCCATTGCTTAGTCCCTGGCCTTACCCTTTATCTAGCCCAGCCTTAAACCTCCTTCACTTTGTTAACCTCTACCACTTTTATTGGAAGACTATTCTATGCATCAACTGCCCTTTCAGTAATATTTCCTGAAATAATTTTTAAACCTTTGCCCGTCTACAGAAGCTTAAGACTACTAGCTGTGGTGGTATTTCTTCTTTTAAATAAATTATCTTTCTTTATGATGTTGATTCTCTTTAAGTACTTAAATTTCCACCCCCACCCATCGTAACATCTTTCTTCCAGGGTATATACTGTATGTTAAGATCCTTTAACCTTTCTGGTAATTTTTATCCTGCAATCCATGAACCATTTTAGTAGCCCTTCTCTGAACTCTCTTTATAGTTATTTCTTTCTGGAGATACAGTCTCGAGTACTGTACACAATACTCCAATTGAAGTCTTACCACTGCTCCATATGTTCCAAGTCTCAAACATGAGTGGATGAGAGGCAGTAACTGTAGAATAATGAGAAGCAGAAGTCTTTATCATTTAGTGTCTTCTTTGGTCTTTTTTATTTCCACTTTCGCCAGAATGTCATTTCCCTCCCCAGGGCCGGCCTTTGGGGTGTGCGACCTGTGCGACCGCACAGGGCGCCACACTCCAGGGGGCGCCGCTGCGGGGTCCACTGCCGCCAGTAGCGTACCTAGCGGGGGGGGGCGGTCCGCACTGGGTGCCGCTCATCAGGGGGGCACCCGGCACCCCTCCAGAGACGGACAGTAATGTCAGTCGCTGGAGGAGCAGGCTCGCAAGGGAGCGGTATCGGAGGTCTTTAACAAACCTCCGGCTCCCTTGAGTGATTTTAAGTCGGTTCAAGGATCTCCCTTGAACCCGGCTTAAAATCGCTCAAGGGAGCCGGAGGTCTGTTAAAGACCTCCGATATCGCTCCCTTGTGATCCGCGCGGCAACAGCTGCTGTGCCCCGGGGTTTGTTGTGAGATCCCGGCGCACAGCACTGAAGCCGCGCCCACCGCTGTCCGTGCCCTCTGACCCGGAAGAAGACAGAGAGGACAGAAGAACTGAAGAAGAGGAGCGAAGAGGAGGAAAAGAAGCTGTAAGGAGAAAAGAGGAAAGGTAGGAAAGCATTCAGTGAGAGTGGATTGGTATGTGTGGATTAGTATGTGTGGATTGGTATATGTGTGCATGAGTATATGTGTGGATTGGTATATATGTGTGTGGATTGGTATATATGTGTGTGGATTGGTATATATGTGTGTGGATTGGTATATTTGTGTGGATTGGTATATATGTGTGGATTGGTATATATGTGTGTGGATTGGTATATATGTGTGGATTGGTATATGTGTGGATTAGTGTACGTGTGGATTAGTATGTGTGTGGATTGGTATATATGTGTGGATTGGTATACGTGTGGATTGGTATACGTGTGGATTGGTATACGTGTGGATTGGTATACGTGTGGATTGGTATATGTGTGGATTGGTATACGTGTGGATTGGTGTATGTCTGGATTGGTATATGTGTGGATTAGTATATGTGTGGATTGGTAAGTGTGTGAGAGTGATGGGTGTTATGCTGTACCATTTCCAATGTCTTTTTCATGTTCTAATTATGCTCTAAAAGTACATCATAACTCCCATCACTCTATACTGTTCCATACAGTGGCAGAGCTGGGAGCAGAGGTCTTGCACCCCCACCGCAGGACTCCTGAAAGGTAAGTGAACTTCAAAGAGGGAAAGGGTAGATAGTTAGGAGGGGGTAGATAGGGAGAAGGGAGTGAGGCAGGGGAAAGGGGGTAGATAGGGAGAAGGGAGTGAGAAGGGGTAGATAGGGCAGAAGGGAGTGAGAAGGGGTAGATAGGGCAATCATACTCCTATCATGCCAAGTCTGCGAGTACATCCTGGAATCTGGGTATGCCTGGGCATGATAGGAATGTGATTGCTGTTAATCGTATATATATATATATCTATATAGATATATATATATAATATTGTTATTTAATTGTTTTGTCCTATTTTGGTGTGTTACTTACTTTAAATAAAAGTGTTAGATTTCTTTATGGTGTGGGGGGGTCATATTTCGTTTTGGCCAGGTAAATGCTGCACTTTCGGTTTCAGTCCAGAATTCGTTTCGGTGCATCCCTACTACTAAGCCAGACAATGAAGTGGTAGGCCTACACCACATCAACGTTTGGCGTAGTATATAGTGATTGGGGTTTTGTTACAAGTTTTTATTCCTTTCTTTTTTTGGGATGGGGGGGCGCCAGAGGAGTAGTCCGCACAGGGCGCCAGAACACCTAAGGCCGGCTCTGTCCCTCCCCATTATAGCCCCATATGCCACCTACAGGCTGCTTACAGCATACATGTTACAGTTCTCCCAGAACTTAACTAAGACGACAATTAAGAAAAAAAGGCTTAGGGATATTTGTTTCCTAGTAATTTCCACAGTCCACCCCCAGACCATCACACATACAACGGCATAAGAACTTCCCTCTTTCTGCTGCTAACACCTCTCCTTATCCAACCAAGGATTTTGCTAGCAATTTCTGCTGCTCTATTGCATTATCTATCTACCTAAATTCCTTTTCTCAGATTTTGAGGTTAGGACAATATCAAATACTATCGGAAATAGTGGGCAGAGAGGGTAGGGTAACATTTAGAGAGCGTGAGAGTGAACTAGAATGAGAGAGTGAATGCGGGCACTTGGCAATAAATTTTGTTCCCGAATCCAAAAATGCCCCCAGATTTTTGGCCTTATAATGAAATTTGTTGCCTGAAAATGAATGGGCCATAAAAGAACCAAATCACCTAAATCATTTGCCATTTGACTTATCCCTCCAGGAACATTAACCCTGTTGCAAATATTTGTGTCATCAGCAAAAAGACTACCTTACCATCAAGACAGTCTGCAGTGTCACAATGAAAATATTAAAAAGAATAGGTCCAAGTACAGATTTCTGAGGTACTCCATTGCTAACAAGCTTTTTTTCCAAATACATTCCATTGACTAAAAGCCACTGCCTCATCATATATTCAACAATATTGAGATCTAAACTCAGAGATTGCAGTTTATTGACTTCTATGTTTGACAATGTCAAAAGCCTTACTGAAATCTAGACATGGAATGTCAACTGCACCACCTTGATCAATTATTTTAGTCACCCAATGAAAAAAATACAATAAGATTAATCTGCCATGATCTTCCTGCAGGAAAACCCATGTTGTTTTTGATCTTGAAACCCATGTGATTTTAGATGTCCTCCCTACAACGATTGGTTAAATAAATCTTTTAACGGTTTTGCTAGTACACCACTAAGCTCTTTTAATGACTTTGGGCATATCCCATAAGGTCCATCAACATATTTGGTTTTACTTTAGACAGCTGTAGTAGAACCTCTTTCTCGATAAACTTCCTCAATAGTCTGTAAAACAGAAATAATCATTGAAGAAGAGAGCAGATTAAGGATCGAAGTTTGAAGATAGAATAGAGAAGGGAGATTAAAGAAGATGAAGATACGGAAGATGATGAGGAAGCAGAAATGGTCGTCAGAAGCGAAAGTTGTTGTCAGAGAAGGTAGGAAAACAATGAGAGTGAATGTGGACACTGAATTTTGTTCCCAAATAAAAAATGCCCCCCAATTTTCAGCCAAACCAAATGGCCAAGTAATGAAATTTGTTGTCCAAAAATGAATGGGCCATAAATGAACCAAAAAATAAGTCTGAATTGTTTTTTGGCCCATTTGCCTATGTCTAATAAAAGCACCCTAAATAAGTAAGTTTAATTACAAAACACACTCTTACAAAAGTACACTTAACTACATATAAAGAATAAATCCATTAAATCCATTTGGTTTATTAATTCCATGCACACACAACAAAAAAGTATCATTAATGCCACTAATGAATTTTAATGAAAATTAATACTTTGATTATTAAAGATCAAAATAAACTGACATAGTCAGGTGATGTCAGGATTGGGGACTTCCACCTACCTCATCGAGTGGGTCTTCATCTCGGCAGTTTCCTTGTGGCTCGATTGCCCATCCGTGGGCTAGGCCACATCCCCAGCCTCGATTTCGACGTGCGCCGCGCTTGCCACATTCCTGGTGGCGTGGGAGCGAGGCTATTACGTTGCAATCCCTTCACAGAATACTTGCCAGTTAAGCTGTGTTTCCTGTTTGTTCCCTACTCCCTTCTACAGACGATTTGGAACTCTCTATTAGGATTACTGGTCTTGACCCTTGGCTACCCTTTTGGATTCCTTTTTGCCTGTGCCCTGGATTTTGGACTGTGACCTCTTTATTGAACCTATGCTGCCAGCTTCTGAGCAAGTGTCTTGGTCACACTTGATATGGACATTGGAATTCTCCCTCTTCGTTTTTGCAATTAAACCATAACCTGTGTATATGGTTTCAAACTCAGCCGCCTTATCCTCAATTGTTGGCACCCCAGCATGGTGCATCTTAAAAGCGTTCAGCACTTTTTATTGAAGTCTAAGGGTGCTGTGCTGAGCCAGCAGAACCTTTATAGTGTAATTAGTCAACTAGGGTAAGTCACTACAATAAATACTTTCTTTCAGCCCCTCAGTGATTCCCATTTCCGATGCAATGTGGAGGAACACCTCACAAAGCCAATTAAAGTGTATTGTTGTCTAAAGACACTATGTTTAGAATGTTACCAAACAAAAGGAAGGGGGTAGTCACAGAGAACATAAAACAAGCACACCAAGCAAATCATTAACAGCATAAACTAAGTGTAGATGTAGTCAACCTGTGTGGCATTTTGTTGGATAACACATTTAAGTAAGTAATTTAGCTGATCTTTTGAGGGCTTGCTAAGCATGTGACCCTTCTTATAGTTTTTCATTGGTTTCTAGACTTCCACATTCATATTAGTACGAACTGCAAATTAACCAAATTTTGCAACCCCCACCCAGGAAGTGAACAAAAACTAAGCAAAAAGCTAAAAATTTTCATCCAAAATTAGCAGGACCTTTCACTCGTATATCTGACACTCTTACACTCGCTCACACTCTAATTCTGGTTCTCTCTCACACTTTCTAAAGGTTTCCCTACCTTCTCTTCCGCTTCTACTTACACTTTCTGCATCTTCTTGTTCTTCATGTTCTCTCTTCTATTTACTATCTTTGCTCTTCTCTCTTTGTCCACATCTCTGTGGACATAACCTGAAAGTGTCATGATTTTGGTTGAAGTTCACCTTAGGGCTGGGTTTGACAAATTTGTTGTGAATCTAGGCTCCAGCTAAAAAAGTTAGGAGCCATGATTTTTTTACAACTAATAGTTGGTCAGGCGTGATCTGATCATCATCAGCCCACTTACTAAACTCACAGCGTTTGACCTGGAAGCACCCTGGACTTTCAGGTCAGTGCTGTTTTTTTTTTTTTTTAACTCTTTCAATGCTGATGTTCCATTGGAGCACAGCATTGACTGAAATTTAGCCCCCACTAAATGTTGACCCCTGCAATACTACAAATGTGTCATCTCTTTGATGACTGCTGTAGGCTTCCATGCCTAAAGAAGTCATCAAAGGGCTTGTGGGGGCTCGTTTTTGCTGTTGCTGGTCTGCCTGGAAGCAGATCGTGGCATTGAAGGGGTTAACGCTGCACTGTCGCTCTCATGGAGCGATCAGGCAGCTAGGGGGTTTTGGGTCAGGTCAACCCAATCAACACACAGCCCCCTTCCCTGAAGCTGCCTGGGGCAGCTGAAAACACGATTGCTGGTTTTCCTGCAACCGTGTTTTCAGCCTACAGGATCACTCCATGGGAGTGATCACAGGCTCGGGGGCGGGCTCGGAGTGGCTGTGCTGGTCTGCCCAGACAATTTTTTGTGGATGTAAGAGGCTGACAAACACCTAGGCACCAGGACAAAATTCCCTGGGATTTGTTGAGCCCTGCCTTAGGGTAAAATTTTGGTGCTTCCGGTGACGTCCTCGCTCCCCGATTCTCCAATCACCAGATGCAGAAGTGGTCGGCAGAGAAGATAGGGAAACATTTTTGACTTTTGTACCAAAAATACGTTAATCAGCAAAATCAACACGAACCGCCAATGTTTGCGAAATGATGGTTTAAACCAAGCAAAGGGTAAACCTGATCTAAGGGTGAACAAGAATGAGGGTGTGAGCGAGTGAGTGTGAATGTGGGCTCTGGACAACACATTTTGTTGCTGAATTTTGGTCTGATTTGGATTTTGGACTGAACCAAATGTACAGGGAATGTAATTCAAAAAATTAGCCGGAATTTTTTCGGCACATTTGCTCATGTCTATTGTTTAGATTTTTAATTTTTCTTGTATAATTGTGGTGTGATCTCTAGTCCCTTTTGGGTTTTTTTATGCTGTTAAACCCAATATTGACCGAATTTTGCTTGAACAAAATGTTTGGCTTGTTACTACATATTTATTTTTTCAGTATTGCAATCATCTTGTGTCTACTTTCTAACTTGCTTCTGTTCCTCTTTATATTTTGTGTTCTAGTGAGAAGTGACGTGATTCTGGATATGTACAACAAGGGATATGTTAATACATGCAGCTAATCTAGGGAAAAGGTTTAATATTTGCCTTGGTGAAGCTTCTAGACATTCACTGTACAAGTACACTTTTATTATTGATTTTTCACACATGTCATGTGTTATCTGAAAAAAGAAAAACACTAAGAAGGTATCTATGATTCTAAATGTGATATTTAATTTGAGAGTGAAAACATGCCAGCATATTAAGAGGTCTAGTACATAAGCATCAAAATACAAAAATATGTTGCATTTTTGTCTCAATTATTATGTTATGTCTACAATACATTGTATGTGATGATTATACAAAAAAAAAATGCAAAAAAGCTTAATGTCTGAATTGTATTCAGCTCCAGGCTATATTATGCACGCTACTGCTAATTATGTCCTGTAAACACATATACACAGATACTGAAGCCTCTAGTACTTATTGATGACCACACAAATATTTTTCCTACAATTACAGATGGAAAAACCAAAGTACACATCGATTGAGCTGCTTAATGTGTATTTTTTGTGTCCTGCCTCAGTAGCATAATTTATATATTCAATGTCTTTTTCAGTTGCATGCTTAACCATCTCTAAAGCACTGCTCATCATGCTGTTATTAAAACACTGACTGAACATTGCTTTCTATAAGGAATTTAAGTCACAAATTGTAGGCCACGAACATAAAACTGTGTAATTTTATGTGAAACTTAGACTAAATGTACACCCTTTCATTAAAGTAACCATGACCTCTACATAGCAATGCTTTATCCCCGATTGAATTTAGATATTGTATTAGGGTTTATTATCTGTATATATACAAGGATAGTCACAAGGCAGCTGTCTGGGGTGCCTGAATCATGGGGGTGCTCATCTGTGATGCCTTGTTCCTAAGCACACTGGTCAAAAGTAGTAGTAGGCACTGAACAAAATCTCCCTATTGGGACCAAAATATTTGTCCTCATTTTTTAGGCTCCATGAACTATTGCTGGGTATGATTGTATCACAGTGTTCTGCATTCCTCAAAGCTTTAATCTTGTTTAGATATAAAAACAACAATGCAAAGCACAAACTTATTTTATATATTACATTTTGTAGATCCCCAATAATTGTTTAATAATGTTATCTAAAACGAGAACAATGAGGGGGGCACAAAAAGTATTGCCTGGGTGTCATTTGGTTTAGGAAGGGCCCCGTGTATTGGTTAGATGTACTTTAATTTAGCACCACTCACTTCACACAAAACACAGATAGTAATTCCATGCCCATAAACAGCACAACTATGTCTTTATGACTATTATGTCTTTGTCACAAAAATGAACAGACCAAATGAAGCAGTCATTTGGAAAAACAAGAAAGCATTATCTAATGATAATACTTGCATCTTTTGTATTTCTAATCACAATGGCCTTCATGCAGTGCTGGTTTCCATTTGACAATGCACTTGTAGGGTTTACAGGTGATGCAACTCCATACTTCAGATCTATAGACCCATGTCCTCCCCTCTGCCTGTTCCGAAGGTAGTCCTTGTAGTTTCGGGTTAGTAGTGTATAGAGGAAGGGATTGATGCAGCTGTTGCTATAGGCCAGACAAGTGACAAGATGGTTAATATAAATCTCTGTTTGTGCAGAAAACCTAAAGTCATCATTACTATAGAGAGGTATCAGCTGCCAGATCCAGAAAGGAAGAAAGCAAGCCCAAAATGCAAGCACAATAATTAGGATCATCAGTATGACTCTTTGTTTTGGGGAGCGTTGAAGTTCCTTATTAAGAAAGGTTTTTGTTTGGGATAGCCAATAGGCTCTAGCCATTCTGATGTATAAATAACCAATGATGAGTCCTGGGGCTAAGATGCTGGTACTAAACAACACAGTGAGGTAAACTTTGTATTGTTCATCACTCCAAATGGGAGTGCATAGCTTCCTGATGCTCCCATTCTCCAATGCCCTTTGTTCTTGATGAATCATTAGCATCATTGGAACTGTTAAAATAATGGAAAGAACCCAAATTGCACAAGCAAGACTTTTGCGGTATGCCCTTGATCTTCTAACAGTGTCAAGAGGTTTTGTCACAGCCATATATCTCTCTGTGCTCATAACAGTTAAGCTAAAGATGCTGGAGTGCATTGTCAAAAGATCTAGGCTTAAAACAAGTTGGCAGCCAATTTCTCCAAAGTACCAGTCCTTTACAAAACTATTATGCACAATAAATGGAATGGTTGACAGGTACAACAGATCAGCCAATGCCAAGTTTACTATGTGGATATACATTGACGTGATCGTATTCAAGGACTTGCACATTACCACTAATATATAGAGGTTTCCTATTACACCAGCAATACACATTAAAGACAATAATATGCCAATAACTGATGTTGCAATGAGATTATCGATTGAGCCATATGAGGTTTCCTGGTTAGATGTATTGCTGGAGACATTTCTGAAGTAATGTTCCAAGTAAGTTTTCTGTGCTATATCCATGTTTTGTTAATACTTTTGTGTTGTCATGTATTTTCCAATCAATAATGTTGGAATAACCTGGATCATTTCAATGGTAATTGGACAAATGCTGCTTCACAATATATGAAAATATTCAGGAATCACCATTTTTCAGCTTGGTAACAACACTCTTCTTCACCTGAAATATACAAGCAACAGTACTGTATTTAGGGTTTTTCCAGGTCTTCTTCACATTAAAAAAAATAAGTCAATACAATTATTGTGAGAATTCATGTCCCTATTACCGTATTTGCTCGATTATAAGACGACCCTGATTATAAAATGACCCCCCAAAATCTGAATATTAAAGAAAAAGCCTGAATATAAGACAACCCTATAGGAAAAAAGTTTTACTAGTAAATGTTAATTCATGTAAACTATGTAAAAAAATTTTTTTGTTTTTATTTCCTTTTATTTTCCAACCTGCCCCCCAGTTATGCACATCTGCACATCTGCCACTGTGCCCCATGATATGCCTTTTAACCCTGTAAATGCCACTGTGCCCCATGATATGCCTTTTAACCCTCTATATGCTACCCTGCCCCATGATATGCCTTTTGACCCCTATATGCCACTCTGGTATTTAGTGGGTTAAAAGGCATATTATGGGGCACAGTGGCACATAGGGAGGTATAAGGCATTTCTGGAGGCAGAGTGACATAAAGGGGGTTAAAACGCATATCTAGAGGCAGAGTGGCATTAAGGGGGTGAAAAGGCATATCATAGAGCACTCTGCCTACAGAAATGCCTTATGCCCCCCCTTAACACCCCCCCCAAACTTACCGGTGCTTCTGACTCCCGGTGTGTTGTCCGGGCAGCAGGTAGACGTTTACGCGATTTGCGTAGGCAACTTATGCTGCAGCCGGAAGGAGGTGCGGTTAGCAGCGGGGGTTGTCTGCGTCCATCGCGCAGACCTTCCCCGACTGTCTGAGAGAATTCTCCGCAGCAGTGCAGGGAACTCTGATCTCTGACAGCCGGGGAAGGTCTGCCCACTTCCCAGACAACACACCGGGGAGTCAGAAGCACCGGTAAGTTTGGGGGGGGGGTTACCAGACAGGAGGATCCAGGTCCCCAGTAGCGCTGTGGGGGGTCTGGATCTTAGTCTTATAGTCAGACCTCTGTTTGAGGTCTGATTATAAGACGACCCTGATTATAAGAAGAGGGGTATTTTTCTGAAAAAAAAAAACATCGTCTTATAATCAAGCAAATGCAGTATATAAAAGATCAATTGCAATAAAAATAATAAGCCATTGGTTGAAGTGCATGATGTCCCTATGGGTTTTACCGCTACTGTGTCTGTCCCAGCTGCACTTGTCAGTGACTATGGTCTTTTATAATCATCATTTTAGCACAAGACAGGAGGCTTCAAATTGCATATTCTTCTTTACTGAACCACCAATAGCAGCAAAGTTAAACAATAACAGAAAAATAAATAAACCAATGAACATATAGGATGGATAATATAGTCTATAAACATCAACTCCTCCTCCTCTTCTTCTTTGCTGCTGCCACCAGACAGGTCAGATCACAATTCTCCCTATGTTCTCTCCTATAATTCTGATTTTTTTATACTAATTTATTGTATTTTATTCTACCTATGTGGCAAATTTTGGGTTAATAATTAGACTTATGCATTCGTATTCGGTGAACATGAAAACAAACACGAACAGTGCGTTTTCGTTGTTTAAACCGAATTACGAAGAAACTAACATGGTGGCGGCAAAACATACATGAAGACGAAGACGCACAAAGCGAAGAATCTTCATTTCTTCGTGTTCGTCTTTGTTTTCTCGGCGCGCTGCAATTTTTCAAAGAAGAGGAGGACACAGATTGAGTGATCTGATCTTCTTTTGTCCAATCAGCTCACTCTTGTGACATCATGCTGAGGGCTCGTCCAATGTCTGTGCTGCTTTTTTGAAATAGGAAACAGTCTATATAAGAGCACAGCTTGCATGGGAGCTATTCATTTTTGCTGTGACTGCTTTTGCAACACTGCTGTGCTGCATCCGAGCGTTACCGAGAGAGATTGTTCTGTGTGAGACTGGTAATCCTCAGCCTGCCATTTCTCACAGTGTACTCTTACCGAAGTATTTTTTTTTCAGTGCTTCTGGGTAGTGCTGTTGAGCTGGCACTGGGGTACCCTTGCCCTGGGCTGGCAGTGCCTACTGCCTGCCCTGTCTTCCCTTAGTTTTTAAAATATTTTTTTAACTAAATTTTGTAATTTTAGGACAGTCAGTCAGTCAATAATTTAGTTATTTAAGCTGAACTGCTGGTATTATTAAGTAAATAATATAATTTATAAATGTAATATTACTACTAATAATATAATATATAATATTAATATTGTCATATAGTATACTAGTGTAGACGACTACTAGTGTTTTATTATAATCATTAATATTTAATAATAATATTATAATTCATTTTAGCTAGTTAAATTAGCTATATTATATTGAGACATTCTGTCAGGTAGAAGAGTTAATTTATCCCAGATAAAGATTAACCAGTCCACTACTACCTTTAAACTTAAGCTAGTAGATGATAATTAATTTTATTATTAATTATATTAATATAGGAAATTCCTAATAATTAATTACTTACTTAGTTAATAATTTACTTTAATACATTTAAATTTTAAAGTTAAGCTAATCTTATTAGTGCTGGTGCTGCAGTGCTTTAGTTTGTGCTTTGTATTAGACAAAGAGACAAAGTCAATTTTTATTCTTAATATTATTAATTAATAATTTTATTAAATTTTATTATTTTTTATTTAATTTGTTTTGCTCACCTTAGTCAGTGAAGTGAACTTGTGGAGCTAGTAAGCCCATCCGCATAAGTGCTGTGTGGTTTTTTTGTTCAGCAAGCAGTGAAGCTAATTTTATTTTCTAATTTCTTTTAACCCCATAACGTCCATTGATGGGTCAGACACGTCACTCAAAAACAGTCACTTAATGGCCAATGATGTGCCTGGCACGTCATTCCATTAAACAAGCTTAAAAAGTGTTCTATGATCACTTTCTTCGCCTAAACGGTGTTGCTGTAATGCCTTGATGTCAAGGCATTCAGCAATGCTGAGATCGGCATCAGGGGCCATGTCTGGCACCTCCCCGCAGCATCAACATCCGCCATACACTGTATGGCATCGGACAACGTTTTAAAAGAGTTGATTGCCTCCTAAACTTCAATAGTGTCGCTGATATGCCTTGATCACCCCAGGAGCAAGATGGCTGCGCGTCCTTCAAAAAAAAAATAACAAAGTTGGAAAAGTTCGCCTGAGGGACCCTCTAGAGACCTCTGGCCCCACTTGCAGGTTGAATACAGGTACTGCATTCACAATGTGATTAGTGAAATATTTAAAAAAGAAAAAAAAATATGTGGGGGGGGAAGCTTGAAAAAAAAAAATTATGCATCAGAGAAACAATCCAGTTCCAGCAAAATGTAAAAAAAAAAAGTAAAAAAGAATAAAATAAATAAAATAAAAAATAAAAAGTTTATTATGAGCAAGTGCTTAAATTAGCGCTGTATCGTCCCAAAAATCTTGACATGGAAAAAGTTAACAATCACCAAATACGAACAAACTACCAATAATGGTAGAGGTATGTGCACTGTACATATATAAACACCAAAACCTATTGTAAGGAGAGCACGTAAGGAAAAAAGGTATATATACAAAGTAAATCTTTATTAAACAATATGATTTAAATACATATAAAATATATATATATATATAATATAAAAGCATCTCGGCACCAAGACACATATAGGAAGGTACATACAACAGAGGCACAAGACTTGTGTTTCTTATTTGTGCCTTCATATACATACGTTTTTCCATCCTAGTTCCTGTAGTTTTGTGCCTCTGTTCATATGTACCTTCCTATATGTGTCTTGGTGCCGAGATGCTTTTATATTATATATATTTTTTTATATGTATTAAAATCATATTGTTTTATAAAGATTCACTTTGTATATACCTTTTTTTCCTTACGTGCTCTCCTTGCAATAGGTTTTGGTGTTTTTACATGGAAAAAGTTAACGTAAAAGCATTTCAAATACCGAAGGGGTGTATAATTTTTTTAAAAATAATGGTTTGATAGGGCATAGATAGGGCATAGGCACAAATGTGGCATTTTATCTCCAAAACAAACCAATAGTAAATAAGCACAGGTGTTTCGGATAGTGCGCAGGTAACTATTTTTCGGTGTTTGTTCTATTTGGGCTGATGAATACTATAGCCGTTGCTGCCGCCCAAGAGTGATGGGAGTTTGAGCGCAGGGCTTTCTTCTGTGTGTCATAGTACACATACCAGAAAAAAAAATAAATAAATAAAAATAATATATATATATATATATATATATATATATATATATATAAAGAAAAGAACAAAAAAAGTATCCCCTAGAATCACAGGACCCTTCCCGTGATCTAATATCGCACTCTTAACCCTAAAAATTTGAGTTGAATACGAATTATACCCAAAATTGGGTTTCTGAGCCGATGTGTTAGCAGGTCTCCTATCTGTATAGTATTGGCTTAATGTAATACTTATTGATATCGATATTATCCTTATAAAATTAATTTGCTTGCCTTACAAACAACGAGAGAAGTGAACGAGAAAGAGAGAACAAATAAATAAATAATCTGTGAGGATTATCTGTGAAGCATATACACATACCGTATTTGCTCGATTATAAGACGAGGTTTTTTCCAGAGCAAATGCTCTGAAAAATACCCCTCGTCTTATAATCGGGGTCGTCTTCTAATCAGACCCCAAAAAAATGGCTGGGGCCATGCTGCTTACCGGTCGCGAGCAGCGTCTCTTCCGTTAGAAGCAGGAGGACAGGAAGCTTGTAGCTTCCTCACAGAACTCTATCTCCCCCTCCCTCCTCTGGGGGCGGGGCCAGAGAAGTTGCTGGTACAGCCGGTCCCCTGCAGAAGTCTTCGAGTGAGAGATCTGCAGTTCAGGTAAGGGGGTGGGGGAGGGTTTTTGGGTAAGTATGTGTGATTAATGTGTGAAGTATGTGTGATTAATGGAATGAATGAGTATTTAAATGTTTGTGAATGTGTGTTTGTGTGTGATAGCATGGATGTGTAAGGGGGGTGGGGGTTGTAGCATGGCATAGGGAGGCTGTAATCCCACTACTATCATCCCCAGGTTCCAGCATGTACTGGCTGCCTTGGCTTGATAGGAGTGTGATTGCTGTTAGCAGCAATCGCACTCCTATCAAGCCAAGGCAGCCAGTACATGCTGGGTTAAAAGGCATATCATGGGGCTGAGTAGCATATAGGGGGTTAAAATGCATTTCTGGACCTCCAGAAATGCATTTTAACCCCCTATATGCCACTCAGCCCCCTGATATGCATATATACCTCCAGAAATGCATTTTAACCCCCTATATGCCACTCAGCCCCATGATATGCCTTTTAACCCCCTATATGCCAGAGTGGCATATAGGGGTATAAGGCATATCATGGGGCAGAGTGGCAAATAGGGGGGTATAAAGCATTTCTGGGGGCAGAGTGGCATAACTGGGGGGGGCAGGTTGGCAAATAAAAGGAAATTTAAAAAATATATTTACATGAATTAATATTTACTGGTAAAACTTTTTTTCCTATAGGGTCGTCTTATATTCAGGCTTTTTGTTTTTTTCCTAAATTAATATTTTGATTTTGGGGGGTCGTCTTATAATCGGGGTCGTCTTATAATCGAGCAAATACGGTATATGTTAAATTACATGCAGCAATACTGCAACGTCAACATTCAGTTATTCTTAAATTACAACCCTATATGTACACATTCCCCTTCCTCTGTCCTCCTCTATTCATCATTCCTCTCCCTCTAATTAAATAGTGCTATCGACAAGTCTGAAGGTTTTTTTGCTTTAATCCACACGTCCACTTTTTCAGGTGTGTCGAAATCCATTTGCCATCTTCCATAATAATAATCTTTGTAGGGTTTCCCCAACGATATCTAATATTATTTGTTCTCAGGGACTGTGTTACTCCTGAGAACACCCTTCTTTTTATCCTTTTATGGTAGGGAAGGTCTAAAAAAACCTTTATTTTCCTATAAGGATCTTCCAGCGGGATCTGCCGGGTAAATTGCTGCATTAGGGTTTTAAAAGTCTGTACGAGCGACTTCCTTTACTAGCCATTTTATTTTCTCTTACTGTCTGGTTTAACACCTGGGGCCACAGGGAGTTTGGATCAGTCAAATAGAGCTCTGCTGGGTTCATATACAGGAATCCTGCAGCCAGACAGATTTAATTTCAATTTAATGCAACTTTCATAATTGGTTCCGTATTTTACCAGACACTAGGCTCCAATGGTTCTTTATAAAATTACTTGTAGCCCATGGTCTATTTCTTGTAGTACTAGTAAGAAAGAAAATAATTTAGCAAATGTTTGTAGATTTAGCAGAAGTAGTAAAACTATATCTGTCTGCTCTCTGTATCTGATTTAAAGTTTAACCCCATAATATAATAATTATAATTTAGAATCTACCAATATTATATAAATTAATACTAATTAATAAGTAATATAATATAACCTCAGTTTAGCTTAGTGGGCTTGAGAGTCTCTGCCCTTGCCTAGAGGTAGACTTAGAATAGTAAGGAAATTTAGCTTTAGCATAGTAGTAGGCTCTTAGGCCCGTGTAACTTAAAAAAAAATAAAAAATAAAAACTGCTAGTAGTTTTACTATTTAGTGTATTATACTTAAACACCACTTAGTAGCTTTAGTTAACCAATTTTTAAATAACTTGAGCACTTTGGCAGACTGCACACAACAGCACAGTGCAGTTGTTTTTCATCAGTAGCACTGAAGAGAAACTTCCCCTAATTTTTTTTTAAGGCTTTATAAGGCTATTTACCCTGTCCCCCTAGTTTTAAACACTACACACACAACATAACATTTGAAATAGATCCTCCTTTTGGGACTAAGAAAACGAGGGAGGGACAGGCTCCATCTACCACCACCACCACCACCACCAGTTGTTCTACGATGCAACCTTTGCGTCAGTCTAGCCGGACAAGTAGGCCTAGCTCTTTATTATTATGGGAAACATTGCTTGAAGGATCTACGTCATCCAGTAATGGAAAGGCACCAAGAGCAGGCAGTAGTAGTGCTGCTAGGCCCGCCAGCTCTATGGTTTTTTTACGGAAAGCCTAAAGCACCAGAAGCACCTTCAAAGTTAATGGGTAGCACAATTAGTACTACTACTAGCCCAGTGAGTAAAAAGAAGTGCCTATTGCCCCCAGCAGCATCTTCCTCATCCACGAGCAGCATGCAAGGTACCAAGCAGAGCAAGTTTAGCAGCAAGACTGAGAGTGGTGTTCCCAAGCGATCTTGTTCTTTCTCACAGAGGCTTTTTGTAGATAATCCTCCTCCCAAGACCACCACCTACACCACTAGTGCTGTGCCTGCTGTTCCCACCGGTACTGTCACACCATTCCCTCCTAGCACCAGCAAGCCACCAAGCCCTTACAGTATTTTTGTAAAGACAGTTAGAGAGAGGGCTACACGTAGTGGAACTCCATCTAGCAAGGTACCAGAGGAGCGTGAGACTGAGAGGCCAAGTGCAGAGTTAGGCTCTGTTCTTTCTGCTAGTACTACTACTAGTAGTAGTCATGATATCAGTCTTAGCTCCAGCCTAGCAGGAATTTCATTTGATCTGGCTAATGAAGAACTTGACTATGAGCCAGAGGAAGTAGAGAAGAGAATAGAGGAAAAGAGTGGTCAGGAATCAGATTCCTCAGGGAGCAGTGTATGAATGACTAGTTTACAATTTTCCCCTGAGCCTCCACCTTCTCCGCTACTATCATCATCACAACAAACAGCAAAACCTACCAAATCTGGTAGAATTAAAATAATTAGCAGTCCCACTAGCGTTTCTATGGCCAGTACTCCTATTTGCATGGGCACAGTTACCAGTGCCACCACCAGTACTGTGCCAATAAAAAGAACCGGAGAGTGGGATTAATGTGCTATCTCCCAGTGTTCGCAGAACTAGTCCTGCTGCTGCTCATCCACCCAGAGCAGTAGAAGCAGCACCCAAAAGGCTCTCCGCGCCACAATTTGGGAGCATTATGGAAAGTGCAAAGATTGTGAAAAGCTAATAAGCAGAGGGAAAGTGTCTGGACATTTCACCAATACTGGCATGAAGCATCACCTCAGCACTCAACACAACAATGTGTTATTGGGGAAAGATGCAGAAAAACTTAGGGTAGGCAGCATAGCTGGTGGCTGTGATACTACTACAACAACTAGTACCATCTCCAGAGAGAGAGTAGAAAAACCCCGCCAGCTGCTTCTGAGCCTATAGCAGCTACAGCTAGTGCTGGCAGCCAGAGACCAAGGCAGGTTGGAGCACTGCAACATGTCCAGCCCACCCTGGAAGAATTTGGGGCATTCCACATCAAACAATTGATGGCGGCTGTGGCTCAACAATACACAGTTCCCTCACATTCCACTTTCACTAGGAAAACCGTGAGGCTGTTCAAGGTGGCACTCTACATCCTGACATAGCAGCCATAGTCTGGAAGCTAAAGGATCTGCTAATAGTACGCCTCCCAAAATGATGCTAGCGTGCCTTTGCCATCCAAGGATTAAGAAACTTGGAAACAAGCTTGCTTGGAAATTCAGCTGCTGTGGCCTCTCCCCAAGTGGCTATTTAAGAGTTACACTGGACTATCCAGACATCCATCCCTGGTCTTCATGCTTTCATCCATCCTCTGGCAATCACTAATGTCCGCCATATCTCCTTCTCTTACAGGTATGAATATCCCATATTTCATTTGAAGCCCTCATCTTCTGCTATTACCCCTCTTTTCCACCTGGTATGAATATCCCATATTTCATTTGAACCTCTCATCTCCTGCTGTTACCCCTGTTTTCCACCTGGTATGAATATCCCATATTTCATTTGAACCCCTCATCTCCTGCTGTTACCCCTCTTTTCCACCTGGTATGAATATCCCACATTTCATTTGAACCCCTCTTCTCTTGCTGTTACTCCTGTTTTCCACCTGGTATGAATATCCTATATTTAATTTGAACCCCTCATCTCCTGCAGTTACCCCTGTTTTCTACCTGGTATGTCTGTATCCTGCCTGTCTCCATAAACTGCTGCTATCAGCTAGTGCCCTCTAGTCTAGCTTAATTGCATTTGTTAGCCAAGATGTGAAACATCTGTCTCCTGTATGCAATCACCTTACCTGACCACTTGTGAGGAAGCCCTATATATTCCCAGGCCTCACTTGGAAACAAGCTTGCTTGGAAATGTAGCTGATGTGGCCTTACACCAAGTGGCCTTTAAGAATTACACTGAAATTAAACCGGAGGGAAACGGCATACCAGGTACCACTGCGGAAAGCAGCTACAACACCATCGGAACAAGATCAACACATCCCCATCCAAGCAGTCCTCTCCTATTGTCTCACTTCCCCCTCAACCACCGACTATATTGTAAGCTCGCAAGAGCAGGGCCCTGGTTATTGGTTTTGTATATGAAATTGTTCTATTGACTGTAAAAGCACTGCGGAATCTGCCGGCACTTATAAATAAATGTAATCAAATTCAATGTTCTTAGTAACTACTGTGAGCAATTGGTTCAAAGGTTGCGTGATTTGCAGCATAAAAGGGGAATGCTGTCCGAGAAGGGAGGGGTGCAGGAGGAGGAAAAGATGATGTTGTCTGCTACTCCTAGCAGCAGCATCAGCAGCAGTGCTGTAAGCAGCACAACACAGCTGAGTGAAGCAGCTGTGTTTTGGGAAGAAGCATTTGGGGAGTATAGTTGGACCCACTGACAAAGCTAGCAGCAGAAACTTTACCTCTGTGAAGTTCCTTCTGCGACTAATGTTGATCCTCTTAGCTACTGGGATGAAAAGAAGAGTGTGTGGCCGTCAACCACTCTTCAAAGTGAGCGCGTGTTTTCTACGACTTGAAATATGTGTCCACAATAGTGAGTCCACAGCGATCACGCATGGCACCTCGTCTGATACAGTAGATTCTTAAATTCAATCTGCCCAGGTACCCAGCTCTTAGCTTGGAAAGTAGTTTCTCTCCCACTGGCTGCGTCTGTTTGCGGTGTGGCAACGCCTGCCACCTCCGCCGGTGTAGCCAGCTTACGCTTGGGCCAAGTGTTTGAGCTCTGGAAGTCCGCTCCCAAACGTCAAGGACTGACAGTGTTTGGATGCTTTGCCCTGGGGTGAAACAAGTAAGCAGGTCATCAATTGCCCACTCATTCACCTTTTCCTTTTTCCAATGCTGCTTCTTTTGGTGGTGGTGCCAGTGTCTTTTGCCAGCCAGTTCGCTTCCTGGCTAATGTTATGCCTCAAATGTCCCTAATAGTCAAGGTAGTTTCTCCCCCCGGCTGCGTTTGTTTGTGGTGTGGCAACGTCTGCTACCTCCGCCAGTGTAGCCAGCTTACACTTGGGCCAAGCGTTTGAGCTCTCGAAGTCCACTCTCAAACGTCAAGAACTGACAGTGTTTGGATGCTTTGCACTGGGGGTGAAACAGGTGAGTGGGTCGCCAATTGCCCACGCATCCACCTTTTCCATTTTTCGATCATCTACTTTTTCTTTGCAAATCTTGTTTTCCTTCCTTTCATTTAATTTTTTTTTCCATCTGATTCACAACCAACCAAACATAACACACACACAATTCACAAGGATCTGTCGTGTTATTTGCCCTGGCTTTTACTTCTACACTCACTAGCCTACAATTAACGCTATAACTTACACTTCACCCTACAACCCTAAGATAATATTTGGAGTTTTTCTAACAAATACCTTCCAATGGTTCCTAATTTCCAACCAGTCCTGTTTTTTTCAGTCCTGTCCCGTCAAATTCGGGTTGTTGGAAAGTATGCCACTGTAGATAAGTTGCAAATGTTAGCCAAGTATGTAAAATTGGTGTAAAATCCCCTATTATTCTTTGTTTAACTTTATATTGATGTTATATGATAAATAAATAATCCCCGTTTCTCCCAGGCCAAGCTGCTCAGAGCATTTGTCCAAGTCTCAGACAACTGCTCTGAGCAACTTGGCCTGGGAGGAACGGGGAATTCATTTTAGGGCAAGGTACACTTCGGCCTCGGAGCACCTCGGATTGTGCCAGGATTTAAAGGTCCATGTGTGCGACTCCATTGGTCGCTGGCAGGGGGCTCGTCTGGCATCAACGTATGAAGGGCGCTTCAATGGTTGATGCCAGGCTAGCCTCCTGCTGGCGGCCAATGGAGTCACACACACGGTGTCACGGACTGGGTCCAAGCAGGTGAATGAAAGGACCCAGCGCGCCCGATGGTTGTATGCAGGAGTCACGATGCAGTAGTGGAGTCTGGACAGGGCCTGGTTGCAGGGTGACCACACTCGCCCAGGTGATGATCACCTAGGGAAATGCAGCCAAACACCAGCGCCCTGATATGGCAGCGGATGTAGCCAGAACAAAGCGAAGATATATCCTGCAGGCATAAGGCATAACACATGAATCACGTGCAGGATGCTGCAGGCTGGGAGAATGGAAGCTAAGCAAAGGTTAATATAGCAGACTCATAACAAGCAAGGGAAAGGGAGACCAGGCAAGAAACATGATATAATATATACACGAGAAGTGGCTAGAAACATGACATGAATAGCGCAAGGTATAAACAGGCACAAGACAAGGAATAACATAACCAGACAAGACATACATGTTACAGGGCACAACAAAGGACAGGGAAGAAGGCAAGGAACACAGGGGAAGGAGTGAGGAGCCAGAACCCTCGGACGCTTCTTCCTTTAAGCAAGGATAGGAAATCTTAACTGGGACATGGGGAGAGGAGAGAGGAACCGGAATCCTCAGATGATTCAAGGAAGAAGGGCAAAGGTACATAAGAGACAGACAAACATGAATACAGAAACTAGCCTAAGACTACAAGATAACTATTGGAGATTCCGTCACATGATATGGCCATAGTATGCTTAGCCCACCACTACGCCAAAGTACTCCAATGACGGTGGGTCCTAACGCTAATCCCTGCTGACAGTGGTACGAAACAAACCAAACAAACATGTAAACCAAACATGTAAACCAAACATGTAAACCAAACACATAGCACTGAGACATACCTTAGACTGCAGACTGCAGACTGAGACAAACAGAACACACAGGTGGGGCATACCTAATAAAGGAAGCAGAGCTAAAGCAAGACCCGGAGCAGAAGCAAGGAATGGAAAATAGAACAAAGCAAAAGGAAATCCAGGAATGGATGAAAGCAAAGCAGAGAAACTACAGCAGGACAGATATGCAGCTCCGCAGCCTGGGCAGAACGTGACACACGGACCTTTAAATCCTGGCTTCAAAGCTGCTGCTGCAATGTGTTTGTTAACCCCATATTAACCCCTGCTAGTAAACCAGGAGAAAACGAAGATGAAAACGAACACAAATAACGTATACGAATATTCGCCCAAAACGAACACAGGAACCGGCGAATATTCGTAGAATATGAAAAAACTATTTTTCCCGAAGACGAACACAAAGACGAACACGAAGTCTATTAATAATTTATCTTTGAGCTCACTGGGCTCTGTCTTTTCTTGTGTTGACATTCGTATACTGTTTCATACATGTATTTTATTACACACATTTTATTACCACTTATTTAGTGGTTATTGTATTTCTAGTCCTTATTTTGTTATATTTACCGGTTGTCTGTTGTCCGAGCCCCCCCTTCCAAGTCCTCTCTGTTCTGTTTTATTATATGTGTTCTTTTTCGTTTATCCTTCCTTCGCTTCTTCCGCACATTGGCCTCCTTTTTTCCCCCCTTTCCCTGCCCACTACTTACCCACATCTCTGTCCTTCTGTTCAGTTTCAGCCCTCTCCTTTTTTCCTTGTTCACGGCTTTTCCGCGGTCCGCTCCTGCAGACCGCATCTCTTCCCACGTGCTTGTCAAATCGTGCTCCCCCGCCTCCTGTTTCATTCCCTTGCAGGTTTTTTCCTTTCCTTGTTTATTGGTCACAGCCGTTTCAGGCTGCTTTTCTCTCCTTGAACCTGGGTTACTTCTACCACACCCTGTCCCCTGCATCTTTTATGTTTGGGTGATTTCTCCTACTCTGAATATATTATTATATTTGAGTGACTGCGATCCCTTACAGGCCACTTTTATTCTGCTTCTGGTGCCACTTGTCTTACAGTTTCCTCACCACTTTTAGTGGTATTTGACCTTGTGTTCTGCACACTGCAACTATTGCCATTTAAAGATCTTGCCTGCCTTTAACTGCTGCATACTCTATTACAGTTCCTACTATGACAGAGCAGCATCGATTTATTATGGCTGAGACCCCGCCCATCTCCATCTGAAGATCTAGCAGCGTGGCTCTCAGAGCTCAGTGGGGGTAATAATTTTCTCATCTAAGGATGGCGAGACTGGCACCCCTTAAGCCCTGCTTGATGAATGGCAGGAGGACTCCCAGGCCTCTGAGAGTTCGCGGCCAATTACCTCTCATGGGCTCAGCAAGACAACACCGATAACGGATGCAGGTGGAGAAAAGCAGGGTCTCATGTATAAAATAAAAATAAATAAAAAACAAATCATGTGTAAAACCATATAAATAATTAATTTGATTTTAAGTGTAAAAATGCACTCACAAAACAATATGAAAATATCGCATCCAGGACAATCTTAAAATGCAGTCCTTTCCAATGATCTGTGTGAGAGAATTAATACCATGGCACGGTATAGCAAGCAAAAAACGTGGCCCTTATTTATTGGAGCAACTTACAAGAAGTGGTGGCTCACAGAGTGAGCTACAACAGCATAAAAGCAAAGGCAGTCCAAGAGGAATCCACTGGTAAGTGATGATATAGGTGGATGAAAATAAACTTAGCCTCTCTATGCTTTTCACCAGGTGCTGTCCTGACTTCCTCAGGAGACTAATTGCTGATCTGTATTATAAGTCAATAATAATAGGACCCCTGGTTTGATCCGGAACTCATCAGGCACCCCCGCTCTGCAGAAAGGACGCCCCCAGACCACATCACCAACTTCCTGGTCAAATGGCTGCACAAGCCGGTGAAAAGGGAGGTTTGCAACTGAGGGCTGAATGTCCTCGACCTATCCTCCCATTAAAACCCCCTGAATTTGACCCCATGATGGCCACTTACACGACCAAGATGGACAGGGACCCCAAGAAGGGGACAGAAAGGGGCATTTGAGGAGCACAGGATATCGCGGGTCCTCTGACCCAGCTTTTCCTCCAAGCACACCAGGCTGTCATGTCTAACACCCCGATGGATGTAAGGCTGGCCAGGGAGTGGAGCCAATGCTGTCTTATCCTGTTGGGCAACGCGAACGTCACCCTGTCCACTGAACGCTGCCTTGCGGCCTTACTACGTCTTGACTCCCGGTTGATGGATCTGGGATCAAAGGAATTGGGTCTTGCAGCTGATGGCCTCCTCTTCGGAGACGCATTCATTAAAGAGTTAAATAAGCATGTAAATATCTACTTGTCCTTCAATAAGGCCCAGTCTTCCAAGTGCAAGGCTTTCTCCATCGGCCAACGTTTTTCTGGCAGAGCTTGTTGACCGAGGAGCCGAGCCGCCAGCCGTTCCACCTCAAGAACCTCCCTGGGCTTTCACCAAGCTGCCTTCCAGCCCAACTACCAGTTCCGGGCTCCGTTTCCATCTACCAGAGGTTATGCCAGGCCAAGGGGCACCAGAGGTAACTATCGGGGAAGATCCGGAAATGGTGAGTTTTATTCTTTCAAACCTTTATTCTCCTGTAGAAGTGGCAGGCAGATTATCAAGTTTTTCCCACAATTGGTCCTGTGTCTCCCTAGATCCGTGGGTACTTCAGACGGTTCAGGGCTTCTGCATAGATTTTTCCGCTTCTCATTTTCAGGTCTCTCTTCCCACCCCGGTTCGTTTCAGCACCACAAACTCTGCCTTGGTACAGGACGAACTCCTCAAATTAAGACAGAAAGGGGCAATAGAACCTGCCGAAGGACCCTCGAGATTCGTCAGCAACATCTTCCTGGTCTGCAAAATGTCCGGAGAGTTGCTTTTCGGTTCTCCGTTGGACCAAGTATATTACCCTTTCTGTCTCTTACCCTTATTATATAAGTATATTACCCTACCCCGTCTCTGCGTTGCCCGGTGCCTTCAGCAATACCTCCTAGTTACGGCGCCTCTTCGGTCGCCACGTTATCATCAGTTGCTTATCTCTTTCATTTCCCCTTTCAGCCCGGTCTCCTCTCCTGCCATCGCTAGATGGGTTCGCTGGCTTCTCCAGCTGTCTGGGATTTTCCCGTTGTTTGGGGATCATTCAGTCAGGGGAGCGGCGGCTTCTGGCATGGTCTCACGCGGTGCATCTCTAACGGACTTGATGAGGGCTACGGACTTCCATGGGAGTCTGTTCCAGTTTGTTTCCTTAGGATTGTTCGTCTTGTGTTGAGGTTGTGTTGAACACAGTAGGGACACAATATGTATATAGGTTGAACTTGATGGACTTTGGTGTTTTTTCAACCTTATGAACTATGTTACTATGTTACTATGTTTTCGCATCAAAGAAGGGGGGGGTTGATGTTTATTGACCATATTATCCATCCTATATGTGCATTGGTTTATTTATTTTTCTGTTATTGTTTTAACTTTGCTGCTATTGGTGGGTTCAGTAAAGAAGAATATGCAATTTATTTGCATCCTCTCTTTACTAAAATCTAGATTATACCTTCACCAATGCTATTATAATCTAATTAGCGAACTTTGGAAAATTCTGATACTTGTCACACTGCCCTCACCACAACATACAGTCAGCATAATTTAGACAAATGTAATTAACCCCTTAATGTCCATTGATGGGCCAGGCACGTCACGCAAAAACGGTCAGGTCGCTCCACTTACAGGTTGAATACAGGTACTTACAATCTAGATGGATTTAGGGTGTATTTACACAATAGGTAAAAGTGCCGTCGTTAGGGATGGACCAGCCACACTAGTAAAAGTATTGCATGAGAGGGACTAGGAAAGGTGAGCTAAAGGAAAATGGGAGGGCGTTAATGTGCAACGTTGTAAGCGTCCTTAAAGAAGTGGGTCTTGAGGGATTTTGTGAAGGAATAGCAGCCCTTGAGAAATCTTGTAAGCGTGCATGAGAGCTAGAAATCATAAAAGAGGATAGAAGGAGATCATTGGATAAGCGGAGAGACCGGTGTGGAGTGTATTTAGAGATGATTGATGAGATGTAGGTAGGGGAACCGCTGTGAAGGGCTTTGAAAGTAAGAGTAAGGATTTGGAAATGAATCCTGAAGCACACAGGCAGCCAGTGAAGAGACTGACAGAGGGGAGAGGTGTTAGTGAAGCGATGGGAGAGGAATATAAGTCTGGCAGAAGCATTCATGGTGGATTGTAGAGGGGTTAAGAGGAAGACCTGCTAAGACGGAGTTACAATAATCAAGGCGGGAGACTATAAGGGCATGGACGAGAGCCTTAGTGGCATGCTGTGTTAGGGAGGGACGGATGCGGGCAATGTTTTTAAGACGGAGACGGCAGTTTTTAGAGACAGACTGAATGTGGGGGGTAAACGAAAGGTCAGAGTCAAGGGTGACACCGAAGGGGTGTCTAATTTAAAAAAAATGAATGGTTTGATGGGGTAAATTGGAGTGGCCAGGCTCAAAGATAGGGCATAGGCACTGACCGACCAAAATGGGGGGGGCAGCACACTTCCCAAATACCTGGAGCTATAAATTGTGTGAGGAAAAAATGTACTACCACAAACTTTGGCAAAGGCTGGTGGTTGAATATCATGCATGGAAAGGGTTAAAATACTAGCATTTGAAATACCTTGGGGCGTCTTGTTTTCAAAAATACATGGTTTGATGGGGTAAATTGAATTAGCCGGCTTCAAAACTGGCCCTATTAGGACATGGGGGCAGTAGGACTAGATGTAAAAGTTCCAAGTTAAAACATGGGCACTTCTTAAATGTGGCATTTTACCTCCCAAACAACCCGGCAAACCCATGCATGTGGGGTATCACTGTACTCGGAGATATTGCTGAACACATATCGGAGTCTTGTTTGAAAGTGACGTATACCAGGAGCTGTAAATCCATACCTGAAGTGCACTTTTTGTGATAAACAAACACAAAATAAATTACTACCGCAGAGTTTGACAAAGAGTCATAGTAGCATGGTAAGGTGCAATACCAGCATTTGAAATACCTTGAGGTGTCTAGTTTTCAAAAATATATGGTTTGATGGGATAAATTGCATTGGCCGGCTTCAAAGATACCCGAAATAGCACACGGGGGAATAATTAACAGATTTGCAACAAAAAAAATGGTCTTGAAATAGCAAAACGCTACTTGTACTTATTGCCCAAAAAAATGTTTGTGGGGGAAAAAATTACTAATAGAAAGTTTGAGAAAGGCTGGTAGTAGAATCAGTGCATAGAAAGGGTTAACTTACTAGCATTTGAAATACCCTGGGTGTCTAATATATATGGTTTGATGGGGTAAATTGAACTGACTGGCTTCAAAGATGTCCTAGATAGGACGGTCATATAAAAAATGTTTTTGAAATAGCAATATACTACTTGTACTTATTGCCATACAACTTGAAAAAAAATTGGGTATCTCTAAACTCAGGACAACTAGTAGAATCGAACAAAAAGTAAAAAACAACCTGGTCCTTAAGCAGTTAAAGTGTGACTGTATATGCTACTAGCAAAAGGATAATATAAAAAATTTGGGACAGATCTTTGGCAAGTCATCTTTTTACTAGGAACTCCTATTGTGTGTCTCTATAGACACACAGAGCACACACAAAGCATAAAAAAGAGAAATCTTTGTCTCTGTCAGTGAAAATCCAAATGCTTCCATGTCAGACAACACATGTAGTCTGACTACACAGGTGGGGGTAATTAGCAACTGTGAAACCTGACACTTAGGGCATAGTCACAGCTACAAACAAGAATTCATATAAAACACCTGCCTTCAAGCTCAATAAAGTAACTAGTGCATATGTTACCTTTCTGATATAAGCATAATAAGAACAAACACATAAACATCCTCTTTTAACTGAGGTCTGACATATGTTTGTGTATGATATCCACAGCTTCATAAAGGGAGTCTTTAGTTGATGTTGATACCTTTTTTGTTGTGCCAACACAGTGAAAGATGTAAAGTTTTATATAAGTTTCAGAACATCTTCAATGCAATATAAAATATTTCAAAACTCTGCCATTTTTTAAGAAGAATTGTTGTACAAAAATATTTTGTTCCACCATTATTAGAGACCGCTATTTTGGAAAAAAAATGGCTCCTAAAATACACAGTTAAGTGCAATTTGTTTTATTTAATAAGTTACTATTAAAAAGTTATTTACAGTTTTATTCTTTTTCACATACATAACCTGGCATACTGAATATTTTAGATGAAAATCTGGTAACACAAATTATGAGAGACTTACCTTAATGCTCAACAAGTTTTCCAACAGTTAAATCCCATAGTGGCAATGTTTCACCAGTCAGTGAGTTTGGAAACTAAAAGAGCATACTGTGTATTTTACGATGTTCCCTCCTTCTAGAAGAAAAAAAAAATGTTTAAATAAAGTAATTTTTTTGAAATAGCTGCATAACCATAAAAAATTGTTACCAGGCGTTAGATAAAAGATGACTAATAATTGCATATGTGGCTGGGTACATTAATGCATATGTTTTCCACACATCATTGGTTATCCTAGATTGTAGTCTAACCAGTCTCTTTATAAGTTGCTGGGATCATCTGTCAGGCTTCTTTCCTTTTGTGGCTTGTATGTGAATGCTCATATGTTAACATTCTATGCCCCCTGCTAATATTGGTATGTCAAACTTCTATTCCAAGGGCTTCAACCTTCCTGAATAATAACATGTCCTCTAAACTGCAGTATTACTTTTTTACTGCATTGCCCAATGTTTAATCCCATAGTAAAATGTGTTCATTGTTTCTCTCCTCCTTAAAAAATATATTTTTATTTCCACATCATGGCATTCTTTTAAAGTCTCTCCTTACTTTGCTTTGTGTATAAAGCGTGGATTGCTCCTTCTACCCACTAAGGTATATATATATATATATATATATATATATATATATATATATATATATAGTTACTACTTCAGCTTTTTTAGTTCATGACATTTCTCTCTTAAATTAATGTCTTCTGAATGAGACATTGTTATCATTGCTATTAGTACAGCATATATAATTATTGTTACATAATATTATAAAATTAAATGTTAGACTTTAAGTTAAATACTTGAAAACCCAAGACACCAGAATCTCAGGAAAATGTTTTTACTCTTCATTAATTTTGGAGTCTAGCATTTAGATTATGCTGCTTAGAGAAATTAACAAGAAATATTACATAGTGTTTTGCAAAAATATATATATTTTACTCTTTAATACAGTGTGGCTCTATGATTTATTCTTGAGGGGAAAAAAAGAATCCCTGAGGAAGTCTGCATTTGCAGACAAAATATCTTGGTGTTGGAAGCTTCATTCAGGTCTGGTGTATCTACTCCCACGAGTGACTACAGTGGTACTTTTTCACTGTACTACAGGATTTTTCTTGCTACCATTTAGAGTGACATCTCTAGACCTTGAGCTGGTCTCATTGCCAGCTTTTGTGTGAGTTGAGAATAATAAATTGTATTCTGATTTTTAACTTTGACTAAACCGTACCACTCTTCTTTTGCAAGTCCACCCTTATGAAGACTGCAAGTTCTATCATCCTATAGCACTGTGGATATCTTTCATTCTCGGCCAATGATAGAACCCTGGAATACTCCACTTACCACTTTTCTCAAGTTAGATCATTTTCTATTTAAGAACAACTCTCTGCACACTATCTTTAACCCTTAGAGTGCCAGCTATGTATGTCGTATTTGCTGATAAAGTTGACCTCCACTGTCTTTTGAGCCGCTAACATGCTGCCCTGCATGGAGGAAAGATGTTCCCTCATAGGGCAGTTTTTCCTTTACCGATGATCACGTCTCAGCTGTTATAGGCAGCTTGAGGGACAGGATTAATATTATTATTGGTCCTCAATCTTGTGTGTGCCGGCAAGCAGCAGGAGCAATGAGAGGTAAGCGGGGGCGGAGGGATGTATGTAAATGTGTTTGTATATATGTATGTATGTAAGCATGGATGTGTAATTGTGTCAGTGTCAACATGGATGTGTAATTGTGTGGGTGTGTGAGCATGGATGTCTACTTGTGTGTATGTGATCATGGATGTGTACTGGTATGTGTGATCATGGATGTGTAATTGTGTGGGTGTGTGATCATGGATGTGTGATCATGGATGTGTACTGGTGTGTGTGTGATTATGGATGTGTACTTGTGTGTGTGTGTGTGATCATGGATGTGTACTTGTGTGCGTGTGTGATCATGGATGTGTAATTGTGTGTGTGTATTCATGGATGTGTAATTGTGTGTGAGATGGAGTGTGTGTGTTAGTGAGTAGGTTTTCTCACTCGTGAGCTACTCCATGTAACCCACAATCCTCCAGATGCTGTGAACATTATAACAGGAAGAAAATAAATGACTGGAAGGACCACTTACCCCACATTGTACAAGACATAAAGCAACTGGATATTCTTCATTTTTTCTCTTGTATGGCAGGTCGCCCAAATTGCCATCCTAGAAATGGGCTGGTAGAATGCAAGGAGATGGCAAGATTGCTGCTGATAACAGCCAGATGTCATCAGCTAAGGACAAGAAATATTATGACAAAGGAGTCAGAGGTATTGTTCTGCAACCAGGTGACAGAGTTCTAGTAAAAAAAATCTTTCAGAATGGGGAGAGCCAGGCAAGCTGCATGCATATTGGGAGAAGACAGTATACAGAGTGGCTGAATGTATTAGATTCGTGTACAAAATGCAGCCTAAAGATGGAAGTAAGACTCTCCGAGAACTACACCAAAATCTCCTGTTGCTGGTCAATGATTTGCCTCTAGAAGATAGGATGGACAAGGTAAGGGTAAAAAGACAACAGAAGAGGCAGCAGACACTAAACAGATCAGGAACAGGCAGGAAAGGGTTAACTGGAATTTAAAGGGAGGCAGGGAACAAACCGCTGAGTTGATTTCAGGAACTCTAAACAACAACTGAGCACCTTAGGAAAGGTGCCAGTTGTTTAAGTAGTCCCAGAAGCCCCCTGATACCTGCCCAATTTCCGGGACGCGGTCACTTTAAGAGAACCGGCTTTCACGCATGCGCGAAGCCCCCGTCGGGAAGCCTGCAGACCGCGTCGCTGGAGGACGCGTCGAGCAGCTGGTACACGGCTACCCGCTGCACGGGTAAGTATAGTTTGTGACAGTAGCAGTTCAACCTTTAAGCTTGGTGGAAACAAAAAAAGAAGGAAATAAACACCCCTCCTTTTTTGACTGAAGTCAAGCTATCAGACAGTTTCATATCAGTGGTCAAGCCATCAG
Organism: Spea bombifrons; assembly: GCF_027358695.1. Taxonomy (NCBI): domain Eukaryota; kingdom Metazoa; phylum Chordata; class Amphibia; order Anura; family Pelobatidae; genus Spea; species Spea bombifrons. The sequence continues at coordinate 19,447,357 of NC_071098.1, forward strand.
ATGCTTTTTGTTTCAGATTAGCATTAGTTGTATAACATAGTTACACAGTTACATAGTACATAAGGTTGAAAAAAGTTCAACCCTTCTACCTAACCTTCCTACTCTTCATCCAAAAGAAGGCAAAAAAAAAAACTGATTAAGCTACTTCGAATTCTGCCATCAGGGGAAAAAAATCTTTCTTGACTCCAAAAGGCAATCGGATTTGTCCTTGGATGAAGAAGCTCTAAAATATTAATTCTATTTATAGCCCTGTATGTCATGCCTTTCTAAGAAAATATCCAGACCCCTTGTGAAGGCATCTAATGTATTTGATAACACCTCCCTAGGCAGTGAATTCCATAACTTTATTGTCCTTACTGTAAAGAATCCCTTCTTCTGTCGTTTATGAAATCTCTGCTCTTCCAGTCCGAGAGGGTGACCTCTTGTTCTTTTTACATTTCTATTAATGAACAGGTCACTGAAGAGCTCTTTATATTGGCCCTGCATATATTTATATAATGTTATCATATCCGCTCTAAGATGCCGTTTTTCCTGTATATATAACTTTAACTTTTTTAGTCTCTCTTCAAAACTAATATCTCCCAAGCCCCTCCTTTGCACTTTTTGCATAATGTCCTTTTTAAGGACTGGTGCCCAGAATTGTACCGCATACTCGAGGTGAGATTGACCTGTAAAGAGGCAAGATGAAATCCTCCTCCTTTTTTGCATGCCAAAACCTTATTGGCCCTTGCAGCTGCTTACTGGTATTGCACACTGTTGCTAAATCTATTTTAGTAGATAGTCTACCATTATTCTTAATTCCTTCTCATTGGTAGTTTTCCCCAAGGATATTCCATTTATAGTATAGTTTGCATTTTTATTATTTTTACCATAATGCATAACTTTGCATTTATCTATGTTGAACCTCATCTGCCACTTCAACACCCAGTCCCCAACTCTGTTCCTCCTGCAAAAAAGAAACATCCAGATTAGTCTGAATTACCCTGCCTAATTTTGTGTCATCAGCAAAAACTGTGACATGGCTCTCAATGTAGCCTGGGAGATCATTTATAAATAAATTAAAAAGAAGAGGACCCAGGTCAGACCCCTGAGGTACTCCACTTAATACTTGCGTACAGTCGGAGAAACATCCATTCACAACAACTCTCTGCATTGTATCTTTTAGCCAATTTCCAATAAAAAAAGACATTTTCCCCTAAGCCTATTTCTGTTAATTTGTAGAGTAGCCTTTTATGTGGGACCGTTATCAAATGCCTTAGCAAAGTTCAGATAAATCACATCTACAGCCACACCCAGGTCTATATTTTACTAACTTCTTCATAGAATGCTAAAAGGTTGGTTTGACAAGACCTGTCTACTTACTTACTGTAGCTTACTGGCCAGTAATTGCCCAGTTGAGATTTTGATACCTTTTTAAATATGGGCAAAACATCTGCCTTGCGCCAATCTAACGGAACTATGCTTGAACTAAAAGAATCCCTAAAGATCAGTAATAATGGTTGGGCCAGAACAAGGCTTAGCTCCTTAAGTACCTTGGGTATGTACCATCCGGTCCAGGGGCCTTGTCTACCTTAACAGTATTTAATTGCTTGAGCATTTGTTCTTGCGTCAGCCAATCCCATGCAAAAGCTATAATAAAGATGTAATGATACAATTATGACTGGATTAGGCATGAGTTCTCACACGTATATATATCTCTCTACAAAATTATGTAATTTATAACCAATTTAAGGTAAATATCAGACCATTGCCAGCAAATGACAACATTTCTAACATTTCCCCCAGTTGCTAACTAATGGGCTGATATTTGGGGCGCTATACCTTTAAATTTCCACAGTAAAAACACACGATATTGTAAGAGTTTATAAAGAGGGATGTGTGTGTAATATGTGCAGTGTAAATATATTGGTCCAATGGAGGGATTGTGTTTAACGCCATGTTGAAAAATTCCAGTTGCTAACTACTGGGCTGATATTTGGGGTGCTATATCTTTACATTTCCACAGTAAAAATCACACTATATTGTAAGATACAATAGAGGGGTGTGTGGGAGATATGTGCAGTGTGACTGTATTGGTCCAATGGGGGATTCTTTTTTTAATCCTATATAGAATGTTGAAAATGCCAGTTACTAACTACAGGGCTGATATTTGGAGCGTTATATATTAAAATTTCCACAGTAAAATCACACCATATTCTAAGATATTATAGAGGGGTGTGTGTGAGATTCGTGCAGTGTAACTATATTGGTCCAATGGGGGAATTTTTTTTAACCCTATTGTCAGGCTCATCATATTGCAGACCTTAACTGGATGTTGAAGTCCAGAGCGCAGGAGTGTAAGAACACAGTGATTGGAACAAACTTCACAAATGACACAAGCAGAATGTTTGGTTATAGGTTATACCGTATTTGCTCGATTATAAGACGACCCTGATTATAAGACGACCCCCCAAAATCTGAATATTAAGTTAGGAAAAAAAGAAAAAGCCTGAATATAAGACGACTCCAAAGGAAAAAAGTTTTACCAGTAAATGTTAATTCATGTAAACTATTTTTTTTTAATAAAAGCTATGATTGAGAAAAATATTTTTTTTGTTTTTATTTCCTTGTATTTTCCAACCAATATGGCACTGTGGCCCATGATATGCCTTTTAACCCTCTATATGCCACTGTGCCCCATGGTATGCCTTTTGACCCCCTATGTGCCAATCTGCCTCCAGAAATGCCTTATACCCCTATATCCCATTCTGGCATTTAGGGGGTTAAAATGCATATCATGGGGCAGAGTCGCATATAGGGAGGTATAAGGTGTTCCAGGAGGCAGAGTGGCATTAAGGGAGTTAAAAGGCATTGTATAGAGCACTCTGCCTCCAGAAATGCCTTATACCCCTATATGCCACTCTTGCATTTAGGGGGTTAAAAGGCATATTATGGGGCAGAGTGGCATATAGGGAGGTATAAGGCATTTCAGGAGGCAGAGTGCTCTATTAAATGCCCCCTTAATGCCACTCTGCCTCCCTATATGCCACTCTGCCCCATAATATGACTTTTAACCCCCTAAGTGCCAGAGTGGCATATAGTGGTATAAGGCATTCCAGAAATGCCCTATGCCCCCATTTAACACACACACACACTCACTTACTAACCGGTGCTTCCAATTTCCTGCTGTATTGCCGGGGCAGCGGGTTGACGTCTCCTTCCGCTGCAGCCGGAAGGAGGTGGAGTTGGCAGCGGGGGTTTGTCTGCGTCCGTCGCGCATACCCTCCCCGGCTGTCAGAGATCAGAGTTCCCCGCACCGGTGCGGGGAACTCTGATCTCTGACAGTCGGGGAAGGTATGCGCGACGGACGCAGACAACCCCCGCTGCTAGCCACACCTCCTTCCGGCTGCAGCGGACATTGTCTACGTGGATCGCGCAGACGTCAACCCGCTGCCCCGGCAATACAGCAGGAAGCACCGGTAAGTGTGTGTGGGGGGGGGGTTAAGTGGGGGGGGTTAAATGGGGGGGGAGACAGGAGGATCCAGGTCCCCTGCAGCGGTGCGGGGGATCTGGATCTTAATCTCATAATCAGACCTCTATTTGAGGTCTGATTAGAAGACGACCCCGATTAGAAGACGACCCCGATTAGAAGACGAGGGGTATTTTTCAGAGCATTTGCTCTGAAAAAAACCTCATCTTATAATCGAGAAAATATGGTATTACAAAAGCAAAGCAAGACATCTCACCAGAAGCAGCAGAGTATGAGGCATAGCATGCATACAGGCTGCTGGGGAGTATGAGAGTAGAAAAGTCCAGGTAAATATTCAAAAGGGTCTGGGACAGGTAGCAAGCAAAAAAGGGCAGGCAGGCAGGCAGGCAGGCAAATCCAGCGTCTGGCATGAACCACGGCTCCAAAGAACTTAATGAACTCACACCTCTATTACTGGGAGGCAGGGATATAAAGCATGTTCATCCGATCAGGTGTGAGTTGTCTAGGCTTCAGGTGAGGGAGGCAGGGTAATGGTATAACAAAACACGGCTGAACATAAATACAAAGCACATTAATTATATACATAGCAAGACATGCATTCATGGTACAGGATGCCACAAAGGACAGGCACAAGGCAAAGAACACAGGGGATGGAGTGAGGAGCTGAGATGTATAAGGGAAAGAGGGCAAAGGTACATACAATACAGACAGAAATAAACAGGACAGCAAGCTGTGGAGAGGAGTTTAACTTCAGGCAGACCACTTAAAGGGGTGGCCACGCCTGGCAGTTTGCAGGGCTGGGGCTGAACCCTGACACCTATGTAGAATGCTGAAAAATGCCATTTCCTAACTACTGGGCTGATATTTGGGGTGCTTTATCTTTAAATTTCCACAGTAAAAATACACCATATGCTAACATATAATGGAGGAGGGGGGGTGAGAGATATGTGCCGCTTAACTGTATTGGTCCAATGGGGGAATTATTTTAACCCTATGTAGAATGTTGAAAATGCCAGTTACTAGCTACTGTGCTGATATTTGGGGTGCTATATCTTTAAATTTCCACAGTGAAATCTTTCCATTTTGTAACATATCATAAAGGGGGATATATGCGACACTACTGTACTTTTAATAAAGTGGTCCAACGATTTTTTTAATGTATGCAAAAATTTTAGAAAACGCCATTTGCTGGGAATGGTCCGATATTTACCTTTAATCTAATTTTGTAAGGAGATATATATACATGTGTGAGAACTCTGCCTAATCCAGTCATAATTCTATAATTACATCTTTATTATAAAGTTTGCAATTCTTATACAACTAAAAACTAAAAAATACATCTGAAACAAAAAGCGTCTGATGACTTGTTTCACTGTTTGATAGCTTCACTTCAGTCTTTTTTGTGTGTGAGAATTATCTTATTTAGTGGTGGCTTTTAATATTAAGATATGTATTAAGACCAGTTTACCTATATATTAAGACCATTGAGACATGAGATGCACGTTCTCCAGAACCCAACCCCAAATCCCATTAGCTCAGGCAGTACACAGGCTATTGATCAAGGGGATTAAGTGATACAATGGATTTTCCACCTGTGTTATCCCCTGTAGTGATGCTGCCATCTGGGCAAAAAGGGCTGTGATCGCCAATTAGGAGCTCCACCCTAGTTACAAGATTGTCCCTGTAACAGGTTCACCAAGAGAGCTGTAGTAACTCCCAGAGATCACCCACATGTATCCTCCTGTTGTCCCCGGAATCACTTCCAGCACCAGTCAGCATTCGCACCTTGGAACCCTGCTATGTGTACCCAATAAGTAGACACAACTACCTTGAACTGAGTACAGCAGGAATGAACAGTTTATTGTTGTAAAACATAGACTGATATAGCCACAGAACTTCATTAACATAAATTAACATTGATAAACAGGTAGACAACCCAACCTTTAATCCCCTTTAGCTACTGAATACCCCCCTGGTAGTCATCCTGTTAATGGGATTAGTTTAACAATGGAGTTCCTGCCTGTTTGGCAGCCAGGCTGGAGCCATCTCTGACTACCTTGGGGCCTTGTATGACAGGTCATTCTGTCATAGTCCCTTTAAGGGGCTGGAGCGGTATGCAGCTACATTCAGTCTCTGGGGCCGTTATAACCATAACCTTGGAATTTCTGGGCTCCGGCTACCTTGCGGGACGCGGCCAGGACTGTCCACTGACGTCAGTGGGTGGTCCCGTGATGTCGGTGGGAGTTCCTGCTGATGCAGGGGGCATCACCCCCATCTAAAGGGAAAATAGGCGGGGATCAAGACCCCGCTCCTGTGACCCGGCGGATTCGGGTCTTGACCCGGAGAACCAGAGAAGTGGGGCTTCACCCGGAGAACTCCAGGTCAAACCCGGACAGTTCCCAGGTAACACCTTATAAAATCTTACCAGGTCATGGTATCAGAAACGGGACATAAAAGTGCTCCATGATCCAGCTAAACTGCACACAAATCTTCAATAAAATGTTACAAACCATTTTTACATAACAAAATATTTTGTGTAAATTGCCCTCAGACAACCCGGCTTAAAGTTCTACTAAAATGTCTGCCTCTGCCCAGGGACAGGAGGTCTGGGGCAACTTCAGTTAGCCTGGCCCTGTGACAGTTCTCCCCCTTGACCAACGTTCTGGCAGATCCACCCAGGTTGGTTGGAGACTGTCAACATGATAAAGGAAGAGAGTTTATTTAAAAGAAGAAACACTACCACAAGAGGGGCAAAGGTTTAAAAGTAAAATATTATTGTAGTTACTAGCTACTGTGCTGATATTTGGGGTGCTATATCTTTAAATTTCCACAGTGAAATCTTTCCATTTTGTAACATATCATAAAGGGGGATATATGCGACACTACTGTACTTTTAATAAAGTGGTCCAACGATTTTTTTAATGTATGCAAAAATTTTAGAAAACGCCATTTGCTGGGAATGGTCCGATATTTACCTTTAATCTAATTTTGTAAGGAGATATATATACATGTGTGAGAACTCTGCCTAATCCAGTCATAATTCTATAATTACATCTTTATTATAAAGTTTGCAATTCTTATACAACTAAAAACTTAAAAATACATCTGAAACAAAAAGCGTCTGATGACTTGTTTCACTGTTTGATAGCTTCACTTCAGTCTTTTTTGTGTGTGAGAATTATCTTATTTAGTGGTGGCTTTTAATATTAAGATATGTATTAAGACCAGTTTACCTATATATTAAGACCATTGAGACATGAGATGCACGTTCTCCAGAACCCAACCCCAAATCCCATTAGCTCAGGCAGTACACAGGCTATTGATCAAGGGGATTAAGTGATACAATGGATTTTCCACCTGTGTTATCCCCTGTAGTGATGCTGCCATCTGGGCAAAAAGGGCTGTGATCGCCAATTAGGAGCTCCACCCTAGTTACAAGATTGTCCCTGTAACAGGTTCACCAAGAGAGCTGTAGTAACTCCCAGAGATCACCCACATGTATCCTCCTGTTGTCCCCGGAATCACTTCCAGCACCAGTCAGCATTCGCACCTTGGAACCCTGCTATGTGTACCCAATAAGTAGACACAACTACCTTGAACTGAGTACAGCAGGAATGAACAGTTTATTGTTGTAAAACATAGACTGATATAGCCACAGAACTTCATTAACATAAATTAACATTGATAAACAGGTAGACAACCCAACCTTTAATCCCCTTTAGCTACTGAATACCCCCCTGGTAGTCATCCTGTTAATGGGATTAGTTTAACAATGGAGTTCCTGCCTGTTTGGCAGCCAGGCTGGAGCCATCTCTGACTACCTTGGGGCCTTGTATGACAGGTCATTCTGTCATAGTCCCTTTAAGGGGCTGGAGCGGTATGCAGCTACATTCAGTCTCTGGGGCCGTTATAACCATAACCTTGGAATTTCTGGGCTCCGGCTACCTTGCGGGACGCGGCCAGGACTGTCCACTGACGTCAGTGGGTGGTCCCGTGATGTCGGTGGGAGTTCCTGCTGATGCAGGGGGCATCACCCCCATCTAAAGGGAAAATAGGCGGGGATCAAGACCCCGCTCCTGTGACCCGGCGGATTCGGGTCTTGACCCGGAGAACCAGAGAAGTGGGGCTTCACCCGGAGAACTCCAGGTCAAACCCGGACAGTTCCCAGGTAACACCTTATAAAATCTTACCAGGTCATGGTATCAGAAACGGGACATAAAAGTGCTCCATGATCCAGCTAAACTGCACACAAATCTTCAATAAAATGTTACAAACCATTTTTACATAACAAAATATTTTGTGTAAATTGCCCTCAGACAACCCGGCTTAAAGTTCTACTAAAATGTCTGCCTCTGCCCAGGGACAGGAGGTCTGGGGCAACTTCAGTTAGCCTGGCCCTGTGACAGTTCTCCCCCTTGACCAACGTTCTGGCAGATCCACCCAGGTTGGTTGGAGACTGTCAACATGATAAAGGAAGAGAGTTTATTTAAAAGAAGAAACACTACCACAAGAGGGGCAAAGGTTTAAAAGTAAAATATTATTGTACTGAAAGGGTAGTTGATGCATGGAATAGCCAGAAGTGATAGATGTTAATACAGTGAAGGCATTTAAGCAAGCATGGGATAGGCATAAGGCTAAGCTAGATATAAGACAAGGCCAGGGACTAAGTAATGTATTCAGGGGTTGGGCAGACTATATGGGCCGAATGGTTCTTATCTGCTGTTACTTTCTCTGCTTCCATTCTTGGGTTATACATGATATAGAATTTAAAATATAAACATTTGTAAAATACATTATAATAATAGGGCATCCTTAAAATCTGTGTTTAAAAATATGCCACTCAGCCCCCCTGATATGCCTTATACCCAGGGCCGGCCCTACAATAGAGCCGACTGGGGCAATTGCCCCAGGCGGCACTTTTGAAGGGGTGGCACTTTGCCGCCCCAAGCGCTTTTTTTTTTTAAGTGGAGGAGAGAGAGGGGCGCCGAGTGGTTTTCGCTTACCCGCTCGGCGCCCCTCTCTCTCTCCTCCGCGGCGAGTCTCCCTGTTCGGTCTCGGTGCCGGCTTGTAATGCTGAGCGCCGGAAGTGGAAATTTCCGGCGCAATGCATTACAAGCCGGCACCGTGGCAGAGCAGGGAGACTCGCCGCAGGACTTTTTAAACGTAAGTACTTTTAAACGGGGGGGGGAGGTTGGGTAGATAATGGCATTTTAAACTTTGCCCCAGGCGGCATAAAGTCTTGGGCCGGCCCTGCTTATACCCCTGTAATGGGTTTTTGAGTAGGCCCAAAAATTCCTCTCCTCAAAACTCCCAATAGCCCCTTTTTTTCCACCTCATGCCATGTGCTTTGCAATTCGCCATCTGCTGGTCACTCCTTAAGAACTACAGGTGAGTCAGTGACACATCAGCAATCACTGAAATCTGAAATCCCCAGAGGGGTTACACCCCCTATATGCCACTCTGCCTCCCAGATATGCCTTATACCCTCCTATATGCAACTCTGCCCCTTAATATGCCTTATACCGCCTATATGCCACTCTGCCTCCCTGATATGCCACTCTGTGGCTTCGCAGGGGTCTTGTACTCCACTTTATGCCACTCTGCCCCCTGATATGCCTTATATCCCTATATGCCACTTTGCCTCCCTGATATGTCACTCAGCCCCTCCCTGATATGTCATCAGCCCCCCCAGAAATGCCTTATTATGCCTTATGCATTCCGAGACTTGTCCACCATGCTTCAGACTCCCTGGTGTCTAGTGGAGGCAGCCGGTGAACCGAGGTCCTCGCTGGAAAGAAGAAGCGGAGGAGGAAGCCAAAAGCTTCGACCCAAGTACCCACCAACAATCCTGGCTACTCTACCCCGGCGGGAGAGATGACTGTCCCCGCCGCTCAGTTCAAAGTCCCTGGCAGAGTAAGTGGCACAATTCTCCTCACCAAACCCCTAGCTATGCCCGTAGAAGCCAGTGCCCCAGATTGTCCCCTGATTTCCTGAGTGTCCTGGGAGAAGCCTGGGTCACTGCCCGAGGGGTTCCCTCTGAAGTCCCTGGTGACCTGGTAGAGGCACCTGTCCCAGACATAGAGAGGACGCCAGAGGGGCTGCCGAGTTCCCTGGGTCCTCTCATTAACCTGTCGCCAGCCCTGGTTCCTATCCCTGTTTTCTCCTCTTAATTGTCCTCTGATTCCCTGAGTATCCCGGGAGAAACACAGGTCTGTGTTCCTTATGTGTTCGACTTGTCTGCCCGAGATTCCCGCAGACCCGCCTGGCCCTGTGTGCACCCCTGAGAATACCTGTGACCTGAGAGAGGTACCGGCCCCTGAACTAGTAAGGACGCCGAAGGGGCTGTGTACTTTCCTGAGCCCTTCTGGTGACCTAATATAGACACCGGGTCTAGTCCCCGTCCCAGAGTGTTCCTCTGAGTTTCCCAGTGCCCAGACAGAGGCACCTGTCCCAGAGAGGGAGATCAAGGGTCTGCTTAACCCTCCCGGTGGTCCAGTATTGGCACCTGTCCCTTTTCCTTTGGTTCCTCGAGTACCCTGCAGAGCTGTTTAGCTCACCCAGTGACCCCGTAAGGGCACCCGTTCCTGTCCCAGAGTGTCCCCTAGGTCCCTCCAATGTCCCAGTAAAAGCCCCTATTCCTATCTCTACGTGTTTCTCAGGTTCCCCGAGTGCCCCCGACCTGACCAGCAGGGCTCTCTTTCCCCACAACCGCCCTGGCCTGGAAGCTGCCTCAGACCCAGGTCCCAAGCCCAAGACGAGGGAGCAAGAGTTCCCAAGTGCCCCTGTTACCTCGGTGAGGGGGATAAGTATGTGCCCCCGGCTGAGCTGGGATCATCCCAAAATTCATGGAGAACTGTTGACATTGTTTCTGGGCAACCAGTGCCCCGGCCCACCTTCTATGGATGCTTCTGTCAAAGGGGGCCATGAACTAAAGCCTGCACCTTTGAACTTTGTCCACTCTGACAGCCTGCAGCAGACCTGTGTGGATCTGCCTGGTCTGCCGGACCGTTGGTCAAGGGGGAGATCTGTGACAGGGCCAGGCTAGCTGGCTCATATGTTCAGGTGAAGTTTAGCCGGGTCATGGAGCGCTTTTGTGTCCAGTTCGTGATACGTGATCCGGTAATATTTTATATTGTGTTTTATTGTATAACCGGCCCAGATACTGAATGTGGCTGCAGCTCCAGCTCTTCAAAGAGACAATCAGGTAACCTGTCTGCGGCTCTTAATCAGCCAGCACAGCCCTCTCTGCCCAGACGGCATCCGCACTACAGGGGGGATAACACAGGTGGGGGTAAACCATTGTATCCCTTAATCCCCTCACCTGATACATGGCCTGGGTACTGTAGGGATTTGTGATGGGATGTGGGTGATGGGATTGGGTTTGGGTTCGGTGCAGATTGAATTGAGGTTATATATAAATTCTGTGTGTTTGAAATAAAGGAGTTCTTGTTTTACTACGAATGGTAGTCTGACTGATCCTTGGATAGCAGGAGCTATCTGTATGAGGGACTGACTGGTGATTTCTCAGCCCTCAAACAGGGGTACCCAGCCTTGGGTACGGTGACCCTGTAAAAGGAGACCATGGTCTCCCCAGGCCAAGTTCCGCCATCAGGAGTTAAAGGGCCATTGGTATATTAACTCTATTGGTATATTAACAAGAGTTAAAGGTCTTTAACTTCTGCCGTCGAACCTACGGATTTCCGCTCCCATTATCTACGCAGCATCGCAGGGGTTGACGGGAGCGAAAATCCATAAGTTTGCTGCCAGGAGTTGAAGGGCCATAAGAACGACTTTATTGGTCGCCGGCAGGGGCCTCCTCTAGCATCAACCAATTGGTTATGCCAGAGGAGGCCCCTGCAGGCGACCAATAGAGTGTCACGTCCTCGGGACCCGTTGGCGGGGGTCTGCTCGCAGATCACGGGGACCCAATACTTCTCTCTCCGGTCCCGTGGTCGGCGAGCGGACTTCCGCTCGCGGTGCACGGGCACCCAAGAAACCATTCCTGCTCCAGCGAACTTCATCCGCTGCTATATCAGGACGCTGGTGTTTGGCTGCACAACCCTAGGTGCTCAACACCTGGGTGAGTGTGGTCGCCCTGCAACCAGGCCCAGTCCAACTCCACTACTGCTCTGTGACTCCTGCATACAATCTTTGGGCACGCTGGATCCTTTCAGTCATCTGTTTGGACCCAGTCCGTGACATATGGCCGCAGGCAAACGTCCAGGAGTTCGCGGAGTGGAGTCTGCAGCATTGCACCCCACCAAAGGGGTTTCCTGTCATGTCCACCCCACCAAAGGGGTTTCCTGTCATGTGCACCCCACCAAAGGGGTTTCCTGTCGTGTGCACCCCACCAAAGGGGGTTCCTGTAGTGTGCACCCCACCAAAGGGGTTTCCTGTCATGTGCACCCCACCAAAGGGGTTTCCTGTCATGTGCACCCCACCAAAGGGGTTTCCTGTCGTGTGCACCCCAAAAAAGGGATTTCCTGTCGTGTGCACCCCACCAAAGGGGTTTCCTGTCGTATGCACCCCACCAAAGGGGTTTCCTGTCATGTGCACCCCACCAAAGGGGTTTCCTGTCATGTGCACCCCACCAAAGGGGTTTCCTGTCATGTGCACCCCACCAAAGGGGTTACCTGTCGTCTGCCCAGCAAGTGGGTTACCTGTCGTCTGCCCAGCAAGATGGATGCAGCATGTCGTCTGCCCAGTAAGTGGGTTACCTGTCGTGTCTGCCCAGCAAGTGGGTTACCTGTCATGTCTGCCCAGCAAGTGGGTTATCTGTCGTGTCTGCCCAGCAAGTGGGTTATCTGTCGTGTCTGCCCAGCAAGTGGGTTACCTGTCATGTCTGCCTAGCAAGTGGGTTACCTGTCGTGTCTGCCCAGCAAGTGGGCTGATCTACCTTGCCTTCGCCTGGACCTAAAAGTCCGCTAGAGACAACTTCGTCATTCCTGTTCAGATATGCTGATTCCTGTTTCGGAGGAGAGTGCGCAAGAAGCAGCTTCCTCATTCCTGATCAGATATGCTGATTCCTGTTTTGGAGGAGGTTGGTCTGCTAAGCGGCAGTGCTGGTCATCGAAGGACTTCTTCATGATTTCCGATTCCTGAGTATGCAGGTTCCTGGGCTGCCTTGTTAACGAAGTTCTTCCATCAGAGAGCGGGCCTTCCTTCTGTTGATATTCCTGTTCGCGTCCGGAGGCCGCTCATTCGGAGGGGGATACTGTCACGTCCTAGCCAGGCTGCAGAGCTGCATATCTCACTCTTGTTTCAGTTTCCCTGTTTTGCTTCAATCCATTCCTGGATTTCCTTTTGTTCTGTTCTGATGTTCCATTCCTTGTTTCTGCTTCGGCTCTTTGCTTCAGCTCTGTTTCCTTTATAAGTTTTGCCCCACCTGTGTGTTCTGTTTGTCTCAGTCTGCAGTCTAAAGGTATGTCTCAGTGCTATGTGTTTGGATTACATGTTTGGTTTGTTTCGTACCTTTGTCAGCAGGGATTAGCGTTAGGACCCACCGTCATTGGAGTACTTTGGCGTAGTGGTAGGCTAAGCATACTATGGCCATAAGATCTCCAATAGTTATCAAATAGTCCTAGGCTAGTTTCTGTATTTGTTTGTCAGTCTGTGATGTACCTGTGGGGTGTCCTGACCTGTCCTGTCTGTATCCCTGGTAGAGGGGTGTCCTGTCTTGTTCCTTGTTGTGCCCTATTTTATGTATATCTTGTCTGGTTATGTTTCGTGCCTGGTCTCCCTGTCCCTTGCTTGTTATGTTTCTGCTATATCCTTTGCTTAGCTTCCATACTCCCAGCCTGCAGCATCCTGCACGTGATTCCAGTGATATGTTTCATGCCTGCTCCAGGGTGCCTGCAGGATATCATTTCACTTCATTCTGGACTTCATCCGCTGCTATATCAGGGCGCTGGTGTTTGGCTGCACAACCCTAGGTGCTCAACACCTGGGTGAGTGTGGTCGCCCTGCAACCAGGCCCTGTCCCACTCCGCTACTGCACTGTGACTCCTGCACACAATCTTTGGGCGCGCTGGGTCCTTTCAGTTATCCATATGGACCCGGTTTCGTGACAGTGACATAGAGTCTCTCACACGGCCCTTTGACTCGTGACAGCGAACCTATGGATTTCTGCTACCGTTAACCCCTGCGATGCTGCATAGATAAGGTAGGCTAGATGGGGAAGAGACCAGGGAGATTAGTAAACGAAGACTAAGAAGAATATGAAGATTCTTGTTGTGTGTCTTCGTCTTCGTATACGCCATGTTTGTAAGTTCGGTGTTCGGGCTGAACAACGAAAACATACCCTTCGTGTTCGTTTTCATGTTTGCCAGAATACCAATGCACAAGTCTAGTCAAAGCCTATGTTTGGAGAGGGGTCAACAAGTCCTTTAGTGAAAAGAATGCCATCCCTGCAGTAAAGCATGGTGGTGGCTCACTGATGTTTTGGGTGTGTGTGAGCTCTAAAGGGACAGGGAATTTGTGAAAATTGATGGCAAGATGGATGCAGCATGTTATCAGAAAATACTGGCAGACAATTTGCGTTCTTTTGCACAACAGTTATGCATGGAGCTATGTTTGGACTTGGACTGCAGCATGACAATGACCCTAAGTATAAGGCCAAGTTGACCCTCCAGTGGTTGAAGGTTGAAGGTTCTGGAGTGACATTCACAATCTCCTGGCCTTAATATTATCGAGCCACTCTGGGGAGATCTCAAACATGCAGTTCATGCAAGACGACCAAAGACTTTGCATGACCTGGGGGCATTTTGCCATGACAAATGGGCAGCTATACCACCTGCAAAAATTTGGGGCCTCATAGACAACTATTACAAAAGACTGCATCTGTCATTGATGCCAAAGAGGGGAATACACAGTATTAAGAACTAAAGGTATGCAGACTTTAGAACATGGATCATTTAATTTTTTTCTTTGTTGTCCTGTTTTGTTTTATGATTGTGCCATTCTGTTATAACCAACAGTTGAATATGAATCCCATAAGAAATGAAAGAAATGTGTTTTGCCTGCTAACTCATTTTTTCTTTAAAAATGGTACATATATTACCAATTCTCCAAGGGTATGCGAACTTTTAAGCACAACTGTAACTTTTGTGGGTAAACTAAATGGGAGAGGAGAAAATTACAGCTAAACACGAGCACCACAGAAAAGAACAGCCCCGTAGGGAAAGTATTGGACGGAGGGGCCCCATGAGTGAAGTGCCGGACGAGGTACCCCGTTGAAAGCCTAGTGGTAAGGGTTAAGGCATGACTAGGCAAAATTTTTGCAAAATTTTTTAAATAAAGAATTGTCTCTTGTTTTATTTAGAAGGGGGGGGGGCGAAACTGGACGCTACTTCATTCATGTTAAAACAGCCTTGGTCACGAAGGGTACAAAAATAAAAAACAGCATGGTCCTTATGGGGTTAAAGTGAATCATGCGCATGCCTTTGAACAATTATTACTGTTTATTTTTTTTTTTAAATCATTTTATTAGCATCAGTCACAAACCAGAAATAGATGGGTAACATAGTGATGCAAGGTCAACAGTAGAACGACTTCTGTAATGCAAACAGATACACAGATACAATATTCACACGTTGGCGATGTAAAGACAGAAGACCAATGGCGACACTGATACACATGAAACAACCAGCAATAGGCCTCAGCAATGCCTACGCGACCAGATAACGTAGTGACCTCGATGCAGTTTTACAATTTTTGTGTCTTGTTCACTAGTAAACCGTTCTAGGCTTGGAAGGAGCACCAGAACATGGCAACGTAGTAGCAACTAAGGGGATGGAAAAGAAACATAGTATGTGTGATGCTGAGTGGTGTATGGCATACAGAACCCCATAATAGGGAACAAATAGAGCACACCGCAACATAGGGCGACTGTATACAAAGAGGAGGGGACAAGCCAAGAGGCCATCAGCCGCAAACTACAGGCAGCGGTCATGGAACAAGACATGAAGGCAGTAGAGACTGCGGGGGGGAGCGGTAAAGAGAGTGGAGAGCCAAAGAAGGGAAGGAAAGAAGAACCGAAGAGAAGGAAAAAGAGAGAGGAAAAGCAGAGATAAAAAAAAAAATTTAAAATAAAGGGAAGAGGACGAGCAATCCAGGTAAGTACCCATCCAGCCAAAGCTAAAGACGAAGCAAGGACGCAGATGCTCTAGTGTCTGTGAAAGCAGCCAGCCAAGGATCCCAAATGCTCTCAAACTTTGGAAGCTCATCTCTGAGTTTGGCGGTGATGTGCTCCATCGTGAGAAGGTGCCAGATTCGTGCTAAGATTTCACTCTGAGTTGGAGGAGGAGCACATAATAAAGTGAGGATTGGGCTTAAGAAAGTGTCATGGCGGGCCCGGCGCCAGCCGATTGTATAGAATTAAATCATAACGGAAAACCAAAACAAAGGCTTAAACATGTATGCAAAACATAAAATAAGAGTCACTATAGTGAACTTAGCTGACTCCGGTAGCACGGAAGGCCCCAATCAAAACGTCCGCGAGGTAAGTCCGAGGGGTCGGAACGGACGAGACCCAGCACGATCAGTCCAAACGGTGGGGAGCCCCAGGCGTCAAGGCCGTAGAACGAGCAACCGGGGTGTGAAGGCGTCCAGGGAGCCGAGGCATCCGAAAGCACCGAGGGACGTCTGGCGACGAGCAGCCGGGGCTGGAAGATATCGCCGAGGGCCGGACGCCGGGAAGTCGAAGTGGGCACGTCCGTTCGGTGGGGTGGCAGGGACGCAACGAAGACCTCGGAGACCGTACGCGGTGGAGCCGTGCAGGTAGCAGGAAACTTCACCGCCGAAATCAATCAGCTGCGCGGGCGTCATCGGGAGCCTGGAAGTCGCGCCTAAGCGGTGCCGGGGGAACGTCAAACCACTCACCCGCCCGGTGGGGACCCGGATCTTGTCGGTTCCTCCTTCGGCCCGCGGCGATGGCAGGCAGGCCTAAATCATGGAGAAGAGACTCGGCATCGGAGAGCGACTTGACCGTGCGCGACACATCACCCCGGACGACCTGGAGGGCAAACGGGAACCTCCAACGGTAGGGAACGCCGTGTGATCGAAGGTGATCCGTGAGAGGTTTAAGGGCCTTCCTACGGAGCAGGGTTCTGGGGGCAACGTCCGAGTAGACCTGGACCTCACAATTATCAATCCGCAGGGTGGTGGTACGCGCAGCTTTTATCAGGTCCTCTTTATGGGAAAAGTTCCTGAGTTTGACGACGACGTCCCGTGGTCGTTCGCCCAGTTTAGGTTTAGGGCGTAGGGCCCGATGGGCCCGGTCCACAGGGACCTCGCAACAGGGACGTGAGGAAGCAGTTGAGTGAAGACCTGGGCCAGAATGACCGGCATATCCTGCAGGGTCTCCGGAATGCCCTGCAAGCGAAAATTGGCTCTCCTCGATCTGTTCTCGAGGTCCTCCTGTGCATCTTGCAGAGAGAGAACCTCTTGTTGCAGAGCGGCCATGTCGGATTCCATCTGGCGTTGGTCCCTCTGGATAGTAGTTTGCGTGCGTTCAAGGACGTCTGTCCTGGATCCGATTTCGGCAACATCCCTCGTCAACTCCCGGAGTTCGTTGTGGATGTGATCCATGAGGTCTTGTTTAACGGAAAGGACGAGGTCCTTCAGTTCGTCGACGTCGCGTTTCGTGCATGGTGCCACAGGCACCGAAGCAGTAGGGCCCTCAGGCTCAATGAGGGAAAGCGCGGGAAGATCAGCAGCGGAGGGTTTTCTTTGAAAAATCGCAGGTGCCGTTTTCCGTTTTGCGGGTTTTCGGGTACTGCCTGGCATGCCGAGACTCTGAGCCGCCTGAAGGAGCAGTTATGGTAGAGGTAAACGCTGATATTAGAGCGAAATACAGGGCATCACGGAGGAGCGAAGCAACTAGGCGTCCATCTTGAAGACCGGCCAGCCACGCCCCCACAATTATTACTGTTTATAAACATTGTATCTGTATATTACCTTGCCCCTTTCCTTGGAGTTGGATGGAGACAGATACGTTATTCTTTGGCATCCTGGGCAATTTCTTATAAAATAAAACTTCTTCATATATATATTGGACCGCGAGAGGGTTATTTTCTTTTCTTAATAATTGCTATAGTGTGGGTGGTTGGCTAGTTAGTGTGGAATTTATTTGGTAGGTATTAGGGTTAGGGCTTAGGGTTAGGCAGGGCTAATAAAATAGGTTTTATACTGCCAAAGAGGCATATAATACTCTGTTGTCAGATTTTGACGTGGGTTAGTTTAGGGCCAGCTCTGATGAGGGACCCCCAGTTAAGAGGAGTCATGTTGCTTCAAGTGCTCCCAAAATGTGAAAAAGTTACATTTCATTACATTACATTTATTTATAAAGCGCTGGCAGATTCCACAGCGTTGTTACAGTCAGTACAACAATTACACATACAAAAACACATACAATAACAAACTGGTGCAAAGGAGAAGAGGGCCCTGCTCTTGCAAGCTTACAATCTAGTTGGTGGTTGAGGGGGAAGTCAGACAATAGGAGAGGACTGCTTGGATGGGGATGAGTTGATCTGGTTCTGATGATGTGTTGAAGCTGCTTTCTGGAGTGGTACTTGGTATGTGGTTTCCCTCCAGTTTAATTCCAGTGTGACTCTTAACTATCCCCTTATGAGGAGGCCAATTGGGGTAAGGCCACAGCAGCTACATTAGTTTATAGGGCTGCCTCACAAGTGATCAGATAAGGTGATTGCATACAGGAGGCACACCTTCGCTTACAATTGCAATTAAGATAGACTAGAGCAGGGGTGTCCAACCTGCGGCCCTCCAGCTGCTGCAGGACTACATCTCCCATAATGCTCTTTCAGCTAAGGGGCTGGCTGAGGAGTGTGGGAGATGTAGTCCTGCAGCAGCTGGAGGGCCGCAGGTTGGACACCCCTGGACTAGAGGGCACCAAATGTAACCCTTTGAGAGCAGCATGGTATGGAGACAGGCAGGATACAGCCATACAAGGTGGAAAACATGGGTAACACCAGGAGATCAGGGGTTCAAATGAAATATGTTATATTCATACCAGGTGGAAAACAGGGGTTACCCTTGACTTGTCTACTGTTCATAAACATATACTTTTATGGGGAGCAATTTAAATTGAGGGGCTGCTAAACTGTCCCAAATGGGATATGGGCCCAGCACATTTAAGTTTTCTGAAAATTCAGACTCAATTAAATGTTAATGTACACATTCCAGTTTTGACCCCAAAGCTTCCCCAAAACATCCCTGAACTATGCATGTGAGGCATTGCTGTGCTCAGGGGATGTTAGTGAACACAATGTGGTGGGTTTTGTTCTGCAGTTGTACATATTGTATACAAAATCCAATATGAAATTTAAAAGCAATATTAAATTAGATGCAGAAAAAATGCCACAACAGCAATCAATAGCAATTGGTGATTAAAAGCCTGCCTGGGAAGTTTCAAAATGGTCCCAATGAAATACCCTGGGATACCAAAATAGTTCCTGTACCCTTTATAAGTAAAATAAAATATATCAAGGTAATTATCTGAATGCTCCAATAAATGCAGATGTAGGGAGTCCCAATATTATCATTTGTTTATTTTAGTTTTTTATATATGATGATATTTATTAGAGCATTCAGATAAGGTATATTACCTTGATATATTTTATTTCAATTATAAGGACCCAGGCACTATTCTGGTATTTTTGTTTAAGAAAATTGTGAAGTTTGTCTTTAGTGTTTTTTGCTGCACTTTATATTATTTGTGTTCACACTGGTTTCACTGCTCATCACTTACTCCTGCATTTTCTGTTTAAATATCCTGTGATGTCTACTTTTTAGCAACATATTGTAACGTTTAACCCTTCGCTGGCTGGAATTCTTCAAACTCCGTGCTGCTCGTTTTCTTTGCCAACCACTAGTGGCCGCCCTTATCACTCTGCAGCACTCAGACCTGATTGACATGTCCAGGTGCATCTTACCGTATTTGCTCGATTATAAGACGAGGTTTTTTCCAGAGCAAATGCTCTGGTGGGGAAGGAGCCCACATATATACTTTATGTGGTGCTTTTGATATACAGTATGTGTCTGCTATTGCAGTTATTGGCCCACCATGCCAAATTGAAAAAATGCAGTTTATGATGAGGGGATCGGCATCTTGAAATAATTGCCCTATAACCGCCAAGAAAATCTTGTGCATACAGGGGGTTTTCTAAAAAGTACAAGTTTCCCTACTTTTAAAATTTTAATCATACAAAACAATATATTACATATCTTATTATGGTTTCAAATGAAATCCCTACTTCTACTGGAAAAAAAACATTATATGATTTGCGTGGGTGCAAGAGAGAAACTACTGTTAAAGAAAGACATAGAAAAAACACAAAAACTACTCTAGTCCTTCAGCACATGGTAAAAACATCCTGGTCCTGAAGAGGTTAAGCAATACATAGTGATGGTTAAAACATAACCAAGAAGATAAAATAAACTAGGGATCATGTAGTCTCTTAATGTTTCACCTATTAAGAACATCAGTGGCTTTTGCTCTTTAGTCGACATAGAAACATAGAAAGTGACGGCAGATATGAACCATTCGGCCCATCCAGTCTGCCCAATTAAAGAATATTTCCTGCATAGATTTAACTTTTGTATGGTTGCTTGACTAGGTCCATAGCAACTAGAAAAACACTTATAAACCATAGCAACTAGAAAAACACAATAAGATATGTATGTGTAATGCTTTCATGGGCCATAAAAAGCTTTTATTGCAGTTAACTATTGTATCAACGCTGACCAGTTGTGAAAGTTAAAATTAATTGGAAAATAAAGTGCTCTCCGTTTCGAAAATCATTTAGTATTTTGTATAAATGACATCTCTTTGATGTTTCTTTGTGAAGATACATGCACATTGTAGATTACAAATGGTTGGAAGGTTAAATGGATTAAAAGTGTCTGTAAAATATTGTTTCCTGTTATGCATAAACTAGCCTACCTATGAATTTCATGAGTAGAAGTCATTATGAAGGTTGATATTTAACTTCACATGGGGTTTCCTAATGAAATCCACAATACTATTTTTTTTATCATGCTTATTTTTACATGCTAGAAAGTGAGCAAAATTATTTTTACATCTGTTTTTACATTTTTTTTAAATTATGACTTGCTTAAAAAATGTACACTATGTATGACAGCTTTGTAGCTAAGGTCCTCTAAGGTACTTGGGGGGGGGGTGCAGTGTGAAAAGTCTGCACATTAATGGAACTAAATGAATAACACAAACCAGCTGGATTAAGAATTGGCCACAGCATTTTTTAAATTAAATGCTGCAACATTTTTATTGATCAGTACTATCATATATATTAAACATTTAGCATATACATTTAACATATAGCAATAACATATAACCATAACCCAGACATCTAACAGTTTATAACTCTATATGTGGGATCCCTGTCGAGGCCACTTAACATGACTTTTTAACACCTTATTCCTTGCAACATTCCCGCCATGTACAACTAGTCATACAAAATAACACTGTGGGTCAGGTTTCTATATCATTCATTAATCTCATATTCACAAAATGAGGCTTCCTCTAATCTCTAATATCTATGATTCAACTGTTCACCTGCCCCTTATAACTCCAAAAACACAATTCAGGGACTCCTTCCGCCATCTCCGACACCTAATTAACACGTTGCCTCCTTCACTACACCATAGCCCTCTCCAGCCCAGATCACATTCCCAAAGACCACAAATCCATACCTACAGCTAAACACCATCCCTGCCAAAGAAGCCCTATGGCTTCAGAATGCTGTAAAAGCAACCCAGCCTGATGCATCACAAACCTAGACCCAGCTCTATCGAGCCTATGCCTTGCTTTGTTCACCCCAATCTACCCTCCTGCCAAAAAAGACAAGGTGTTATCTCAGATCAATCTCAAATTATTCTGGGAAGCAGGGATTAAAACTGCAAGAAATCACATTTAATATTCTTTAATAGCTTCGTTACAGACACAAATCATTACCTCCTGTGTGAATAAGCATATATTTGGCACTCTATGCTGAGCCACTTACTTGCAAATAACACACTTTGCCAACGAAATCCTCAAACATCTAACCATCTCACTTTTGCTTTAGCAGAATCCAAACCCAATCGGTGGCCCTGTGGTTGAATGCCAGCATTCTCGCTGCCCAGAAAACAAACAAATGGCCAACGATCAATACCAGACATCCTGTAAATCAAAATAACATCAAAACAATCACCTTGCCTTCTGCAAAGTTAACCCCTTAATGACAAAGCCTGTACATGCATTGTTTTCAATGGGTTTAGGGACCGCCCATTGTCCTTAAGGGGTTAAATTAACTCAGAGGTGTCTTGACATATTTTTTATAACAAGCCTACTACTACTCACCTACTACTCCATTGAATTATATCCCCAATGAGAAGTTTCAGAAGCCGCCCCAATCCTAAATGAATGTGTTCCAAGATCTGATAGATTCTTACCTACTCGCATGAAACACTTCTTTAAAAGTGCCATTAACTGGAATTGGGAAAGCGTTGTACTATTAGCAGCCTGCAAGCTAAACATTCCCTCATACACCCTACTGGACACAAAAAAAAGAATAATTTATTGCAAATAGCTGCACTCTAAAACACCTATATACTGTTTTAGAATTTCTGACTGAATGAAGAGTCATTACAGAATATTCAACCTGTAACAAGTATTTGATCAAATACTTGCTTCAACTAACTCGCTAATGCAAAATGCCCCCAAAAATATAAAAACTAATCTAAATAAGTCATTCATCATAAAGAGAGAAACATATTGTATCAATATGTATGGAACCAAAGAGAGGGTTTGGTTCCAGGGGGGAAGTTTAATATGTGTTGCACTGCAGTTAACCAGGATGTAGTTAAGGGGGTGAGACACGTGTACTGAGTAGAAGTTGGAGTTCAAGTTTATACAGTATGTTTTAAGAAGATCTGTTAATAAAATCATTAAACACTGCAGCTGGAGTCTGACAGCCCTGTTAATGCACAGTAACATTGAAACATGGTGGTAGCAGATATTTGAGCACTATACTAAGAGCAGATATGGAAGGTCTAAAACCACCAGGTTTGCTGGATTTTCAGGCAAGGAATCTGTCTCAGGCATGGAGGAAATGGAAAGAAGAAATTCTCCTATACACAGACCTCACCATGACTGGCAAACCAGAGGAGCTGAAGGTAAAACTGTTCCTGTACTTACTTGGGGACAAAGGCAGAGAGGTTAAAGACACCCTTCTCCCTGGAGTGGCAGCTCCCTCACTAGCACAGCTAATTAAAGTATTTGATGGTTATTGTGAACCAAAGCAAAATGAGACTGTGGAAAGATATAATTTTTTTTACGGAATCAGAGGGAAGAGGAAGGAATAGATGCATATGCCACAGAGCTGCGTACACTGGCAGCTACTTGCAACTTTGGTAATATCAGAGACTCATTAATAAGGGACAGGATTGTATGTGGCACAAGGGACTAAGAGAATGCCTACTGAGAGAAGTGGATTTAACACTGGAAAAATGTGTACTAATAGGTAGAGCTGCTGAGCTGTCTAAAGCAAGGGTGCAGCTCCTAGAGGGTTCCAGTGCCAGTGCCGTGTCAGTCCACGGGATGGAAACAAGGTACACCCTTAGGAAGGGTCACAGCAGAATGTCAATGACTCCAGACAAGATGATACAGTGTATATATTGTGGGAAGCGTCATGAGAGACTGAAAGAGAAATGCCCAGCATTTGGACAACAATGTAGAGGGTGCGGTAAAGCCAATCATTTTATTAACCAGTGCCGTACCAATACACAACACAGAAAGCCAGCAGTACAAGCTATGTACAATAAGAGCACACTGAAACCAGTAGGGTTATGTAAACTCAAAATAAGAAACCCATGCAATCAGAAATTGTATCAGGCAGAGTTTGTCGTAATTGACACGGATGTGTGTCACCCTATACTGGGAAGTAGAGCTATAGAGGCAATGGGACTGATCTCGGTGCAGCACCAAAATATCCTGAATGTGGAACAAGATGGTGACCTACCACATGCCGCTGGGTGGGGTTGGCTAGCCATCAATAAAGAGTATGCAGATATTTTTCAAGGAGTGGGCTGTCTAGAAGGAAAACTGAAATTGGAAGTGGATGATCTTGTACAGCCTGTTAGACTTCCAAAAAGAAAGGTTCCTTTGTCGTTACTTAAACCCCTTAGAGGAACTTACCTGTTTAGAGAATCAGGGTATTATTACCCCTGTAGAGAGAAGCACAGACTGGATTTGGAGTATGGTAGTGGTGAAAAAACCATCAGGGAAGTTAAGAATTTGCATTGACCCTAAGCCTCTGAACAAGGCTTTGAAACGAAGCCATTATCCTTTGCCAACAATTGATGACATACTACCAGATCTAGCAAGAGCAAAGATTTTTTCAGTGTGCGATGTAAAGAGTGGATTTTGGCATATTGAATTAGAGGAAGAATCTAGCTATTTGACCACTTTTTCTACCCCTTTTGGCCGTTACCGCTGGATTCGAATGCCTATGGGTATCAGCCCCGCCCCAGAAGTGTTCCAGTGAAAACTAAATCATGCATTGGAAGGGCTACCAGGTATCCGGATAATTGCAGATGATATTCTGATTGTAGGAGAAGGAGATACCGAGGCCGAAGCCATTCATGATCATGATAAAAAGTTGAAGAACTTGCTAGAACGTTGTAGAGAAAAACACATCAAACTAAATCCAGAAAAATTCCAGTTAAGAAAACCTGAAGTGCCGTATATTGGACACTTGTTGTCAACCAAGGGACTTCGAGCAGACCCAAACAAGGTAAAAGCCATTACTGAAATGCCCAGACCTTTGGATGTTAAAGGAGTACAGAGATTTTTGGGGATGGTAAACTATCTCTCAAGGTTTTGTGAGAACATCTCTGGTGCTGCTGAACCACTGCGACAACTAACCCAAAAGAATGCAGTATGGGAGTGGACTGATGTGCAGGAAGAGGCATTTCAGCAGATTAAATAAAAAATCAGCAGTGCACCTGTACTTAAGTTTTATAACCCAGATGAGCCATTAGAACTCCAATGTGATGCATCAGAGAAAGGTCTGGGAGCAGTGCTTATGCAAGGTAAACAACCAATAGCTTTTGCAAGCAGAGCAATGACGGAGACAGAGCATGGTTATGCACAGATAGAGAAGGAGCTGTTAGCAATCCTCTTTGGAATGGAAAAATTCCACCAATTCACATTTGGGCAGACAGTAGCTGTACAATCGGACCATAAGCCCCTTGAAAGCATTATGAAGAAACCCTTACTTAAAGCACCCAGACGTCTTCAGCGTATGATGTTACGGCTTCAGATGTATGATGCTTGTATCAGATACTGCCCGGGGAAGTCTCTGGTAGTGGCAGACACATTGAGTAGAGCTTATCTAAAAGAAGGTTCCATGGAGGGCTCTGTGGAGCACCAGATTGAAACTATAAACATGCTCCAATATCTACCCATCTCAAACAGGAGACTGGTCGCTATACAACAAAGCACGGATAAAGACAGGTCTTTACAAGCAGTGAAGCAAATTGTGTTAAGGGGATGGCCTCATGCAAAGGAGCAGGTACCCCTGGAAGCATTGCCATTTTACCACATACGTGATGAACTGAGTGTACAGGATGGTGCTCTATTCAAAGGTGAGCGAGTAGTTATTCCATCAGATCTTCGAGCGGATATTATGTCTCGGATACATTCTTCACATTTCGGTGTGGAAGGATGTCTACGGAGAGCCAGGGAGAGTGTTTACTGGCCAGGAATGAATGCACAGTTGAAAGAATATATTGACCAATGTGACATATGTCGATCATTTGATACTAGACAACAGAAAGAGACATTAATTCCTCATGAGATCCCAACTAGACCATGGGAAAAGCTTGGCATTGATTTGTTCACATTTAATGGAAAGGAATATTTAATATCAGTGGATTATGACTCTGGGAGATAGACCATCTGGGAGATAGACCATCTGCATGATACAAGATCTACTACAGTAATACGAAAATTGAAGGCCCATTTTGCCAGATATGGAATCCCAGATACTGTATGTTCAGATAATGGACCCCAGTTTATAGCAACAGAGTTTAAAGACTTCAGTAAAGATTGGGATTTTGAACATGTTACCTCGTCACCAGGATATCCTCAGAGCAATGGGAAAGTGGAGTCTGCAGTAAAGACAGCCAAGAGACTATTGCAAAAGGCTATGTCATCCGGAAATGATCCTTACCTAGCATTGTTAGATCATCGAAACACGCCAACACAGGGCCTGGAGTGTAGTCCTGCTCAAAGACTGATGGGTCGAAGAACCAAATCATTACTCCCGATGAGAGGGAGTCTCTTACGACAGGATCAAGTGATGAATGGACGGCACCAAAA
Source organism: Spea bombifrons (assembly GCF_027358695.1). Taxonomy (NCBI): domain Eukaryota; kingdom Metazoa; phylum Chordata; class Amphibia; order Anura; family Pelobatidae; genus Spea; species Spea bombifrons. Next base: position 19,473,228 of record NC_071098.1, read on the forward strand.
CCTATGCAGGAATCGGCGTGCATTGCAAGCTGCTCAATACAACAGGGGAGCCAAAGACCCGAGGCCTCTAAAAACAAACCAAGGAAAAGAGTGGCGTAAAGCATGCCTACGAGCCCCTGTAGGAATCAGGTCATATGAAGTGGCGACGGAGTCAGGACAAGTTCTGAGAAGAAATAGGAGGCATCTAAGAGGTACTGGACGCTACATGCCTCAAATTAGCACCCAAGAAGAATCTCGCTTTGAGAATACAAATCTGCCGTCATTGGAAAATAGCCCAGCAGAAGTTCGAGAAGAAACAAACATTGAGATATCAGACACAGATGTGCTACAGGGTGACAACAGAATCATGCCTGAACAACCACAGGAATCTAGAAACAACCAAACTAAAAGTGGGAGATCTATCCGAAAACCAACATATCTAAATGATTATGTAGACTAATGCTCAGCACCACCAGAAGAGAGGAATTCATATTCCTTCTGGAATGGAACTATAAAGAGATCAACTTTCCCAAAAGGGAAAAGATGTATCAATATGTATGGAACCAAAGAGAGGGTTTGGTTCCAGGGGAGGAGTTTAATATGTGTTGCACTGCAGTTAACCAGGATGTAGTTAAGGGGATGAGACACATGTGTACTGAGTAGAAGTTGGAGTTCAAGTTTATACAGTATGTTTTAAGAAGATCTGTTAATAAAATCATTAAACACTGCAGCTGGAGTCTGACAGCCCTGTTAATGCACAGTAACATTGAAACACATATGTGCCTAAACTGCTTACAGATCTTCTCTGACACTGTAAATGTGACCCACATTCCGTTGCACTTTCTTTTAACCTTTTAATGCTTGAGAGACCCTGAAATGTTTTGTAAAGTCACTCACGCCTTGCAACTTGAAATAAAAGGCTAAAACTGCATTCCACTTTTCTATATAAAGTACTGACCGCCCTTGAGCAAAATCCATACCCAACATCCATAACAACAATGCTAAACAGTCTGTGTGAGACCCTAAATGCCCCACTCCTACCAGACCTTCCCAAAAACCAATAATGTTGTTTTGGCTACAAAATCTTTCAAGACACTCTGGTAGCCACGTTCCAGATCCACTCAGACACTTAAACATTCCCTCCAAACTGTTATACCTACTTCAATGGGAAATAATTACAATAGTGTAAGATTACCAAACCAACCCCAATCTTTCCACTGTATCAGCCATGATTCTGCAAACGAAGCCCATTATAAACCAAAGCCCCAGATGCAGTCGACAACACAGACAACTCTTCATGAAATTTCACATCAGCCAGAGTGCTCTACCATTACGTTTCAAAAACTATTTCCCAGACCTTTAAATGACAATAACAATTTCCTGTGGGAAATTTTCTACAGACAAAATTCAATCTACCTTATAATTACTGCAAGTTAAATAAAGTTATCTTTTACCGTATTTGCTCGATTATAAGACGACCCCCCAAAATCTAAATATTAATTTATGAAAAAAAGAAAAAGCCTGAATATAAGACGACCCTATAGGAAAAAAGTTTTACCAGTAAATGTTAATTCATGTAAACTATGTGAACAACTTTTTTTTAAATAAAAGCTATGATTGAGAAAAATATTATGACATTATTATTATCCAGGTCCCCTGCATCGCTGCGGGGGATATTTCTATTTCTATATCTAAAAACGGATCACGGGACATGGGCCCTCAGTTTTGTCTCCAGCCAACAGCACCCTGAATTCACCCATGACTGACCTCAATGTATCCAACAGGACCTCAGAACTCCTGGAATTAGCAGGCTCAACAGATAAAAAAGCATCCAAATAATGTACAATTGCTTAATTAGCTGCTACCTTCCATATGATCCATTTTAAAAAAGTGCCACTTTTTTTCCAAGAAAGCACATGATATAGTACACCCCATTGGTAAACAACAGTCAACATAGAAATCTGTCTGGAAGCTGGAAGAACAGGTAACAAATAGAAAGCCGCTTCTACATCAGCCTGCATCCCTAACTTACTAGTGGCCTTATCAAAAGAGATGTAACAGACCCTGCACGATTATTATTTGGCACGAATACAGTCAATCACAAAACGGCCCTTTGAAAAGGACAAAGGATGGATCAGGTGTTATTTCCAAGGCTCGTTTTTTGGCACTATGCCTAATGGAGATACCATAAAATTGGGTAATGGTCTCTAAAGGGACAAGCTAACGTACCCAAGTCTAACTCCTTCGCAATCTAAGCTGTCACCACCTGAGGATTCTCAAGTGCAGAAACTGGAATCCTAAAACCCTCCAGCAACATTGCTGTGACTCTGTCGGGATACCTATGAAGTTACAGGTGCATCGCGAATAACATTCACTGGGGACTGACCCTTGATTAACAGGACCTGATTTTGGTTGCTTAGATTAAAATACTTTGCATATGGGTGTGCCCTCCACACCCTGTACATTAATGCTGGTATTTAAAAGCTGTCCCACAGAGGCACCATTGTATTTTCAACACACACCCTTCTTATTAACTCCCCCGACTGAAGTATCAATATTTGGGCGAAATGACTGTGAACCAAAAGGCGTTGGCGTCACAACCTTCAACCTTCAACCACAGAGCAACCATCTGATCCTACCTAACAGAGAGACAAAATGTTTTATGCTGTCTAAAGTGTGTCACTGTTTCGCTGGACTATTAAGGAAGGTCGTCCCCGCAGAAGTTCTTCCGCCCAAACTACCGCTACTGAGAGGGGAATTCCCGGCAGCAGTAGTCCAGGACTTAGACGATCCCAACAGTGGACAACCTCCCACCAGCTGGAGATAAGTTCTGAGCGGCAGCAGCCGCGGCAAGGCGCAGCACGAGACAGGAGCACAGTGCAGGAAGTCAGCAAAGCCAGGGGTCTGAAACACGGAGCAGGTAGTCGGACAAGCCAGGGGTCTGATACACGGAGCAGGTAGTCGGACAAGCCAGGGGTCTGATACACGGAGCAGGTAGTCGGACAAGCCAGGGGTCAAAACCAGAGATCACAAGCAAAGGTACCGAATCGTAGAGCAAGGGAGAGTCAAACAAGCCAGGGGTCAAAAAACAGGAACTTGATAGCACGAGCCTAAGACGAAAACTGAAGACCACAACAGGGTGCTTGTGAAAGGCACAGCCAGCCTTTTAAAACTGGCGCCATTCCACAAGCCCCTCCCGGAGCAGAAACAAAACCACGCCCCCCAGCCGTCCATCATTCCTCCTGCAACCTGCGGCGTGCCCGGGAGGCGGACCAACGACCGGCGGACGGGTAAGTACACAGTACTCCCCGTGTCCCAATACCTCGGGCAGAGGGTCGTCCGCCGTCCGGGGAGATGTTTTCCCGGGACCCGCGGACAACCCTTCGCCCGCTGCTAATGCCGCGAGCGGAGGACCGACCGCCGTCCCGAACGGCCGGCATACGGGAACCGCGGCCAGCAGGGCCGGCCGAAGACTTAACGCCGCCTGGGGCGAAGTTTAAAAAGCCGCCCCCCCCCGAGACCCCCCGGCGTCGGGGGGTCTCGGGGGGGGGCGGCATTTTAAACTTCCCCCCGGTACTTACCTTTAAACAGTCCTGCGGCGAGTCTCCCTGCTCTGCCACGGTGCCGGCTTGTAATGCTGAGCGCCGGAAATTGACGTCACTTCCGGCGCTCTGCATTACAAGCCGGCACCGGGACCGAACAGGGAGACTCGCCGCAGAGGAGAGAGAGAGAGGGGCGCCGAGCGGGTAAGCGAAAACCACTCGGTGCCCCTCTCTCTCTCCTCCACTTCAAAAAAAAAAACAAAAAAAAAAGCGTGTGCCGCCTTCTAAAGTGCCGCCTGGGGCAATTGCCCCAGTCTGCCCCATTATAGGGCCGGCCCTGGCGGCCAGACCTCCTCCCAGCGGCGACCGGAGCCGGGATGGTGACACTCCCGGCGGCGTCCGGAGCCGGGACAGTGACAAAGTGCTTGCCATACTGCCCAACCAATGCCCCCACACACTCAATGCACTTCACCAATACTATCCATATAACAAAAAAGTGTTGAAAAATGATCAGGTGCTTTCTCACAGATAACACTAGCTAATATTGCAAGATCTTGTAACCAGTTATGAAATGTACATGGGATTAGTCTATAACTCTTTTTATTTTCCTTCTCTTTCTTGGACTCTTCCATATCATATGTCTAATCTCTTGCTTTAAACAAAGGCCCCCAGTGGCCTTTCATAACACACATAAACTTCCCTTTTTGCGAAATCTGGCAGCCGGGGGAATGTCTCAAGTGGTCTCACCAACGAGTAGGGCAATTATTCCAAACACCCACTGGCCCACCACCACTTCCCATTCTAGCTTCATATTTTTGCACAAATAACCTTTTTAAAAAATCCATTTGAACTGTGGGCATACCTGTACTGCTCCCTTTTCCAGGCGCTTGCCCCTGATTTCCCACAAGACCCACAGTTCTAGTCACATTATCACTTATCTGGCTATCCAAGAGTGAAGAAAAAAAAATCTTCACTCAGGGCATCCCCTGAGACTCACCAGACTTGGAGAGGGCACCACTTCCAGTCATGGGTTCAGCAGAACTCATCTGTCCCGATGCAGTGCTCCCAGCAACCTCAGACAGATAAAAATATGACAAAACTAAAGCCTCCTGCCGCTTACTCATCATCCTTGAAGTACCCATTACAGAACATGACAGCTGAGCAACCAGACCTTCTGACAACCAATACCTAAGTGTCAGGATGTAGAGACCATGATCTAACAGAGGACTTCATTCCTTACTCCCAACTTGGCACCGAAATTCCTGGTTTGGCCTCGTCCCAAGTTGCTTCTCTTGAAGCCACCATTAAGACGACACTGTGATCTGGGGACACAGGAACCTGTCTGCCTGGCTTGCGCGTCACTGAAGAACGGTGTGTCACTGGAACCTTTATCTCTCTGCTGTGGTGCCATCTTACAGGGACTATGGCGCGGCTGAGGACTGGGGACCACGTCAACATCAGAGCTCAGGTGAGCTGGAGGACACCTAACCCTGGAACTCCTTCATGCCTTCATGAGCCTCTTCTGGAGCCACAGCAGTAGGTGGCAGAATGTCCTGGAACCGAGCCATGAAGCACCTCGCGACTGAGCTTCCACCTGGACACCTGCCAGCATTCTACAAAACACCCTCCCTTATCTCCAGGGCCTAATAGGCCACTTTCTTCAGCCACCCAAGGGTGCCTTGCTTGAGTCATGACCAAATCCTTACGTGTGTTGAAGGACAGATAGAGCTTTCTTTTGATATTGTTTTTAGATGTAAAGTACAACATTTAGTATGAATAATACATTAAAATAATGAAAATATTTGGGGAAAACACATTTCTTGTACTATTATGATAATTGTCCCCAAACCAGTTCAGTTGACCTATATACCAAAAAAATATTGTTTAACCCTTTGATCTTTTCTTCACAAAATATACAGAAATACTCTGCACGGATATAAAACAATTGCAAACACAGCACAGGTTTATGAAAAAAAAAAGTTCAATAAGGCATACAGATGGATTTTGCTGTATTGACAACAATACGACAATATGTCACTCAAGTAAGAATGTTTGATGTAATTTGCCACATAAATATTTACTTTTCACCCTGCATCATCTGTGTGGATCAATCTGTGCTATGTTCCGATCTCCAAGTGGCCTCAGGTCATGAGAACTAACATCTCAAATACCAGAAGATCATGGATAGCATGCATGAAATAGATGATATTAAACAGAAACTTTGCTATATTGTTTCCTAAATGGACTGTTAAGCTTAGTGTATAGGAACTTTGGAAGCATGATGAAATACATTTTTGTAATTTAGGGAATAACTACAATTTGAAGCCACTGTTGCATTTTCTGTTAGTTTACACAGATGTCCTAGTAATTATTTACAGTATTTGCTTGATTATAAAATGATCCTGATAAGATAGCCCCCAAACTTTGGATCTTAATGAAAGAAACAAGAAAAGGCCTGGTTTAAAGGCAATCCTATCAAAACCACTGTTTTTTGTGCTCACACTCTCACTCATTTTCTCTCACTCTTAATATCTCCCTATCTTCTCCGTAGACTGCTTCTATGTCCTTATCTCCTTTCCCACAGCTCTACGTCTTCTGCCTCTTTTTGTTCTTCTGCCTTGTTTCTTTGCATCACCCTGGTATCAAGTCTGTTATTCAGATATTTTCAATAAAAGTGCACAACCTCACTCCCCCGATCGGAGGAACAGGTGAGAGGCGGTCATACTTCAAGAGGTTAGAATATTGCACATGGATTAGCAGAGGAAGAGAAGCATTTCTCCATCTGTCTGCATATTATTCTTGCCTTTTAGAGCACGGAACCACGGGAAAGCCCCCCTCCTGTTCATCCAATCATGGAATAGGGTGTGCCTGGAGGCTCAGCCCTTTGGCAGAAGTGCTCTAGGAAGCTGAGTTCATAGAGAGGGGGATGAAAAAAAGTGACAGGGTGAGAAATAGACAAAAGATAGAAGTGTGGAGTGTGGACAAGGTAGGGTGACATTCAGAGAGAGCGACAGAGATTGTGATTAAGAGTGTCAGAGAGTATTTAATATCAGGAGACAGAGCATCATAGTATGAGAGAGGACTGAAGAAAAGACAATCTCAATTATAAGACAAGGTCATATTTTTCACATGATTTTTATGGTTATTAGTGTGGAAAGTTACCGTATTTGCTCAATTATAAGATGACCCTGATTATAAGATGACTTATAATACCTGAATATAAGACTACCTTATAGGAAAAACATTTTACTAGTAAATATTAATCCACAAGTAAACTATTTTTTAATATTCAATAAAAACTATGATTGAGAAACATGCATTTCTGTTTTTATTTCCTTGTATCTGCCAACCTGCCCCCCAGTTATGCACATCTGCCCCCAGATATGCCTCATACCCCCTAAATGCCACTCTGCCCCCCAGATATGCCCTATATGCATTTATATGCCACTCTTCCCCCAGAAATGCCTTATACCCCTATATGCCACTCTACCCCCCAAATATGTCTTATACCCTCTATATGCCAATCTGCCTCCCTGATATGCCATTCTGCCCCTGATGTGCCTTATACCCCCTATATGCCACGCTGCCCCCCTGACTTACTAGTGCATCCCGAGCCTTGTCCCCTGTGCTTCAGACTCCTTGGTGTCTAGTGGGGGCAGCCGGTTGACATCTGTGTGATTTCCATAGACAACCTCCGCTGCTACCTGGTGCTTCCGCCAGGACTCCTGCCCCAGTGGAAGTGCTGGGCAGAAGCGGAGTTGTATGCGTGCATAGCGCAGACGTTCTCCAGCTGCCAGAGAGGAGGATCCAGGTCCCCTGCAGCTCTGCAGGAAATTCTCCTCTGTGACAGGCGGTGAATGTTTGCGCGATGCGCCCACACAACCTCCGCACCGGGTGCCGCTCATCAGGGGGGTGCCAACTTGCAACAGCTGTTGCCGCGGGAATCGCAAGGTTCAAGGATCTCCCTTGAACCCGGCTTAAAATCACTCAAGGGAGCCGGAGGTCTGTTAAAGACCTCCGATACCGCTCCCTTGCGATTCCCGCGGCAACAGCTGTTGTGCGCCGGGGTTTGTTGTCAGATCCCGGCGCACAGCACTGAAGCCGCGCCCACCGCTGTCCGTGCCCTCTGAACCCCGTGCCCTCGGAAGAAGACAGAAGAACTGAAGAAGAAGAGGAGCGAAGAGCAGGAAAAGGAGCTGTAAGGAGAAAAGAGGAAAGGTAGGAAAGCATACAGTGAGAGTGGATTGGTGTATGTGTGTGGATTGGTGTATGTGTGTGGATTGGTGTATGTGTGTGGATTGGTATGTATGTGGATTGGTATGTGTGTGGATTGGTATGTGTGTGGATTGGTGTATGTGTGTGGATTGGTATGTGTGTGGATTGGTATGTGTGTGGATTGGTATGTGTCACGGACTAGGTCCAAGCTGGTGACTGGAAGGACCCAGCGCGCCCGATGGTTGTTTGCAGGAGTCACGATGCAGCAGTGGAGACTGGGGCAGGGCCTGGTGCAGGGTGACCACACTCACCCAGGCGATGAGCACCTAGGAAGTGCAGCCAAACACCAGCGCCCTGATATGGCAGCAGATGGAGTCCAGAACAAAACGAATCCTGCAGGCACCCTGGAGCAGGCATGAAGCATAGCACACGGATCACGAGCAGGATGCTGCAGGCTGGGAGAATGAAAGCTAGGCAAAGGGTTAATGTAGCAGACACATAACACAGCAAGGGAAAGGGAGACCAGGCAAGAAACATGATATAGGATATACATGAGAAGTGGCTAGAAACAGGACATGAATAGCGTAAAGTATAAACAGGCACCGGACAAGGAATAAACATAACCTGACAAGACATACATGGTACAGGGCACAACAAAGGACAGGGAAGAAGGCAAGGAACACAGGGGAAGGAGTGAGGAGCCGGAACCCTCGGACGCTTCTTCCTTTAAGCAAGGATAGGAAATCTTAACTGGGACATGGGGAGAGGAGAGAGGAACCGGAATCCTCAGATGATTCAAGGAAGAAGGGCAAAGGTACATAAAAGACACACAAACATGAATACAGAAACTAGCCTAGGACTACAAGATAACTATTGGAGATTCCGTCACATGATATGGCCATAGTATGCTTAGCCCACCACTACGCCAAAGTACTCCAATGACGGTGGGTCCTAACGCTAATCCCTGCAGACAAGATACAAAACAAACCACACATGTAAACCAAACACAGCACAGAGACATACCTTAGACTGCAGACTGTAGACTGAGACAAACAGAACACAGGTGGGGCACACCTAATAAAGGAAGCAGAGCTGAAGCAAAGAGCCGGAGCAGAAGCAAGGAATGGAAAATAGAACAAAGCAAAAGGAAATCCAGGAATGGATCAAAGCAAAGCAGAGAAACTAAAGCAGAACAGATATGCAGCTCCGCAGCCAGGGCAGAACGTGACACAATCCCCCTCCGAAAGAGCGGCCTCTGGACGCGAACAGAAACATCAACAGAAGGAAGCCCAGCTCTCTAACGGAAGACTGAAGACACAAGGCAACCCAGGAACCAGCATACGGAGTCTGAAAAACGTAGGAGTCCTTCGATGACCAGCACTGCCGCTAGTAGACCAATCTCCTCCAAAAACAGGAATCAGAATGTCTGAACAGGAGTGAGGAAGTAGTCTCTAGCTGACATTTAGGTCCAGACGAAGGCAAAGTAGATAAGCCACTTGACAAGGCAGACACGGCAGGTAACCCACTTGCTGGGCAGACATGACAGGTAGCCCACTTGCTGGGCAGACATGACAGGTAGCCCACTTGCTGGGCAGACACGAAAGGCACGGGTTCAGGCATGGGTACGGGTTCAGGCACAGGCACGGGTTCAGGTTCAGACAACAGGTTGCCCACTTGCTGGGCAGACACGAAAGGCACGGGTTCAGGCATGGGTACGGGTTCAGGCACAGGCATGGGTTCAGGCACAGGTTCAGACAACAGGTTGCCCACTTGCAGGGCACACGGCAGGTTGCCCACTTGCAGGGTACTTGACCAGGGTAGCCCGGATTCAGGCACTCTTCCTGGGAGTCCACAGTGGGGCACTGACCGCAACTCAGGAAACCCTCTTTCAGGGTACACGGCAGGTTGCCCACTTACAGGGTACTCGACTTAGGAGTCCACTTACTGGGGCGCTGGCCGCAACTCAGGAAACCCTCTTTCAGGGTACACGGCAGGTTGCCCACTTACAGGGTACTCAACTTAGGAGTCCACTTACTGGGGCGTTGGCCGCAACTCAGGAACAAGGCAGGTACTGGAACAAGGCAGGTTTCTGGAACAAGGCAGGTACTGGAACAAGGCAGGTACTGGAACAAGGCAGGTACTGGAACAAGGCAGGTACTGGAACAAGGAGAAGCCCTCTTGCGGGGCACACGACTAGAAGCCCTCTTGCGGGGCACACGACTAGAAGCCCTCTTCCAGGGCACACGGCATGGCTAGAAGCCCTCTTGCAGGGCACACGACTAGAAGCCCTCTTGCGGGGCACACGACTAGAAGCCCTCTTGCGGGGCACACGACTAGAAGCCCTCTTGCGGGGCACACGACTAGAAGCCCTCTTGCGGGGCACACGACATGGCTAGAAGCCCTCTTTCAGGGCGGACGAGAACGGAGTACCACCGGGCCAGGCACGTGTACTGGATCAAGCATGGGTACAGGCATAAGCTCAGATACTATGTCATGCATGCGTACCGGCTCAGGCATGGGTACAGGAACGGAGGCCCACTGGAAGGGCGGACGAGAACGGAGTACCACCGGGCCAGGCACATGTACTGGTTCATGCAAGGGTACCGGCATAAGCTCAGGTAGTGGATCATGCATGCGTACAGGCTCAGGCACGGGTACGGGAACGGACACAGGCTCAGGCTCAGGCAAGCGGGTACGGAGGCCCACTGGAAGGGCTGACGGGTACGGAGGCCCACTGGAAGGGCTGACGGGTACGGAGGCCCACTGGAAGGGCTGACGGGTACGGAGGCCCACTGGAAGGGCAGACGCTGCAAACTCCACTCCGCGAACTCCTGACCATTTACCTGCGGCCATGTGTCACGGACTGGGTCCAAGCTGGTGGCTGGAAGGACCCAGCGCGCCCGATGGTTGTTTGCAGGAGTCACGATGCAGCAGTGGAGTCAGGGGCAGGGCCTGGTTGCAGGGTGACCACACTCACCCAGGCGATGAGCACCTAGGAAGTGCAGCCAAACACCAGCGCCCTGATATGGCAGCAGATGGAGTCCAGAACAAAACGAATCCTGCAGGCACCCTGGAGCAGGCATGAAGCATAGCACACGGATCACGAGCAGGATGCTGCCGGCTGGGAGAATGAAAGCTAGGCAAAGGGTTAATGTAGCAGACACATAACACAGCAAGGGAAAGGGAGACCAGGCAAGAAACATGATATAGGATATACATGAGAAGTGGCTAGAAACAGGACATGAATAGCGTAAAGTATAAACAGGCACCGGACAAGGAATAAACATAACCTGACAAGACATACATGGTACAGGGCACAACAAAGGACAGGGAAGAAGGCAAGGAACACAGGGGAAGGAGTGAGGAGCCGGAACCCTCGGACGCTTCTTCCTTTAAGCAAGGATAGGAAATCTTAACTGGGACATGGGGAGAGGAGAGAGGAACCGGAATCCTCAGATGATTCAAGGAAGAAGGGCAAAGGTACATAAAAGACACACAAACATGAATACAGAAACTAGCCTAGGACTACAAGATAACTATTGGAGATTCCGTCACATGATATGGCCATAGTATGCTTAGCCCACCACTACGCCAAAGTACTCCAATGACGGTGGGTCCTAACGCTAATCCCTGCAGACAAGATACAAAACAAACCACACATGTAAACCAAACACAGCACAGAGACATACCTTAGACTGCAGACTGTAGACTGAGACAAACAGAACACAGGTGGGGCACACCTAATAAAGGAAGCAGAGCTGAAGCAAAGAGCCGGAGCAGAAGCAAGGAATGGAAAATAGAACAAAGCAAAAGGAAATCCAGGAATGGATCAAAGCAAAGCAGAGAAACTAAAGCAGAACAGATATGCAGCTCCGCAGCCAGGGCAGAACGTGACAGTATGTGTGTGGATTGGTGTATGTGTGTGGATTGGTATGTGTGTGGATTGGTGTATGTGTGTGGATTGGTGTATGTGTGTGGATTGGTATATGTGTGGATTGGTATGTGTGTGGATTGGTATGTGTGTGTGGATTGGTATGTGTGTGTGGATTGGTATGTGTGTGTGTGGATTGGTGTATGTGTGTGGATTGGTGTATGTGTGTGGATTGGTGTATGTGTGTGGATTGGTATGTGTGTGGATATTGGTATGTGTGTGGATTGGTATATGTGTGGATTGGTATGTGTGTGGATTGGTATGTGTGTGTGGATTGGTGTATGTGTGTGGATTGGTGTATGTGTGTGGATTGGTGTATGTGTGTGGATTGGTATGTGTGTGTGGATTGGTGTATGTGTGTGGATTGGTGTATGTGTGTGGATTGGTGTATGTGTGTGGATTAGTATATGTGTGTGGATTGGTGTATGTGTGTGGATTGGTATGTGTGTGGATTGGTGTATGTGTGTGGATTGGTGTATGTGTGTGGATTGGTATGTGTGGATTGGTATGTGTGTGGATTAGTATATGTGTGTGGATTGGTATGCGTGTGGATTGGTATGCGTGTGGATTGGTAAATGCGGATTGGTAAGTGTGTGAGAGTGATGGGTGTTATGCTGTACCATTTCCAATGATTTTTTCATAATATAATTATGCTCTAAAGTACATCATAACTCCCATCACTCTATACTGTTCCATACAGTGGCAGAGCTGGGAGACAGAGGCCTTGCACCCCCACCGCAGGACTCCTGAAAGGTAAGTAGTTACTAAGCAGGTATGTTAAATAATTTGTTTTTGGTTTATTAAATACAATTATATATTGCAATTATACATTTTTGTAGTTTAAACTATAAATTGCGCAAAATTATGTTTTTTTGTCGAAGTGACACACCACGCGAGTTATGCTCGATTTTTTGCCGATTTTTGACACACTACGCCAAAAAGGTTGCCCATCACTAGTCTAGGGCATCACAAATACAAAGCGCCACGTGTTAAACCTAGGGGTAGGCAGAGTAAGTGAAGGATGTGTTTGAATGCATGTCTGGGTGTGATAGTGTATGTTTGTGGGTATGTTATTGTGCACATCTGTTTTTATGGGTATGTTAGTATGTTTCCAGGTGTGTTATGGTGGGCATGTGTCTAGGTATATTAGGGTGGGAATGTTTTGGGGTGTATTATTGTGTGGATATGTTCCTCTGTGCATGACGTATTAAGAGTCTTAGATGGTTCCTTCAATACATCATAGTAGTCTCTGTGGCCGTGTCCAGTGGGGTCCAACTGGGGTTTCTGTGGGAATTTTCTCCCATTCATCTAGTAGAACGTTTTATGAGCTGAAGGTGATATATACATTTTGGACAACACTATGCTTCTAACTTTGTGGGAACAGTTTTGGGGAAGGTCCTTTTCTATTCCATCATGACTGTGCCCCAGTGTACAAAACAAGGTCCATAAAGGCATGGTTGCAAAATTCCCCACAGAAACACTCCAAAATCTTGTGGAAATCGTTCCCAGAAGAGTGGAAGCCGTTATAGCTGCAAAGGGGGGCCAACTACATATTATTGTCTATGTATTTATAATGCAATGTCATAAAAGTCCCTGTTGGTGAAATGGTCAGGTATACCCTACCAGTAAAACTGCTATCCCCCCCCCCAGATTTTTAGGGGTTCCTATGCCCATGGGGAATACATTCATTTATTTCAATAGTTTTTTTACTGTAAGAATAAGAAAAGAATTGCAACAATCTGTACAGGCATATTCCATCAGTTCATCAATAAAGGGTACCATCAATTGGGACATATTATACATGTGTGCTATGTGCATTGACTTCAAATAATTGTCCCTACTTCCATCTTATTGTGAAGCCAATGTAAAACCAAAACATAAAACTAAAGAGCTCCAGGGTGATGCAGATTTTCTCAGTCACACAGTTGGCCAAAAGAACGTTGTACCAATACTCTAACCCCTCCCTCTGTTTCATTCTAAATGAAAGAATCCCAAAGGGAACAAGTGATTTTTATGTATATTTAAGAGTCCTTAAAAACGGAACCCATGAACTTGAAATTATGCACCCATGCACCCCACAATTGCTTAAACTCCTCTTTTTAGAAAGTGGTATGTTTCCATGATATGTTTTTTTAAATCTATATAAAGTCTATATAAGTAAGTCTATATAAATCAATACCAATATCTCATATTTTATATATATTTATATATATATATATATATTTTATTTTATTTTTTGAATGATACTTAGTGTTTGGCAGGTTCCAGGATTTAATTTGTTTATTTCTGAGCAGTTTTTCAGGGTCAGAACATACAGCACTAAAAGGCATAAACCAGATTGGCTTTCAAAAAATTTACCAAATGTATAGGGTTTATAGAAAAGATGGGAGGAGCTTGTTCTGAGCTTGTTCTGAGCTTGTTGAAGCATCATCGTTTTAGCAACATTTTGCCTGCCAGATACACGGGTTCTTACAAGCTGGGACACTGCATGTGGACATTCACAAGGTAAGAGAAAGCAAAATAATCCAACATTTATCATAGTACGGAAATAGATATTTAGCATTATCAAATCTATAAAGTCTTATTAAAATTGCCACATTTTTGAATAGTAAAATAAAACACAGAGACCACATCGTTATGGAAACAAATAACTTACTATATTCTGAAAATGAATGCCACGATGTAAATTACTTTTAAATATTGGAAGTAATATATTTGTAAATATCTGCTGCTATTGCCTGTATCTGGTTCTGAGCTTATTTTTATATTTAAATACTTATAGAACAAAAAAAACAAAGATTTTAGAAAACTAATGCCGCTTTCTATCTAGCTTGTCCCCTATTTATACTTATTTGTACTCATTCTTTTAAGCTTATAGACTCAGTGTTCTTTAGATCTCTTAAAGCCACTCATGGTTATCAAAGTGTTTATATTATTCTAGTAGCTGTTCTATATTAGGGACGTACATAACAGCATATTGGGATTTTGGGATGATGGGATGATTGGCTGCAATGCTCAGCACTCTCACTAGGTGTCAGTACACATTTTACACTCATGGTAAATCAAAGTATGTTCTTTTAGGTAATTCTTGATACTAAGTTGCAACGAATACATTGCAAAAAGAAGCTGCAAATGTTTAACTATTTACTTGCTGAAATATATACAGTTTTATAACTGAATTATAGTAAATTCTATAGAAATAATAGAAAAATGTTATGTAATCAAAATATTGATTTAATATGGTACATGTATGTGCAAACACCATATGTTACCTGTTTTGATTGGCACAATATGGGAATATATTTTTTAAACATGGGGATTATGGGTGGAATATTATAGTTACACATGCTAAGTAACACATTTGACCTGTTTCTTATAAGAATATGGCTATAAATATTTTTTACATGGGGATTATGGGTGGAATATCATAGTTTCTGATGCCAAAGAACACATTTGACCTGTTTCTAATAAGAATATGGGCATTTTATTATTTTTACATGGGGATTATGGGTGCTAAGTAACACATTTGACCCATTTCTGATAAGAATATGGAAATATTATGTTTACATGAGGATTATGGGTGCTAAGTAACACATTTGACCCATTTCTGATAAGAATATGGGTATTATATTTTTTTTTACATGGGGATTATGGGTGGAATATCATGGTTACAGATGCCAAGGAACAAATTTGACCTGTTTCTGATAAGAATATGGGAATTTTATTATTTTTACATGGTGATTATGGGTGGAATATTATAGTTACACATGCTAAGTAACATATCTGACCTTTTTCTGATAAGAATATGGAAATATTATTTTTTCACATGAGGGTTATGTGTGGAATATCATGGTTACAGATGCCAAGGAACAAATTTGACCTGTTTCTGATAGGAATATGGGAATATTATTTTTTTTACATGGGGATTATGGGTGGAATATTATAGTTACACACAGAGCCGGCCTTAGGTGTTCTGGCGCCCTGTGCGGACTACTCCTCTGGCGCCCACCCATCCCAAAAAAAGAAAGGAATAAAAACTTGTAACAAAACCCCAATCACTATATACTACGCCAAACATTGATGTGGTGTAGGCCTACCACTTCATTGTCTGGCTTAGTAGTAGGGATGCACCGAAACGAATTCTGGACTGAAATGGAAAGTGCAGCATTTACCTGGCCAAAACCGAATATGACCCCCCCACACCATAAAAAAATCTAACACTTTTATTTAAAGTAAGTAACACACCAAAATAGGACAAAACAATTAAATAACAATATTATATATATATATATATATATATATATATAAAATTAACAGCAATCACATTCCTATCATGCCCAGCCATACCCAGATTCCAGAATGTACTCGCAGACTTGGCATGATAGGAGTATGATTGCCCTATCTACCCCTTCTCACGCCCTTCTCCCTATCTACCCCCTTTCCCCTGTCTCACTCCCTTCTCCCTATCTACCCCTTCCTAACTATCTACCCTTTCCCTCTTTGAAGTTCACTTACCTTTCAGGAGTCCTGCGGTGGGGATGCAAGGCCTCTGCCTCCCAGCTCTGCCACTGTATGGAACAGTATTGAGTGATGGGAGTTATGATGTACTTTTAGAGCATAATTAGATCATGAAAAAGACATTGGAAATGGTACAGCATAACACCCATCACTCTCACACACTTAACAATCCACACATATACTAATCCACACGTATACCAATCCACACATATACCAATCCACACTAATCCACACGTATACCAATCCACATGTATACCAATCCACACGTATACACCAATCCACTAATCCACACATATATACCAATCCACACATATATACCAATCCACACACATACCAATCCACACATACTAATCCACACATACACCAATCCACACATATACCAATCCACACATATACCAATCCACACACATACCAATCCACACACATACCAATCCACACATACACTAATCCACACATACACTAATCCACACATATACCAATCCACACATATACCAATCCACACATATACACTAATCCACACATATATACCAATCCACACATACCAATCCACACATACTAATCCACACATATACCAATCCACACACATACCAATCCACACATACTAATCCACACATATACCAATCCACATATATACCAATCCACACATACACTAATCCACACATATACCAATCCACACATACACTAATCCACACATATACCAATCCACTCTCACTCTCACTGAATGCTTTCCTACCTTTCCTCTTTTCTCCTTACAGCTCCATTTCCTTCTCTTCGCTCCTCTTCTTCAGTTCTTCTATCTTCTTCCGGGTCAGAGGGCACGGACAGCGGTGGGCGCGGCTTCAGTGTTGTGCGCCGGGATCTGACAACAAACCCCGGCGCACAGCAGCTCTTGCCGCGCGGATCACAAGGGAGCGGTATTGGAGGTCTTTAACAGACCTCCGGCTCCCTTGAGTGATTTTAAGCCGGGTTCAAGGGAGATCCTTGAACCGGCTTAAAATCACTCAAGGGAGCCGGAGGTCTGTTAAAGACCTCCGATACCGCTCCCTTGCGAGCCTGCTCCTCCAGCGGCCCAGTGCTGACCGCCCCCCCCCCGCTAGGTACGCTACTGGCGGCGGCGGCGCCCCCTGGAGTGTGGCGCCCTGTGCGGTCGCACAGGTTGCACACCCCAAAGGCCGGCCCTGGTTACACATGCTAAGTAACATATTTGCCCTGTTTCTGATAAGAATATGGGTATAATATTTTGTTTGCATGGGGATTATGGGTGGAATAACATGGTTACAGATGCCAAAGAATACGTTTGCTCTGTTTCGGATAAGAATATGGGAATTTTATTATTTTTACATTGGGATTATGGGTGGTATATTATAGTTACACATGCCAAGGAACATATTTGACCCCTTTCTGATAAGGATATGGGTATAATCTTTTTTTACATGGTGATTATGGGTGTAATATTATAGTTACACATGCTAAATAACACATTTGACCTGTTTCTGATAAGAATATGACTATAAATATTTTTTACATGTGGATTATGGGTGGAATATCTTGGTTACAGATGCCAAAGAACACATTTGACCTGTTTCTGATAAGAATATGGGAATTTGATTATTTTTACATGGGGATTATGGGTGGCATATTATAGTTACACATGCTAAGGAATAGACTTGGGCACCAGGGGGCTCTTCGTGTTCGTCTTCATGCTCGTCTTCGGCAAAAAAAAAACTTCGTATTCCGCGAATATTCGCCTGGTCCTGTCTTCTCTTCGGGCGAATATTCGCGGACATTCTTCGTGTTCGGGTTTTCTTCGTTTTCCCCGGTTAAGGGGTTAAAACGGGGTTAAAGCCGCTCTGGCGCCAGGAGTTTAAATGTCCGTATGAGCAACTCTATTGGTCGTCAGCAGGGGGTTCATCTGCCATTGGTTGATGGTAGACGAGCCCCCTGCTGGCGACCAATAGGGTCGCTCGTACAGACTGTTAAACTCCTGGTGCCGTAATTGTCCGGCAGATCCCGCTGGTCTCCCTGTTCTATCTCCCTGTTCTATCATTTAATTAATTGAACAGGGAGGGAGACCAGTGGGATGTGCCGGGTAAGTTGCAGCATTGAGGTTTTAAAAGTCTGCACGAGCGACCAACAGAGTCGCTCGTGCAGACTTTTAAAACCCCAATGCTGCAACTTACCCGGCACATCCCACTGGTCTCCCTGTTCTATCAGTTAAATGTCCGTACGAACGACTTTATTGGTCGCTCGTACGGGCATTTAACTGATAGAACAGGGAGACCAGTGGGATCTGCAGGGTAAGTTGCAGCATTGGGATTCTAAAAGTCTTACGAGCGACTCTGTTGGTCGCTCGTACAGACTTTTAGGCTCCTGGTGCTGTAACTTACCCGGCACATCCCACTGGTCTCCCTGTTCTATCAGTTAAATGCCCGTACGAGCGACCAATAAAGTCGTTCGTACGGACATTTAACTGATAGAACAGGGAGACCAGTGGGATGTGCCGGGTAAGTTGCAGCATTGGGGTTTTAAAAGTCTGCACGAGCGACTCTGTTGGTCGCTCGTGCAGACTTTTAAAACCTCAATGCTGCAACTTACCCGGCACATCCCACTGGTCTCCCTCCCTGTTCAATTAATTAAATGTCCGTACGAGCGAACAATAAAGTCGCTCGTACGGACATTTAACTAATTGAACAGGATGGGAGACCAGTGGCATCGGCAGGGTAAGTTGCAGCATTGAGGTTTTAAAACCCCAATGCTGCAACTTGCCCTGCAGATGCCACTGGTCTTTAACTAATTGAACAGGGAGAGAGACCAGTGGCATCTGCAGGGTAAGTGCAACTTGACGGCACATCCCACTGGTCTCCCTCCCTGTTCAATTAATTAAATGTCCGTACGAGCGAACAATAAAGTCGCTCGTACGGACATTTAACTAATTGAACAGGGAGGGAGATCAGTGGCATCGGCAGGGTAAGTTGCAGCATTGGGGTTTTAAAACCTCAATGCTGCAACTTACCCGGCAGATCCCACTGGTCTCCCTCCCTGTTCAATTAATTAAATGTCCGTACGAGCGAACAATAAAGTCGCTCGTACGGACATTTAACTAATTGAACAGGGAGGGAGACCAGTGGCATCGGCAGGGTAAGTTGCAGCATTGAGGTTTTAAAACCCCAATGCTGCAACTTGCCCTGCAGATGCCACTGGTCTTTAACTAATTTAACAGGGAGGGAGACCAGTGGCATCTGCAGGGTAAGTTGCAGCATTGGGGTTTTAAAACCCCAATGCTGCAACTTACCCGGCACATCCCACTGGTCTCCCTCCCTGTTCAATTAATTAAATGTCCGTACGAGCGAACAATAAAGTCGCTCGTACGGACATTTAACTAATTGAACAGGGAGGGAGATCAGTGGCATCGGCAGGGTAAGTTGCAGCATTGGGGTTTTAAAACCTCAATGCTGCAATTTACCCGGCAGATCCCACTGGTCTCCCTCCCTGTTCAATTAGTTAGGGGTTAACTTTGTTTTTTAAAGGTTTTTTAAAGGTTTTCCATAGGTTAAAGGGCCGTGCAAGCGACTAATAGGCTCACTTGCACGGCCCTTTAACCTATGGATTTCTGCTCCCGTTAACCCCTTCGATGCTGTGTTAGATAACGCAGCATCGAAGGGGTTAACGGGAGCGGAAATCCATACGTTCGCTGTCAGGGGTTACAAAGACCGTGCGAGTGAGCCTATTGGCCACCTGCAGGGTCTTCCTCTGGCATCAACCAATTGGTTGATGCCAGAGGAGGTCCCTGTAGGCGACCAATAGGCTCATTCGCACTGCCCTGTAACCCGTGACGGCGACCCTGCGGATTTCCACTTCCGGGAACTGCCGCGATGCTGCGAAGCCGCGAAGACAAGGTAAGTTAGAAGGGGGGGGGAGAATGGTAGACGAAGACAATCACGAAGATCTTCGTGGTGTGTGTCTTCGTCTTCGCCTACGTTTTACCGCCGCCGTATTCTCTTTGGCGTGTCTTCGGAACTCTTCGTGTTCGTTTCCGTGTTCGCCCGAAGACGAATGCACAAGTCTACTAAGGAACGTATTTCAGTTGTTTCTGATTTTTTTACATGGGGATTTTGGGTGGAATATTATAGTTACACATGCTAAGGAACACATTTGACCTGTTTCTGATAAGAATATGGCTATAAATTTTTTTTATATATGGGGATTATGGGTGGAATATTATGGTAACACATGTTTAGTACCTTATTCGACAAGTTTCTGATAAGAATATGGGTAAAATAATTTTTCTGCATGGGGATTATGGGTGGAATATTATGGTTACACATGCCTAGTAATGTATTTCACTTGTTTCTGATAAGAACATTGGTATGATTACATTTTTCCATAGATATTATGGATAGAATGATATGATTGCACATGCCATGTAACATATTTGATCTATTTCTGTTAAGAAAATGGTTATAAATGTTTTTCTACATGGGGATTACGGGTGAAATGTCATGGTTACACACCCCTAGTAACATATTTGGTATATTTTTTCTACATAGGGATTATGGGAGGAATAGCATGGTTACACATGCCAAGGGACACATTTGACCTGTTTCTGACAAAAATGCAGTAAGCAGTTGGACGCAGCCCTCAACCTGTTTTTATACGGTCACAATTTGCAGAGGCCCTACTTATGTATATTGCTTTTTTAGCCCAAATATTTTTTAACGGAGGATGTATTTCAAAAATCAGTATAGATTACCAAGGCCATCATAACAACAGACACAATAAATGGTTTACAGAAAACACTTAATCAATTTATCATGCTTACTGAACAACTGTATAACAAATGTTAGACTTCCTTACAAGACAAGAGGGACGCTTCATATATTTAGGCTGGTATTGAGAATTTGAAATGGTTTATGCCAAATATGGCAAACAAAAAAGGAAAATACATTAGGTAAAATGTTGCGCTTTTTTTTGCCATACATATATTTATAACCATACTCTGATCAAATATGTTCCTATGAATGTGTAAGCATATTATTCCTCCCATAATCCCCATGTAGAAAATGATTATACCCACATTTTTGACAGAGGCAGGACAAATATGTCACTTAGCATGTGTAACCATGATATTCCACCCATAATCCCCATGTAAAAAATATCTATAACTATATTCCTAACAGAAACAGGTCAAATGTGTCCCTTGGCATGTGTAACCATGCTATTCCTCCCGTAATCCCTATGTAGAAAAAATATGCCAACATTCTTATAAGAAATGGGTCGAATATGTTACTAGGGGTGTGTAACCATGACATTTCACCCATAATCCCCATGTAGAAAAACATTTATAACCATTTTCATAACAGAAATAGATCAAATATGTTACATAGCACATTCAATCATATCATTCTATCCATAATATCTATGAAAAAAATCATACCCATTTTCTTATCAGAAACAAGTGAAATACATTACTAGGCATGTGTAACCAAAATATTCCACCCATAATCCCCATGTAGAAAAATGATTTTACCCATATTCTTATCAGAAACAGGTCAAATATGTTACTTAGCATGTGAAGCTATAATATTCCACCCATAATCCCCATGTAAAAAAAAGATTATACCCATATTCTTATCAGAAACAGGTCAAATATGTTACTTAGCATGTGTAACTATAATATTCCACCATAATCCCCATGTAAAAATAATAACATTCCCATATTCTTATCCGAAACAGGTCAAATATGTTACTTAGCATGTGTAACTATAATATTCCACCCATAATACCCATGTTTAAAAAATTTATTCCCAGACAGTGCCAATCAAAACAGGTAAAATATGTTTTTTGCACATACATGTACCATATTAAATCAATATTTTGATTACATAACAGTTTTCTATTATTTCTATAGAATTTACTATGATTCTGTTATAAAGATGTATATATTTGTGTAAGTAAATAGTTAAATATTTGCAGCTTCTTTGTGCAAGTATTTGTTGCAACTTTTTTGGTACCTCAAGTCTTGGAGCAATTTTGCCATTTTTGCGCTATTTGGGTTCAGCGATTATTCTTTTTTTCCCTGCGAATAGTGTACCCATGTAAACTATATATTGTTTTTTCAAGGAGAGATCGAGCTTTCTTTTGATACCATAGTTAGATGAATAGCTGAAAATTTTGACTGAGAAATTTAGTGAAAACTAGCGAAAATTTGAAAAAACACCTAATTTTTTTAATAACTTTTCCCTCTGAATCCTCACAGAATTAGGTGATGGAAAATCCCCTCCAAGTTTATCAATTAAGTTGTCCTGATTTCAGGAATACCTAATTTAAATAGATTTTCCAGAACTTATAGGGAACATACTATAAGGCAGGGCTTGACAAATTTGTTGTGAATCTAGGCGCCAGCTAAAAAAGTTAGAAGCCAGGATTTTTTTTTTAAACTATCAGTTGGTTAGGAGTGATCTGATCATCATCAGCCCACTTACTAAACTCACAGCATTTGACCTGGAAGCACCCTGGACTTTCAGGTCAGTGCTGTTTTTTGTTTATTATTTTTTAATAATGTTTAAATTAGTGCTGAAACAACGAATCGATAAAATCGATAATAATCGATAACGGAAATCGTTGTCGACGATTTCCGTTATCGATTAATCGAGTGATCGATTCGTTGTTGGAGCACTCGGCTCCTTTTACTTACCTCCGCGAGCGTTCCCCGCTTCTGCTACACGCTCTGCAGTCTCCGCCTTCTAGCTATGTGACGGATGTGACGCGTTCCGGAGGTAAGTATTCTTCATGTCTATGTGCACAGATCGCACAGAGCCACTCGCACAGAGCGGTTCGCTCTGTGCGAGTGGCTCCATTCGCACAGAGCGGTTCGCTCTGTGCGAGTGGCTCCATTCGCACAGAGCGGTTCGCTCTGTGCGAGTGGCTCCATTCGCACAGAGCGGTTCGCTCTGTGCGAGTGGCTCCATTCGCACAGAGCGGTTCGCTCTGTGCGAGTGGCTCCATTCGCACAGAGCGGTTCGCTCTGTGCGAGTGGCTCCATTCGCACAGAGCGGTTCGCGGGGGTGGGGGTCCACGGTGGGGTGGGGGTGGGGTTTCAGGGGATGCAGGGTGTGAGTGTGGGTGCAGGGCAGAGTGGGGGTGGGGGTGCAGGGCAGAGTGGGGGTGGGGGGTGCAGGGCAGGAGACTGGGTGCAGGGCAGAGTGGGGGTGGGGATGCAGGGTGTGAGTGTGGGTGCAGGGCAGAGTGGGAGACTGGGTGCAGGGCAGAGTGGGGGTGGGGATGCAGGGCAGGGTGTGAGTGTGGGTGCAGGGCAGAGTGGGTGCAGGGCAGAGTGGGTGCAGGGCAGAGTGGGTGCAGGGCAGAGTGTGAGTGTGGGGGCAGGGCTGGGTGCAGGGCAGAGTTGGAGACTGGGTGCAGGGGCACAGTGCAAAGTGCTGGGTGCAAAGTGCCAGTGCTGGGTACAAAGTGCCAGGGCTGGCTGCAAAGTGCCAGGGCTGGGTGCAAAGTGCTGGTGCAAAGTGCTGAGTGCTGTGTACAAAGTGCTTGCTGGGTGCAAAGTGCCAGGGCTGGGGCAAAGTGCTGGGTGCAAAGTGCCAGGGCTGGGGCAAAGTGCTGGGTGCAAAGTGCCAGGGCTGGGGCAAAGTGCTGGATACAAAGTGCTGGGTGCAAAGTGCTGAGTGCTGGGTGCAAAGTGCTGAGTGCTGGGTGCAAAGTGCCAGGGCTGGGTGCAAAGTGCCAGGGCTGGGGCAAAGTGCTGGGTGCAAAGTGCTGGGTGCAAAGTGCTGGGTGCAAAGTGCTGGGTGCAAAGTGCTGGGTGCAAAGTGCCAGGGCTGGGGCAAAGTTTCTTGAACAGTAATAGTCCACCTCTTTTCAGAATGTTTGGGGTTATTTTGTTTCATAAATATTGTGTTTGGGTTCTTGTACTTTGAAAATATTGTTTTTTATTACATCATAACA
Organism: Spea bombifrons; assembly: GCF_027358695.1. Classification (NCBI taxonomy): domain Eukaryota; kingdom Metazoa; phylum Chordata; class Amphibia; order Anura; family Pelobatidae; genus Spea; species Spea bombifrons. The sequence goes on from NC_071098.1 coordinate 19,497,372, forward strand.
AAATAAGAATGTTAATGTAAATTTTAAGTTGTTTTTTAACATCCAGTTCATTAAATTATTTTAAATAAACGAAAAATTTGCATATTGTTTTTTTTTATCCGATTAATCGATTAATCGAAAAAATAATCGGCCAACTAATCGATTATTAAAATAATCGTTAGTTGCAGCCCTAGTTTAAATGTTAACCCCCGCATTGCCACGAATGTGTGGAATTGAAGGAGTTAATGCTGCACTGTCGCTCTCATGGAGCGATCAGGCAGCAGGGGGTGTTGGGGCTGGCCGAAGAACCCTCTTCCCCTGTCCCTGAAGCTGCCTCTGGCAGCTGGGAAGCAATTGCTGGTCTATAGACCAGCCATTGCAGGGAGGAGTCTCTGATGACTGCTGTAGGCTTCCATGCCTACAGGAATCAAAGGGCTTGTGGGGGCTCGTTTTTGCTGTTGCTGGTCTGCCTGGGCTTCCAGGCAGACCACCAGCAGCAGAGCCCCTTACAAAACGGGAATTAACCCCTAAATGCCGCGATCGCGGCATTGAAGGGGGTTAACGCTGCCCTGTCGCTCTCATGGAGCGATCAGGCAGCAGGGGGATGTTGTGTCAGGTCCCCACACTTGTGTGGAGACCCAATCAACACTGAACCCCCTTTCCTGAAGCTGCCTGTGGCAGCTGAAACGCTATTGCAGGTTTTCCTGCAATCGCGGTTTCAGCCTACAGGATCACTCCGTGGGAGTGATCTCAGGCTCGGGGGCGGGCTCTGAGTGGCTCCTGACTCCTGGGCAGACAGCAGCAGCAGCGCCCCCGCATGGTGACGCGGGGGCATTTTTTTTGTGGATGTAAAAGGCTGACAAACTCCTAGGAGCCTGGGATTTGTCGAGCCCTGCTATAAGGTGTACATTATTCGTAGAATTTTTATGCTTATGGCTTAACGGGTTTGGGGGTCGTGAACTTGCATAGAGATCGCAGACTTGCATAGAGATCGCAGCGTCTTTGCCTCATCGGAGGACAGGATATCACCTGCAGTGACGCAACCCGGAACGCGATCAATTGTGGTTGATGGGGTTTTTAGGGTTAATTTAGGGATAGTTGTGGTTGATGGGGTCTTTAGGGTTAATTTATGGGCAGTTGTGGTTGATGGGGTCTTTAGGGTTAAATTAGGGCAGTTGTGGATGATGGGGTTTTGAGGGTTAAATTAGGGGCAGTTGTGGTTGATGGGGTCTTGAGGGTTAATTTAGGGGCAGTTGTGGTTGATGGGGTCTTCAGGGTTAATTTAGGGACAGTTGTGGTTGATGGGGTGTTTAGGGGTTAATTTAGGGGCAGTTATAGTTAATGGGGTGTTTAGGGTTAATTTAGGGGCAGTTGTGGTCGATGAGGTCGTTAGGGTTAATTTTTGGGTAGTTGTGGTCGATGGGGTATTCTCTTCAGGGTTAATTTAATGCTGAGGACTGAGGTTTAATTTAATTAACTTAATAAGGTTAATTTAAGGTGCAGTTAGAGGTAAAGGGGAATCTAAATCCTGGGGCAGTGAAGATTAACCCTGTATTTATTTAAAAAAAGTATTGTGTCTGTGAACAAGTCTGCAAATCTTTGAGTGCACTATGGCATATCAGGGGGGTATACTGCATACCTGGGGAGGACGAAGTGACATATCTGGGGGTATAAGGCATATAGGGTTTATAAGGCATATGTGGGGAGGGTGGAGTGGCATGTCTGGGAGGCAGTATGGCATGTCTGGGAGGCAGTGTGGCACATCTGGGAGGCAGTGTGGCACATCTGGGAGGCAGTGTGGCAAGCCTGGGCTCAAATGTGCATAACTGGGGGGGGCAGGTTGGGAAATAAAAACAAGAAATGCATTTTTATCAAAGTTTTTTTTATTCTGCCATTTGTTTTTAACATCCTACGTTACTTTATTAAATTATTTTAAATAAATGAAAAATGTAAATTTTTTTTATCCGATTAATCGAAAAAATAATTGGCCAACTAATCGATTATGAAAATAATCGTTAGTTGCAGCCCTAGACTCTGTCTTGCTGTCCCGCCGGTCTCTACCTCTGTCCCGATTTGCTGGCAAGACCTGTGGGTGCAAAGTGGTGCTTTGGAAAGTTTTGTTGTTGCAAACAGGTACTGTAGGTGTAAGGGATGTGGGGGCAATAATGTGAGGAGGGCAGCAGAAATCAAGCAAAGGGCTCTGATATAGATAATGTATGTTACTGTGTGATATTACCTGGCTAGGGCATTGATATAGATAATTCATGTTACTGTGTGATATTACCTGGCTAGGGCTCCGATATATATGATAATGGTGGGAGGGTAAGAGTGGCATATGGTTAACCCCCCATATGCCACTCTTACCCTCCCACGACTTACCAGTGCTTCCCTAGACTTCTCCCCGTGCTTCAGATTCCTTGGTGTTTAGTGGTGGCAGCTGGTGAAGGTCTGCTCAATGTGCACAGACAACCTCCGCTGCTGCTGCCGGCACTTCCGCCGGGGCTTCTATTTATGATAGTTTGATAATATAGGTGATAGCAAAATGAAAATATTCAGCTATTTGTACATACACACTCACTTATATGTGAAAAAGAGAGAGATTACTGTTGTAACACATTTTATTTTTATTGTTTTGCAGTGTTCCAGAACAGTTAAGATGCCCCATCAAGAAACACCATTTGCACTTCATTTTTACCCACATCAGGAGTTGGGATACTATAATTATGGCCATGATCTGTTCACATTTATCACTGTGGCTTCCTCCCACATTATGCGCACCTTGCAAAGACCTAAAAAGAGTCGACCAACCAAGAGAAAAGTTAATCATCGCAGGTTCCTTCAAAACCAAATTTGCAGGTTAATATGTTTTTAATCAAGTAATATTGACAAAAAAACTTTTTTCTTAGAGCCACTTTAAAATAATTGGAATATAGCCACATATGGATTCATGTCAAATATTTTAATGCTCTAGTGTCACGTATATACACCGATCAGCCATAACATTATGACCACCTGATGAATATTGTGTAGGACCCTTTTTGCTGCAAAAACATCCCCGACCCGTCGAGACATGGACTCTGCTAGACCTCCGAAGGTGTACTTTGGTATCTGACATCAGGACATTAGCTGTAGATCCTTTAAGTCCTTTAAGTTGCGAGCTAGGGCCTCCGTGTATGCATCCTGGTGCCATGTGTTTTCCAGGAAAGCGACCACACACACCTGGCCATCCACATCATGAAAAATGAAGCATGATTCATCAGACCAGGCCACATCCACCTTACACAGCCCCATATGCAGCAAACTGTGATGCGCTGTGTGTTCTGATACCTTTCTTTCAGAACCAGAATTAACTTTTTCAGCAATTTGAGCTACACGGGCCAGCCTTCGTCCCCCCTAGGTGCATCAATGAGCCTTGGCCTCCCATGATCCTATCACACTGGTTCACCACTTTTCTTTCCTTTAACCACTTTTGATCGATACTAACTGCTGCAGACCAGCAGTTTTGGGGATGCTCCGACCAAGTCGTTTTGTCATCACAATTTGACCCTTGTTAAAGTTGCTTAGATCCTTACACTTTTCCATTTTTTCTGTTTCTAACACATCAACTTTGAGGACGAAATGTTCATTTGCTGCCTAATATATCCCACCCACTGAAAACACGATTACAAAAACCCAGTACAAACCCACCACAAAATTGCCATGGTGGCAATACAGCCTCTGCTTTCAAGATTGTGAATAACCCTGCTTCTGCCAGTGGGTTCTGTCAGTACCTACACAGTTTTTTTGGAAAATAAAGTGTTTCCAAGGTTTTCAGAAAGGCCCAAGGCTTGTTTATTGTGGCTATAGTACAGTCAAAACAAAACCAAAACACAAACCCCTTCCCTCTATGAGCACTTTGAGCACTAGCTACAGTTGAACAGCTCTTGTCCACATAATCCAATAGATTTACAAACGGCTAATTTTGTCATTCTCTCCCCCAAGCTACTAAAATCTATAATAGGCCCATTTAAAGGGAAAGTGGGCGGGGATCGGGGTGTGTCAAGACCCTGCAACCGGAAGGATTCAGGTACCAGGTATGGTAAACAGGCATCAGGTGAGCCTGAAAATGAAATGGAGAACACACCATAAATGGAGAACACATAAAGTATGCAGCCCCTTAGGCATCACTAACTGGCATCACTAACTGGGCTGTGTTTTCCCACTATGCAGGATAAAATTCTTTGACAGGTGAAGTCGCTTCAAGGATTTATTTACAAGATCATTGCCATGCAACCTGTAAACATAAGGTGTGTTAACACCGATAATAACACCAAAAAACCTAACCTAACCCCATAACCGAAAACCACCTAAGCATGCCAGGGCATCCCAGGGCCACACAAACACCATGTTATGGAAGGACATACCATGATGCCCCATTCACTCAAAATGTTCACAGCACCAGACCCAGCCATGACCATTCCACCAATCCTTACCACAAATGACCATACCGCCGCATAACCCCCTGGATACCTGGCAAGCTACCGCGATAATCCCATAATTTGGCCCCTTAAATCAGATGAGCTCCTTTCTCAGAAATGGCAAAATTTAAAAAAAACACCACATCCCAAATTAGAACACAGAGGGAGCATCGCCCCTCAAGAGCCACATGCCTCACCACTAGCCCTTGCTGCTTCCGCACAAAACTCGCCATTTGTTCAAAGCTCTGCTCCATTGCCCCATAATCCCTGACCTGAAGCAAGTGCATCCTAGGAATGATTTCTGACCACACCAATTTCACACCGGGGATTAGCTACAACAAACACAACACATCCTGTCTCATCCTCCAAACCAACCCCCATATTGCTCAACCATCAAGGACCACCAAAATATTGGACCTAACAACCAGCTGGAGAAACTCCACAACTGTAAATAACACCCCATCCCACAATATACCCCAAACTACTTCACAAGGACCTGGTCAATTGAGAAGCCTAGCTGGAGGCCTCTCTGTTGGGCCCAGAAAACATGGGAATGGCCAACAACTCATGCCATAAAGTATAAAAAAAAGGCCAACACAAACCCCGCCTGAAACAACACCACCTCCAATTCATCAACACACACCTCATCCAAAACACTGCACAACCGATGCAGGAGCCTGGCCGGCAAGGGATACCTGGAACCCGGCTCCCCCTCTTGATCCCCCAAACTGCCTAGCATGCCACAAAGTGTTTTGTCAAATCCATTCCTGCATCATAAAATTAAGAGGGACTCTACAGAACGTTCAACCAGTCACCGTCTCCCACCACGGACACTATCCAACCAGACTACCTCATTCTCTCCAGACATCAAAGACTTTACCCATCTTGCAAGCATATGGTCCCGAGATTCCACATCACCTACGGACAAGTCAAGTCTGCCACTGGCGGTGAGTGACGAAAATGCTTCCAATGAAACCAAGAGAAGGAATCGGCAATCACATTTAAATAACCAGGAAGAGTCATGGCTCTAAATTACACATTTAATTTCATGCATAACATGCTTCAATTTGCCCAATGCTCCCTACTTGCACTTGCTATTGTTAAACAACCAATAGGTCGTTTCCTCTGGAGACTGACCAAGCAGCTTGCCCTCCAAAAGGGCAATGCTTTCTGAACCATCAGTAACTTCAGCCAGAGAGGTAGCTCCATCTCGTCTCACCCTATACCGTGTGTGACGGAACCCATACCCCGATTTGACATCGAGACTCTGAGTGACAGCGTCGGAAATGTCCCGGGAATAGTCCGTGCAGTAGCTGGGTCAGAGTTCCATAGCTGCGGCTGGGTAAACTCTGGTCCTAAAGAAGAGTAATAAACCAGGGTTCCCAAATAAACTCACTCTCCTTGCCCACCACGAGCATAATTTAACCCCAAAAGATCGATGTGGTGGGACAACGGATTTCTGCAGTGACGCTGTTCCAGTTGTCGGCGGTCAAAGCTGAGGTTCATAGCTGCCATACAGTTCCATGAATTTGCCGCTATGTCCCCACCATATAGAGGCCCCATAGCTGGCTAGTTCATGGAAATCTGCTTAGGGCAGAACAAACAGGACACAGGACGACACAGGGACCCCTCCCAAACTCAAATCTACCCCCATGTGTCCTTAGCGTCAAGGTGACACGCTGGCTAGCTGCTAACTACCGACGAATATGGTACACCTCCCCGATTCCCTCCATCTAGCAAAACAGGGGGACTACTTCAGAAATCTTTTCCCTGATAACATACAACAGGATGCAGAAAGCACAAAGCCAAATGTTTTGGAGAGCTTCAATAATGACATTTCTTTTCCTCCTCCTCCTCCTTCTTGTCATAGTCCTTGTGATGACTCCTCCAGAGGAAGCAAGGAAAATAACTTGACATACCCACCCGTTCCATAACTTCTGCGTCACCTCAGATTTTAAGTGGACCTCAAAAGGCCCAGCAAAAAGAGACAAAAGCCATCTACTGTGCTGCCTTTGGTTTACCTGAAACCCCAAGAAACCCTGCCAGTGAACCACCCCCTTGACTGACCAAGCAACTGTGAATGTTTTGCATCAGCCACTCACCATCAGAGCCCCGGCCATACCAGACAACTGGGTATCGGCTCCACCGATGCTGAAAACTTGGGAGTGGCTTCCACGTTTCATCTTGAAACCCACTCCTTGGGCTGCACTGATGAGTCCACACAATGTTGACCTTGTGGGCATCAGTACTATTTGGGGTCTTAAATACAATGTGTTTAGGACCATAAAGGTATGGTTAATAAAAAAAAGGTAATTATGCTCTGTCACACAATTTATTGTCTAAGTCCTCCAAGTATTACTTGAGTGGTAATAGTTTTTCTGAGATACCGATCATTGTTCAATAACTGCCATGGAGAAATATAAAGCAGTTTGGTTCATTTCTGCTCTAAGGAGTCTTTCCCTTGTTTATCTAGCTTTGATTTAACAGCAGTCAGCAGTCAGGAAACTGGAGCAGGGTGAGATCAACGATCTCGCTCTAGCCAACCCAAAATTAAGAAAGAAAGGGTGAGTTATTTTCCTTCAGACCTCTGGTTGTTTGCTCCCTAGCACTGTGTGCCAGCGATTGATCCCGAGCGCTAGGATATGACCAGGGGAGGGCTGGCTGCCTACGGCCTGGGGGGCAAGTCTAGTCAAGTGGCCCATTGCGCCACCGAATCAGCCCACCATCTTTTCCTGATTTTCTAACACATGTTGATGTAATGTGATGGGATTGGGAGTACCTCAGTACACTAAAAAAAGTCATCATCCACGTGACGCCTGATGCCACAATTTAACACAACTAATCCTTTTTAATAAAATAGGCAGATTCAATCTTTTTAAACACAAAACCTTCAATTTTCTGCTCACTGATTTCTGGGCTTAGAAAATGTTGTCCTTTAAAGTTACTATAGTTCAATTTATTCCTACAGAAAGTAAAGTGCCAGGAAATACACACCAGGACAGGCTCTGCCGCACCGACACCCAAACACACACACCAGGACAGGCTCTGCCACACCAACACCCAAACACCCACACCAGAACAGGCTCTGCTACACCGACACCCAAACACACACACCAGGACAGGCTCTGCCACACCAACAGCCAAACACACACACCAGGACAGGCTCTGCCACACCGACACCCAAACACACACACCAGGACAGGCTCTGCCACACTAACAGCCAAACATACTTACACATCCATGCAATCACACACGTATTCATTCATTCATTCATTTATTATTCACAAACATTCATTCATATATTAATTTCCTCCTTTACAGATACTAATCATTTACAGATACTCATCCATCCACTCAATCACGGTTTGGATGTAATGAATGGAGTGGGAGGTTGTTTTGCTAGGGCAATGTGATGTAAGGGCTTTTCTTTACTAATATTAGTATTACTCTTATTTTTTATTTTATTTTTGTTTGCACTGTTCTCAATTCAAGTTTGATAGAAATCCCTTTAGGGCATCCATTTAATGTATTCCAGTGATGTCATCACCAAGCTCACTGTATTGTTTGTTTGTTTATTTATTTTATTTTAAATTTTTATTTATTTTGTTAAAAAAAGAAACATTGTTTCTCACTCTCTTCCCTACAACCCCCCCTCTGCACTGATTACACTGTGATAAGTAAGAAAAACTGCATAGACTTCCATAGGTGATTGCAATGCATGTGATTGGCCAGAAGGTCAGCAGTCAGGTATCCCAACAGGGTCTACACAGACCTAGGGGATATCCTTTTCTCCTGGAAATTTTCAGTTAACATCAACAAGTATGTCTCCCTAAAGGGAATGTCAGATAGCTTGATCAAGCATTCTGGTGCTTGGACCTGCTGACACAGAGGGTGCGAGTCTGATCTCCTGCATAGCAAGAAAGCCAGGACCAGTATGTCCTAAGGGGCTTCTTAATACAGCTTGTTAGGACGTACCAGTATGTCTATAGGGAACTGAAGGGTTGTTTTTTCAAGAGTGGGCCCACTGTTGATGGGCTTTTTGAATGTGCTCACTTTGCGTGTTAGTGTACAGTGTGGTATGTTGTGTATGGAATGTTAGTTTATAATGTTAGACTGTCAGAGTGTGTGTGGGAGTATCAGTATAGAGTGTATCAGTATACAGTACAGTGTGTCAGTGTATGGTGTTAGAATGTGTGTTTTAGTGTATGATGTTAGAGTGTATCAGCCAGGGAGGTGGTGCACAGAATGACATACAGAGCACTTAGCAGTGAAGAAGATGTACAGAGCCATTATTTCCTGCACTTGGGTGAGATGCAGTACCTGGCTCAGCTGCCCCTGCATATGAAATAACTGCTCTGCGCTCTTCTCTGTGTGTAGCTTCTTCACTGCTCAATGCTACTAGGGTTTAAAACATATAGTCATCTATGTAAGAGAATTGGGGGTAGCAAGAAAATGTTCTTGGTATAGGACCTTGACAGCAGTAATTTTAGCATGAATGACAGGTTTTAGTCGAGTCAACAGTGTTTCATCAACTCAATCTCCTCATGGAAAGGCTATGAGATGAAAATCTTTTTTACAGCATCTACCAGATCACTTCCACTGCTATGCACTACAGTTTGCTTTGTTTTTTAATGTTAACCAGGCACTGATTTGACTGCCTATTTCTTTTCATTGCTTGGAAGACTCTAAACCAGGAACATTAACCCCTTAAGGACAATGGACGGTCCCTAAACCCATTGAAAACAATGCATTTTGAGCCCGTACATGTACGTGCTTTGTCATTAAGGGGTTAAAGAAAATGTGCTATCTTAAAAAAGAGCATTACAGCACAGACTAAATCATAGCATGCCATAAGGGTAACTTATTCAATGTATATGTATTTCATTTTCTATTTAGTATTTTAATGTTATGGTCATGTACATGGATTCAAATTGCCCCTTAAAGTTTTAGTCACATACATAATACATATCTGAGCTAGTAGCACTCTAAGCTCGCACAAAAAAAAAAACATTTCTGTAGGGTTGGAAGGTTGGAATGCACAAGGCATTCAATCAAAGATGTGTATTTCTGTCAAAGGCCAAAAGTTTACCTTTATTCTCTTTTGTCATGTATTAACAGGAAATATGCCGTTATAGAAGCTGCAACACAAAAACTTGCTCACTCAATCTTATCTCAGGAGGCAGAATCAGAAAAACAACTGATATTATTAAACAAAACACCCTCAGTTGAAAATGGAATGAACTTTCCAAGGACTGTGGTAAAAAACAGTTGTTCATGCAATTTGATTAAGCTCTCAGCCAATCTTCCAAAAATGTCTGAAGTGAATCCTAATGCCAACACTTTTTTGGGCATAGCAGAAGCTTATCTCGTTCCAGATGGAGACTCTAGTAATAGTGTGGGCATAGAAACATTGGCTTATGTATCAGATGAGGTTAGTACAGTAGAGAGTATTTTTCATGACATTACAACCGAAGATGTAATATTATCTCCTTGTAGTTTATTGCGCAGTACTACTTGTTCTTTATACGAAATTCAGAGATCAGAGGAAGAAACTAATTTTAATCAAGCTATTTTTTTGCAGTCTGAATTATCAGATTGTAAAACCAATGCAGGTTACCGATTTCCAAAACCTACTGATGCAACATCCCAACCTGAACTTCAAATACCGAGACTTGTCAGACCAATCCACAATGTAAACACACAAGTTTATTCTAACTTTGGAAGTGATGCTGAGATTTGTATCACAATTCCCCAACATGTTAACCACATCAATAGGAAAGAAGACAGAATTCCTCAGACAAAAAGGACTTATGATATTAAAAGCCAAAAAACTGCTGGATTGCCAGAGGGAAGTTCTATGGATGAACTAAATGACTGCCAAGGTGGCTTTTCTGAAATATTAGATGGATCAGATTGGTCAGTTATTCAGGCACAATTAGGCATGGCTACATTTTATTCCCCGCTTGGAGACATGGCTATAGAGACCAAACAAGATTACACACAATGAAGACAAAATGGAACACAAGGATTTTAGCTGTATAGCCACAAAGGACTGAAATCTTGCAAGGTCTTAGGGAAAACAAAGTTGTTCAGTGTATTAAGCTTGTGATTTGGGCTGTAGTGAAAATAATTGTGTGTGACCTGGGGATGGGAGAATTTAGGATTGGGTCGTTCCTTAATCTTGTCCAACAATTTGTAACAATATCTGCAAACTTAAATGTTGTGGAAGAATATTGGGTAACAATGGCAAATAATAAAAAGACACATTGTTATTTTTTGTTTTCAATCTGCTTGCCAGTATATTTTCTCTTAAGATATGCATAGTGTCAATTCAATCACTAGAACGTTTACCCATACCATAATATTATATGATTTTATATTTTATGTTTATTTTTCCATTTTTTCATTATCATTACTTTCTATCCCACCAAGTGTGTCGTACATTAAGAATTCTCTAACTATGATACATCTGAATGAACAAATTAATAAATGGATAATTAAAGATTATTATTATTTTCTTTCAAAATTCTGTGGCAGGGAAAAAGGGAGTTTTTAGTTCCCTCTATAGGTTCCCTAAGCGAGATGCTTTACAGTTTATTTACAAGGAGTTTGTTAGATGACATATAGTGTAGTACATGGGAGGATCCAAAGCATAATCGTGGGAGGAGCACTCAATTTTAGTACAACCAGACACTAACACACGCACACTAAAACAGCCAGACACTCACACTTATACAACCATAAACATTTTCTCAAATGCACACAGACACTGACACTAACACAGACACTCAACACTAGCACACATGTACACACACTAACATAGCCACATGAACACAGATATTAACACTAACACACACACACACCAGGACACCAAAACTAACATGCATGCAAACACATACACAAACACACATTTACATACCCGCCCACACACACTTATATATCCAGACACACAGACACTCATACTGACATACTCAACAGAGACTCATATTAACAAACATTTGCACACACTAACATGCTCTTATGCACACACAGAAGCAGACACACACACTAACGTACTGTCAGCCACTCACCGGAGTACCCGAATGTCGGTCATCCGCTGCGTGCAGTCTGAAGCCGAGACTGGCGCACACAACACCTCGACCCCTTTTCTCTGCAGCCGGAGGCCCGATGACGATGACGTCACCTAGCCCGGGAACATTTAAAACCCATCTTACCCTGCAGTTTCTTGCTTGGTGTATTTCGTTCCTGTTTCGTGAGTTCCAGTTTCTTGTTATTGATCTTGGCTTGTTTTACGGATATTGCTACTATTCTGGTCCCCCTGACCTCAGCTTGTTTAACGGACATCGCTACTATTCTGGTGCCCCTGACCTCGGCTTGTTCCACAGATTTAGAACACGATTATATATACAGTGCTCTCTGGACTTTCTGTTGTTTAACCCCTCCCGGGTCAGTCTGCTTTACCCGGCTTACCGCAGGGCTAATATGACGTCATATTACGGCGCTCAGCAGTGAAGCAGCAGGCACCAGTGAGAGGCTTTTAAACACTGTCTTTTTTTTTTTTATGCGGAGGAGAGAGAGTGGCGCCTAGCAACTGCTCGGCGCCCCTCGTTCTCCCCCGCATCAAAAAAAAAAAAAAGACAGCGTTTAAAAGCTGCTTGCTGGTGCCCGCTGCTTCACTGCTGAGCGCCGAAATATGATGTCGTATTACGGCGCTCAGCAGTGAAGCAGCGGGCACCGCAGCAGTGCAGGAAGACAGAAGCCTCGTGCTCCCGTCGCTGGACCTCAAGGTGAGAGAACTACAAAGGGGGAGAGGGGTTAGAAAGTGATAAGGGAAGGAGAGAGGTTAGAAAGTGATAAGGGAAGGAGAGGGGGTAGATTTATATCTTAGATTTAGAATCTTAGAATAAGGAACGTACCAGAAGAGATTCCTTCGGGAAATTTAGAAGAATATCTAATTGAGTTTTTTGAGAGTATGAGCTTAAAATTCGAAAGAAAGGATCAAATTTTTGAAAGAATTTATCGTATTTTGAAACCAAAAGCTTTCTCATCCTCAGTTCCAAGAGATGTAACAGTAATATTTCAATTTCTCAAGAACAAAGAGATGGTTCTAAAAACGTCTTTCTCCAATTAACTGAGAATAGAAAAATTTTATAAATTGATGATATTCCCAGATTTATCAGTGTATACTCGCAAAAAGAGGAAGGAATTCTCTATAATTACTCAAGAACTGAGAGACTTCCCATAAGCCTTATTATATATAAAAACAATTCTAGATAATTTTTGATTTATTATTATTTTTTTTTTTTGCACATATACTCAGAAACACTTTAGAACTATTAGCACACATTAAGGTTAGTACACATATCCAGGGCCGGCCCAAGACTTAATGCCGCCTGGGGCGAAGTTTAAAATGCAGCCCCCCTGCCGACGCCGCGGGGGCGGCATTTTAAACTTCGCCGCCGCCATTATCTACCCTAACCCCCCCCGGAACTTACCTTTAAACAGTCCTGCGGCGAGTCTCCTTGCTCTGCCACGGTGCCGGCTTGTAATGCTGAGCGCCGTAAATTGACGTCACTTCCGGCGCTCAGCATTACAAGCCGGCACCGTGGCAGAGCACGGAGAGTCGCCGCAGAGGAGAGAGAGAGGGGCGCCGATCGGTTAAGCGAAAACCACTCGGCGCCCCTCTCTCTCCTCCGCTTAAAAAAAAAAGCGCTTGGGGCGGCAATTGCCCCAGTCGGCTCCATTGTAGGGCCGGCCCTGCACATATCCATTGTCTTCTGATGATGCACTTACACACTGAAATACTGAAATTTTGAATTAAATTAAATTTCACCTATTCACATAATTTGGATTGAGGATATATATTTAGTAATTAGGACATTATGGAATGCATAAATATAGTTTATACATTTAGATATATCCCTGAGGGGAGACACTATTTTTTTCTTGATCTTTTGACTTAATGAGAAATTATTTAATATAGCTAATATTTATGCTCCTAATGACAATTGCCGGTTCTGGTACGGCACGGAAAAACAAGTCGTTTACGACAAATGACGTGCCAGGACCGGCACGTCTTTAAACGGGTGCAGAAAGCGATCTACGTTCGCTTTCTGCACCCAAACGGTGTTGCTGTAATGCCTCGACCTCGAGGCATTCAGCAACGCCACGATCGGCACCAGGGGCCATGTTTGGCCCCTCCCCGGGGCGTCAACAACCCCCATACATTTTATGGCGGCGGACGCCCGTTTTAAAAGCGTTTAGGAGGCGATCAACGATCACCTCCTAAACTTAAATGGTGTCGCTGGAATGCCTCGATCAGGAGGCATCCAGCGACACCAAACACTTACCTCTGGATGGACTGTGACCGCTCCGGAGAGCGGTCACAGCCGCCACTACCAGTGATCTTCGCCATCAGCAAGATGGCGGCGGCCCGGGAAAAAAAATAATAAAGATGAAAAAGTTCGCTAGACGGTCTCCAGACCCTCTAGAGAACTCTGGCTCCACTTGCAGGTTGAATACAGGTACTGCATTCAACCATGCAAGTCAATGGAGCCCAGCTTTCTAATCACAGTGTGATTAGTAAAAATAAATTAAAAAATAAAATAAAATTAATAATAATTAGAAAAAAATAGTAAAAAAAAAACAGTAAAATGTAAAAATAATTTCCCACTGATGTCAGGGAACCTTCAAGTTGAAAAAAATTTGTTAAATTTTTTTTAAAAAAGGCAAAAAAAATAAAATATATAAGAAATATATTTTTGTGAGCAAGTCCTAAAATTAGCACATTAGCTTAAAACAATTCTCGCATGGAAAGAGTTAAAATACTGGCATATTAAATGCCCATGGGGTGTCTACTTTTAAAAAATGTATGATTTGATGGGACCTTTTGCCCCCAAACAGCCAGGCAAAATCATTCATGTGAGGTATCGATGTACTCAGGAGATGTTGCCGAACACATATTGGGGTGTTTTGTGATAGTGACATATACGAGAACCTTTTAATTCATACCTGAAGTAAAATGTGTGTGACAAAACGAATGCAAAGAAAATTACTACCATAAAGTTTGACAAAGGCTGATGGTAGAATTAGTGCTTGGAAAGAGTTAAAATACTAGCATTTGGAATACCCTGGGCTGTCTAGTTTTCAAAAATATATGACTTGATGGGGTAAATTGCATTGGCCAGCTTCAAAGATACCCGAAATGGCACATGGGGGGAAGAATTACCAGATTTGGAAAAAATGGCTTTGAAATAGCAAAACGCTACCTGTACTTATTGCCCCATAATGGGGAGAAAAAAGCAAAAAAAACATAAAAACATTGGGTATTTCTAAACTCAGGACAAATAGTAGAATCTATTTAGTAGGTTTTTTCATTACCTTTTATAGATGAGTAAAAGATTTTTCAACTAAAAGTTAGTCATTTTTTTCTAAATTTTTCACCATATTTTATACTTTTTTTAATAGTAAATAATATGATACAATCAAAACAATGTCATCTAAAGAAAGCCCTTCTTGTCCTGAAAAAAACAATATATAATGTGTGTGGGTTCAGTAAACGGGAAAGAAGAAAATTACAGCTAAACACGAGCAGCGCAGAAATGTTAAAACGGCCATTGTCACGAAGGGTACAAAAAGTAAAATCAGCCTTTGTCACGAAGGGGTTAAATAAGTTAGTAACTAAAATTGAAGAAATTAGACAGGGTCAACCGATACTTGAAGGAGATTTTAATATGGTAGTGGACACTAATTTGGACAAACAGCTTCCTATGGGAGCTAAATGCTCCGCGGACCTAATAAAGCAGGCAAAGAAATTTCAACAGCTATTAAAAGAATATGGTCTTTATGATATTTGGAGGGCATTTAGACCGGGAGAACAAGATTGTCGTATTCAAGAATTGACATGTTTTTGGGAGATCAGAATTTTATAAAAGACATAGATAAAATTTTTAATATAACGTGGTCGGACCATAATGCGGTAGTAATGTCAACTCATGGAATCAATTCTAAAATCTCTGGAAGAGACTGGAGATTGAATAATAATATCTTACAGAATGAGGCTAATCAGGAATATCTAGCAAATATGACAGATCTCTTCTTCAATGAGAATGACACACCAGAAATTTTGTTAATAAATATTTGGTGCGCTTATAAGTGTGTCATGCGGGGTCACCAAATAATGTTGAGTTCTAGGGAGAAAAATCAATCTACCCCTTCTTTATCAGATCTTTATCTAGATTTAAACCGACTTTCAAGGGAAAATAAACAACTCCCAACTAGAGAAACCACAGAGAAGTTTACAAATATTACAAATTTAATTAACGCCCACCATATGTCCAAAACAAAAGAAAATCTTAAGAAGTTAAACCAGCTGTGGTATTATAAGAATAATAAGACTGATAGACTCCTTACAGCAAAACTGAAGAAAAAAGTAGCGTCCCAACGAATTTATAAAATAACAGAAAAGGATTAGTCCTTTTATAAACCGCAGGATATAGGCGCTGCTTTCGGGAGATTCTATCAAGACCTATATAATATCCCAGATCAGACAGAAGGTCCCTCCATACAAAATTATTTAAAGAAATTTAATTTGCCTAAACTTTCTAAAGAACAGTTAGATGAATTAAATTCTCCATTTAATCTAGAAGAAGTAAGACTGATAATTGATAAATTGAGGAAGAATCTAGCCCCTGGCCCAGATGGTTTTACGAATTTATTTTTTAAAATATTAAAAACTAAATTGGCCCAGAGGCTATGTAAGATTTTTAATACAATAGGAAATCAGACACACTTTCTTCTGGAAATGATGCAAGCGAACATAGCCCCTATTTTAAAACAGGATAAGGATCCAGAAAAGATCTCTAATTATAGACCGATTTCTTTGACCAAAACAGATACTAAAATATATGCTTCACTGTTAGCAGCGAGATTAAAAAATATAATTCCTTTTCTAGTGAATAAAGATCAGGTAGGCTTTGTTGCTGGAAGATTTTCTAGCAGCAATATTAGACGTTTGATTCATATTCAGGATATAAATAAAAAGAGTGGTGAACCCTGTTTCTAGACGCTGAGAAAGCATTCGATAGGGTCAACTGGAAATTTATGAAAGCATCCTTAGAGAAATATGGATTTATCGGTGATGTATTACATAAGATAATGGCCTTATATGTTTCTCCTACGGTTAGGATTATTGGTCAAGGAATATCGTCCCAGTGGTTTCCGATTATGAATGGCACCAGGCAAGGGTGCCCTTTATCTCCTCTTTCATATATTCTTTCTCTGGAACCCCTCGCTCAAAACATAAGAAATCATCCCCTTATTACGGGATGTCTAAACGAGGGTAAGGAAAGTAAAATAATGTTACATGCTGACAATATTGTTATCACTGTACAGGATCCAGTCATTTCAGTAGAATATCTACTAAAAGAAATTGAATCATATGGTAATATTTCAAACTATAAATTAAATGTATCAAAAACAAGTGCAATACTAGGAAATCCATTAGATTCTATGATCCAGATCCTAAGAAATAAATATACATTTGCGTGGGTATCCAAGGAAATAAAGTATTTAGGGATAAAAATAACAGTAAACCCTAATAAATTAATAGAAACTAACTTCAAATATTATATTAGCTCACAATTTTAGAGATTTCTTGGTGGGGCAGGTTAAATAGTGTTAAATCCTATATACTTCCAAAATGGACCTACCTGTTCAGATTGGTACCTCTTTCATTTTCTAAATCTTGGCAAATGGAGGTACAAAGAATTTTTATTAAATTCATATGGGGGGTTAAAACCCCAAGAATCTCCATGAAGACACTAAAGAAAAATCGAAATCAGGGTGGAATAGCTTTGCCGTATATTAAAAAATATTACGATGCAGCTATGATTCACCATTGCTCAA
The DNA here is from genome assembly GCF_027358695.1 of Spea bombifrons. Classification (NCBI taxonomy): domain Eukaryota; kingdom Metazoa; phylum Chordata; class Amphibia; order Anura; family Pelobatidae; genus Spea; species Spea bombifrons. The sequence continues at coordinate 19,514,714 of NC_071098.1, forward strand.
AAAAAAAATAAGAAAAATAATTGTGGAAGGGCAAAGATGGCACCAGCAGGAGGTTTGAGCCTTGGGGACCAAGATGCCAAAGGCAGGGGGTATATGGGCCAGGCTGTTTGGGGACAAAGTTGACTTGTGCTGGGCTATTTGGGGACAAAGATGGCAAATCTTATGTGTGTTATTGTCACGGACTGGGTCCAAGCTGGTGGCTGGAAGGACCCAGCGCGCCCGATGGTTGTTTGCAGGAGTCACGATGCAGCAGTGGAGTCAGGGGCAGGGCCTGGTTGCAGGGTGACCACACTCGCCCAGGCGTTGAGCACCTAGGTTAGTGCAGCCAAACACCAGGGCCCTGATATGGCAGCAGATGAAGTCCAGAACAAAACGAATCCTGCAGGCACCCTGGAGCAGGCATGAAGCATAGCACACGGATCACGAGCAGGATGCTGCCGGCTGGGAGAATGAAAGCTAGGCAAAGGGTTAATGTAGCAGACACATAACACAGCAAGGGAAAGGGAGACCAGGCAAGAAACATGATATGAGATATACACGAGAAGTGGCTAGAAACATGACATGAATAGCGTAAAGTATAAACAGGCACAAGACAAGGAATAAACATAACCTGACAAGACATACATGGTACAGGGCACAACAAAGGACAGGGAAGAAGGCAAGGAACACAGGGGAAGGAGTGAGGAGCCGGAACCCTCGGACGCTTCTTCCTTTAAGCAAGGATAGGAAATCTTAACTGGGACATGGGGAGAGGAGAGAGGAACCGGAATCCTCAGATGATTCAAGGAAGAAGGGCAAAGGTACATAAAAGACACACAAACATGAATACAGAAACTAGCCTAGGACTACAAGATAACTATTGGAGATTTAGTCACATGATATGGCCATAGTATGCTTAGCCCACCACTACGCCAAAGTACTCCAATGACGGTGGGTCCTAACGCTAATCCCTGCAGACAAGATACAAAACAAACCACACATGTAAACCAAACAGCACAGAGACATACCTTAGACTGCAGACTGAGACAAACAGAACACAGGTGGGGCACACCTAATAAAGGAAGCAGAGCTGAAGCAAAGAGCCGGAGCAGAAGCAAGGAATGGAAAATAGAACAAAGCAAAAGGAAATCCAGGAATGGATCAAAGCAAAGCAGAGAAACTAAAGCAGAACAGATATGCAGCTCCGCAGCCAGGGCAGAACGTGACACAATCCCCCTCCGAAAGAGCGGCCTCTGGACGCGAACAGAAACATCAACAGAAGGAAGGCCCGCTCTCTAACGGAAGACTGAAGAAACAAGTCAACCCAGGAACCAGCATACGGAGTCTGAAAAACGTAGGAGTCCTTCGATGACCAGCACTGCCGCTAGTAGACCAATCTCCTCCAAAAACAGGAATCAGAATGTCTGAACAGGATTGAGGAAGTTGACTCTAGCTGACATTTAGTCCAAACGAAGGCAAAACAGATAAGCCACTTGACAAGGCAGACACGGCAGGTAACCCACTTGCTGGGCAGACATGACAGGTAGCCCACTTGCTGGGCAGACATGACAGGTAGCCCACTTGCTGGGCAGACACTAAAGGCACGAGTTCAGGCATGGGTACGGGTTCAGGCACAGGTTCAGGCACAGGCACGGGTACAGGCACAGGTTCAGACAACAGGTTGCCCACTTGCAGGGCACACGGCAGGTTGCCCACTTGCAGGGTACTCGACCAGGGTAGCCCGGATTCAGGCACTCTTCCTGGGAGTCCACAGTGGGGCACTGACCGCAACTCAGGAAACCCTCTTTCAGGGTACACGGCAGGTTGCCCACTTACAGGGTACTCGACTTAGGAGTCCACTTACTGGGGCGCTGGCCGCAACTCAGGAAACCCTCTTTCAGGGTACACGGCAGGTTGCCCACTTACAGGGTACTCAACTTAGGAGTCCACTTACTGGGGCGTTGGCCGCAACTCAGGAACAAGGCAGGTACTGGAACAAGGCAGGTTTCTGGAACAAGGCAGGTACTGGAACAAGGCAGGTACTGGAACAAGGCAGGTACTGGAACAAGGCAGGTACTGGAACAAGGAGAAGCCCTCTTGCGGGGCACACGACTAGAAGCCCTCTTGCGGGGCACACGACTAGAAGCCCTCTTCCAGGGCACACGGCATGGCTAGAAGCCCTCTTGCAGGGCACACGACTAGAAGCCCTCTTGCGGGGCACACGACTAGAAGCCCTCTTGCGGGGCACACGACTAGAAGCCCTCTTGCGGGGCACACGACTAGAAGCCCTCTTGCGGGGCACACGACATGGCTAGAAGCCCTCTTTCAGGGCGGACGAGAACGGAGTACCACCGGGCCAGGCACGTGTACTGGATCAAGCATGGGTACAGGCATAAGCTCAGATACTATGTCATGCATGCGTACCGGCTCAGGCATGGGTACAGGAACGGAGGCCCACTGGAAGGGCGGACGAGAACGGAGTACCACCGGGCCAGGCACATGTACTGGTTCATGCAAGGGTACCGGCATAAGCTCAGGTAGTGGATCATGCATGCGTACAGGCTCAGGCACGGGTACGGGAACGGACACAGGCTCAGGCTCAGGCAAGCGGGTACGGAGGCCCACTGGAAGGGCTGACGGGTACGGAGGCCCACTGGAAGGGCTGACGGGTACGGAGGCCCACTGGAAGGGCTGACGGGTACGGAGGCCCACTGGAAGGGCAGACGCTGCAAACTCCACTCCGCGAACTCCTGACCATTTACCTGCGGCCATGTGTCACGGACTGGGTCCAAGCTGGTGGCTGGAAGGACCCAGCGCGCCCGATGGTTGTTTGCAGGAGTCACGATGCAGCAGTGGAGTCAGGGGCAGGGCCTGGTTGCAGGGTGACCACACTCGCCCAGGCGTTGAGCACCTAGGTTAGTGCAGCCAAACACCAGGGCCCTGATATGGCAGCAGATGAAGTCCAGAACAAAACGAATCCTGCAGGCACCCTGGAGCAGGCATGAAGCATAGCACACGGATCACGAGCAGGATGCTGCCGGCTGGGAGAATGAAAGCTAGGCAAAGGGTTAATGTAGCAGACACATAACACAGCAAGGGAAAGGGAGACCAGGCAAGAAACATGATATGAGATATACACGAGAAGTGGCTAGAAACATGACATGAATAGCGTAAAGTATAAACAGGCACAAGACAAGGAATAAACATAACCTGACAAGACATACATGGTACAGGGCACAACAAAGGACAGGGAAGAAGGCAAGGAACACAGGGGAAGGAGTGAGGAGCCGGAACCCTCGGACGCTTCTTCCTTTAAGCAAGGATAGGAAATCTTAACTGGGACATGGGGAGAGGAGAGAGGAACCGGAATCCTCAGATGATTCAAGGAAGAAGGGCAAAGGTACATAAAAGACACACAAACATGAATACAGAAACTAGCCTAGGACTACAAGATAACTATTGGAGATTTAGTCACATGATATGGCCATAGTATGCTTAGCCCACCACTACGCCAAAGTACTCCAATGATGGTGGGTCCTAACGCTAATCCCTGCAGACAAGATACAAAACAAACCACACATGTAAACCAAACAGCACAGAGACATACCTTAGACTGCAGACTGAGACAAACAGAACACAGGTGGGGCACACCTAATAAAGGAAGCAGAGCTGAAGCAAAGAGCCGGAGCAGAAGCAAGGAATGGAAAATAGAACAAAGCAAAAGGAAATCCAGGAATGGATCAAAGCAAAGCAGAGAAACTAAAGCAGAACAGATATGCAGCTCCGCAGCCAGGGCAGAACGTGACAGTTATCTGGGTGCTGGCCAGGTTCTATTTGGGCAGTGTGGACGCCAGGGCTGACTTTGGGGTGTGCAACCTGTGATCTATGCCTGTAATTTAGGGGGTTTTAAATATACCTTTAAAGCTGAGTTTTTATGTGAATTCCAATTGATCTATACCTGCAAAGCTGGATTTGTGTGTTATTCTGGAGATCCATATCTGCTATGCTATGTTTCCATACATTATTTATGTATACCTGCAAATACAGAGTTAATATGTCTTATTCAGTTGATTAATACCTGCAATGCTGTTTCCATATATTTATTTGATCTATACCTGCGATGCTACGTTTCATATATTATTATTGTATACCTGCAAATACAGGATTTGTATGTCTGATTCTGTTTATTTGATATATACCTTCAGTGCTGAGATCACAAGTGAATTTCAATTGATCTGGGTTTGTGTGTTGATGCTATCGGCAGCAGGGACTAATATTTATATATATATATATATATATATATATATATATATATATATATATATAGGCAGCAGGGGCTAGTAAATGTACATTGTATTGGAAAGTGTCCGGAATGGAAGGAACAAATCTATAGAGGTACCTTGTACCAGCGTGTCAATATTTTATAGGGGCATTCTTGTAGTTTACTTGAGAGAGACCCCTTAAGTATAGCCAGAAGTGCCTTGTCCCAGTCCTGCGGAGAGGTGGATACGCCAAGGTCCCTCTCCCACAGGCTGATGTAAAAAGGTTTAGTGTTAGGTACGGAGTCTGGACTCCGTACCTAACACTAAACCTTTTTACATAGTAGGGCATATAAAGTCGAAAGTAAATGTGGAGGTTCAGCGGACAAGACGCATAAAGACTCAAAGCTGGTGAGTGGCCTGGTCAGAAGAGGTCACTGAGGAAGAGAGTAGGCAAAGTGTTTCAATTGATGCAGAAAAAAACGGTGGGCCGTAGTGACAACAGGAGTGGAAAATACCACCTCCGCGGAGACATTTAGAGTCCCGGAGAATACATGAAAATATCGCAGGAGGTTCCGCAAGAGGTAGCGAAGAGGCAAGGAGCGGTGTTGCAACCAACCCGGAGCGAACTCTGGATTAGGGATGAGGGGGAAAAAAGGGCTAGGAGTGGAGGACAAGACTCCCCCCTTCATGATATACCTGCAGACTCTGTACGTTGGGAGTACCGTGGTAAGGCCATCCAAGCGTAAGTGTGATCTGGAGCCAGAGGTCCACGGGAATATTTTGAGGGGCCATGTCAGGAGCGCTTCCTCTATTGTCAACCACTGTTTCGGGACCCCTATAGTCCACTCCACGACCCTCAGCAGGTGGGCAGCTCTTCAATAGAGTTCCAGATCCGGAACACCCATACCCCCTTTAACTTTATGGCGAATGAGATGTGAACGAGCCAACCTCGGTGTCTTAGAAGACCATATGTAGGAGGTAAAAATTTAGTGAAAAAAATTAGGGATGAAGATTGGCAGGGATTAAAATAAATACAAAAACCACAGAAGGATGTTCATTTTAAGAACAGCGATTCTGCCAAACCAAGAGATATATGTATATGCCTACCTGCGAAGGTCCGCTGAAACAGCGGCGAGAAGGGGGAGAAGGTTAAGGGAGAGTAGCCGCGAGGGATCAGCAGAAATCTTAAGGCCTAGGTAAATTAAAGGCCCATCGCAGATCCGGAATGGGAATTTACGGCCCAATTCCTGTATCTCCGCAGATGAGATATTACTACACAGGAGCTTCGACTTCTGGACAATAACTTTGTAGTTCGGGAGGCGCCCAAATAAGGTAAGTTCATTAAGCAAATGCTGTAGAGATTCAAGGGGGTTGGTGATAAAGCATAACATATCATCTGCGTAAAGGGCCACTTTGTGGTGGGTAGTAGCTACCGAGATCCCGGTCACTAAGGGGTTGGCTCGAAGTGCGGCTGCCAAAGGTTCAAGACCCAGAATAACCAGAAGCGGGGAGAGGGGGCAGTCCTGTCTAGCCCCTAGCCTCTCTGCCCAGGACAAAGCCTACTTGGTCAGCGTGGATAAGGCTTCAATCTGTTTGCAATAATTTTTGCTAATAATTTCACATCCGAATTAAGAAGGGAGATAGGGCGGTAGGTTCTGCAAGATTCTGGGTCTTTCCCAGGTTTCAGGATCACAGATATGTGGGCTGTATTAGTTTGGGGGGGTGAAACGGGTGCTGTCAGAGTCTTTGGGAAGAATTTGTCAAGATAAGCATCTAGCGTTTTAGCGTAGGCAGGGCATGTGTCACGGACAGAGGGCAGGGCATACAGTTTTTGGTAAAAAGCACGGAAACACTCCGCGATCTGTGGGGTGGAGCATACGGGTTTGCCCTTTGCATTGATCGTCCTAGGGATGAAGCTAACCGCCCTCTGGGAGTGCAGAGCGCGGGCCAGCAGCCTCCCCGGCTTATCTCCAAATTTAAAGAATTTGTTCTTGGTAAGGAGGAAATGGGGCTCGTTTATTAGTCATTGTCGTTAAAGAAGTCCGAAGATCTTCCAGTTGGGTCAGGATCGTCGGGTCTCTGGTAAGTTTATGGGAGTGTTCGAGGAGCGCAATCTTGTCAATTTGGTCCAGTGTCTCAGCAAGTGCCAATTTTTTAAGAAGAGAGCCAAATTGGACAAACTTCCCCCTAACCACTGCCTTATGGGCCTCCTACACAGTGGGAACAGGGACATCAGGGGTGCAATTTTCCTGGAAATAGTTTTTGAGAAGTTCAGCAATTTCGGAGGTAAAAGTTGGCCTAGAAAATATATTTTCATTAAGGCGCCTGATCCAGGGTCTAACCGGGAAGGAGGACAGTTTTAATGACATAAAGACTGGGGAGTGATCACTGAACGTGGTAGGGCCAATCGAGGAGGAGTGGAGCGTGGGAATGTGGTGGTGCAAAATAAAAAATGTATCAATGCGTGTGTAGCTATTATCAGTGGCGTCGCTACAGGAGGGCAAGGGGGGGCAATTGTCCCCCCCTTGCTAACAGCAATCACAGTCCCATAATGCCTAGGTTCCAGCATTTACTGGTTGGATGTGTAAGTGCTGGAACCTAGGCATGATGGGACTTTGATTGCTGTTAGCAATCACACTCCTATCATGCCAAGTCAGCCAGTACATGCTGAAACCTAGCTAGCTGTCCCCCTTGTGTATTGATGCTGCCAGCAGTATGGGGTCTGCACATCACTTACAGCCACCCTGTACCAGCATGTAGTGGCTGACTTGGCATGATAGGAGTGTGATTGCTAACAGCAATCACAGTCCCATCATGCCTAGGCTCCAGCATTTACTGGTTGGATGTGTAAGTGCTGGAACCTAGGCACAATGGGACTTTGATTGCTGTTAGCAATCACACTCCTATCATGCCAAGTCAGCCAGTACATGCTGAAATCTAGCTAGCTGCCCCCTTGTGTATTGATGCTGCCAGCAGTATGGGGTCTACACATCACTTACAGCCACCCTGTACCATCATGTACTGGCTGACCTGGCATGATAGGAGTGTGATTGCTAACAGCAATCACAGCAAGCACAGTCCCATCATGCCTAGGTACCAGCATTTACTGGTTGCCTGGGTAAGATAGGAGTGTGATTGCTGTGTGGACAGTGTGGACGCAACCTGTGATCTATGCCTGTAATTTAGGGGGTTTTAAATATACCTTTTAATGCCATGTTTTTATGTGAATTCCAATTGATCTATACCAGCAAAGCTGAGTTTTTGCGTTATTCTGTAGAGCCATATCTATATATTTCCATACATTATTTATGTATACCTGCAAATACAGTGTTTGTATGTCTTATTCAGTTGATATTAACCTGCAATGCTGTTTCCATGTATTTATTTGATCTATACCTGCAATGCTACGTTTCATATACTATTGTATACCTGCAAATACAGGATTTGTATGTCTGATTCTGTTTATTTGATATATACCTTCAGTGCTGAGATCACAAGTGAATATCAGCTGATCTATACATGTAAAGCTTGGTTTGTGTGTTAATGTGTTAATCTATACCTGCTATCGGCAACTGGGGCTAATATTAATATATATGGGCAGCAGGGGCATCAATACACAAGGGGCAAAAACACTAAGGGGGGTATAAACGACAATGCAGTGTGAAAAATCCTTCCTGATGTAGACGTCTGTGACGTAGATTGTGTCCTGCTGTTTGTGTGTTTTTGGTTATCAGTGTAGCAGAGCCTGTCCTCGGGTGTGTGTATAGGTGTTGGTGTGGCAGAGCCTGTCCTGATGTGTGTGGGTGTCTGTGTGGCAGAGCCTGTCCTGGTGTGTGTGTGTGTGTTTGGTTGTCGGTGTGGCAGAGCCTGTCCTGATGTGTGTGTCTGGGTGTTGGTGTGACAGAGCCTGTGTTGGTGTGTGTGTTTGGTCATTTGTTTCCTGGCACTTAACTTACAGTAGGAATTATTTAATTTATATCTATCCAGAGATAAAATGCCCTCCTGAAGTTGTAGTGACTTCAGGGGACAAAACGTTCAAGGCCCTGAAATCATTTAGTGGAAAAGTTATTTATTGTGTTATAATATTTATTTCAAGGATTAGTCACACTCAATTGTGGCTTCAGGCTTCCCATGTTGAATGATCAAGTATTATTTTAGCCCAATAACAAAAGTATAATTCCATAGCACATTACTTTTGGAAATTATGAATGCCCCCCCAGTTTGACTGTGGTATCTTGTGTGCCCCCCCCCCTATGTATTGTTTCTAGAGTCGCCACTGGCTATTATGCAACGGTGAATGATAGGTGTAGTCCTTGTCGCGAGGATTTATGCATCCATAAGTTGTGCTAAATGTAAGAGGCGTTTGACACGGTTTACGCGGCGTGTGATCTACCGGTAGAACTATCTAGATGAGGATTCAAAACCATATTCAAGTCACCCACCAGAATCGTGAGGCCTTCCTGAAATTCCATAAGCTTTTTAGTCGCGGACGACAGAAAGTGGGGTTACTGGCGGTTTGGGGCATACACATTTGCTAGAGTAATTTTATGCGTCCCTAAAAAACCTTTTATAAAAATGCAACGTCCGTCTGAGTCCTTCCAAACGGAAAGGTAAGTGTTTATGTAAGAAGATTGCCACACCTTTTGATTTGGAGTGTGGGTTACCGGCCAGAAAAATAGATGTGTATCTATGGTTCGTCAGTTTGGGTTCTGTGGAGTCACGAAAGTGTGTCTCCTGTAGGAAGGCGATACGTAGTTTCTGAAGGTGGAGGTCAAGTAAAAGTCTGGATCGCTTTTCTGGCACATTCAGTCCCCTGGTGTTCAGGGAGATAAATTTAATGGGTTCAAGAGTCATAAGGTGAGTCGGTAGAGCCAGGCCCGGACTGGCCATCAGGCACACCGGGCATTTGCCCGGTGGGCCGCGGCCGGGCCAGATTGATTTAGGGGCTAATGGAGCTGCAGCTCCAGGCCCCTACCTTAAAATAGGCCCAGTCAGGACCGGACTGACTGGGCCTATTCGGCCGTCCTTAATGCAGGGCAAAAGGGGCACCTGCCCCTTAAGCCCGCAGCAACTGCGACCGGGCCCGCAACTCTAGCAGCGGGCCCGCAACTTACCTGGCAGGCGCGCGAGCAGCGTCTCTTCTACCGCCAGGGGGACGCAGGACTCCAACAGAACCATGTGACGTACGCCACGTACGTCACATGACCCTGCTGCGCGTCTGCTTCCCCTGTGTAGATCTGCCGGCGTCTGCGAGCGGCGCGTACAGACAGTTCAGGTAAGGGGGTGAGGGAGGTTGTATGGAGTATGTGAGATTGAATGAAATAATTAATTAATGAGAGTATGTGAAGGAGTGAGTGAATGAATGTTTGTGAATGAGTATATGCAAATGAGTATCTGAATGAGGGAATTAATGAGTATCTGAATGAGGGAATTAATGAGTATCAATGTATGAATGAATATCTGAATGAGTGAATGATTATCTTTGAATTAGTGAAAAAATATTTGTGAACGAGTGAATGAATATGTGTGTGTGATAGCATGGATGCGTAAGGGGGGGCAAAGATGCAACAGGCAGGCTGTTTTGGTGGCAAAGATGCCACAGGCAGGCGGAGGGTGCGGGTGTCAGCATGGCAAAGCCTGTCCTGGTGTTTGTGATTGGGTGTCAGTGTGGCAAAGCCTGTCCTGGTGTTTGTGATTGGGTGTCAGTATGGCAGAGCCTGTCCTGTTGTGTGTGTCTGGGTGTCAGTGTGGCAGAGCATGTCCTGATGTGTGTGTGTGTGTCTGGGTGTCAGTGTGGCAGAGCCTGTCCTAGTGTGTGTGTGTTCGGGTGTCAGTGTGGCAGAGCCTGTCCTGGGGTGTGTGTTTGGGTGTTGGTGTGGCAGAGCCTGCCCTGGTGTGTGTAGGAACACAGTAAAGAACCCCAGCACTCCAATCAGCTTCCAATCCTTAGGTTACTTTTTTCCAAGAAAGCAAAACAAAAAAGCAACGTTTCGGCCAAACGTTGCTATTTTTGTTATGCTTTCTGTTTTTGTTTTGCCCTTTTTTCCTGCTAGCTCCCAGCTTCCTGGGAGTTGAGTGCTGAACCATTTCTTCTTTTTTTAACTGTCCTGGTGTATGTGTTTGGATGTCGGTGTGGCAGAGCCTGTCCTGGTGTGTGATTGGGTGTCGGTGTGGCAGAGCCTGTCCTGGTGTGTGTGTGTCTGGGTGTCGGTGTGGAAAAGCCTGTCCTGGTGTGTGTGTTTGGTTATCTGTTTCCTTAATTTACAGTAGGAACTATTTAATTTTTACTTATCCAGAGATAAAATGCCCTCCTGAATTTGTCGTGACTTCAAACATTCAAGGCCCTGAAATCATTTAGTGGAAAAGATATGGTATTGTGTTATTTACTCTATAATATTTATTTAAAGGATTAGTTGTACTAAATTGTGGCTTCAGGCTTCCCATGTTGAATGACCAAGTATGTGTATGTACATATATGTTTTTTCATAAAAATGGGCTGCTCAGTCTGAAATGCCCGGGCCTATTTTTTGTCCCAGTCCGGGCCTGGGTAGAGCTATGTGTAAGCAGACATGGTGTGGTCAGGGGCGGCCCTACAATAGAGCAGAGTGGGGCAATTGCCCCAGGCGGCACTTTTGAAGAGAGAACTTTGCCGCCCCAAGCGCTTTTTTTTTTTTTATTTATTTATTTTTTTAGCGGAGGAGAGAGAGGGGCGCAGAGTGGTTTTTGCTTACCAAGTTGTCAGTACCCACTCGGCGCCCCTCTCTCTGCTCTGTGAGCCCTCTAGCTCGGTGTCGGTGCCGGCTTGTAATGCTGAGCGCCAGAAGTGACGTTAATTTCCGGCGCTCAGCATTACAAGCCGGCAACGTGGCAGAACAGGGAGACGCTCCGCAGGACTGTTTAAGTACAAAGGGGGGGAATAGGGTAGATAATAGGGAGGGAGGGTAGATAATGGCATCGGTGAAGTTTAAAATGAGGCCCCCCCCCGCCGACGCCCCAGGCGGCATTATGTCTTGGGCCGGTCCTGGGTGTGGTAGATACAATTATACATTTCCCAGGCAGGCATAAAAGGACAAAAACATAACAAAATACAGAGAAAAAATGAATGGAACAAAAGTAAACTCTCAACAAACTATCGAGAGAGAGATGCCATAGCATCAACCAGAGAGCATGTTGTCCAGAGGACTAGACAGCAACCAAAGCACAGAGGCCCGTAGGGCTCCACGAGGTATGCTCCGGGGGGGAGAAATTGCTTGAGAGGTCGTACATACATATGTTTAATGGTGTGGTAAGAATGTTCTAGGCAACAGAACATAGTGTGCAAGGAGGAATTTCCATGAGGAGACAAGCTTATAAGGCAGTGTTAATGTAATGTGGGTGCGTGTGACATGAAGCTGCAAATAGGGCAGACCAGGGGCAGAAACGGAGCAGATAAACATAAAAAGAAAGAACCCCAGGAGAAACAAAAAAAGTAACAATCACTAAGGTATAGTGGACCGTAGCGTATGGTATGTGTATTCAAATGCCACAGTGCATAGAGCTGAAGTGTAAGTGTATGTAAGAGGAAAAATAAAAGCGGTAAAACTTCAAAAAGAACAGAAAGTAAGGCACATAACAGTTAAAGCTCACGTAAGTCCCGTCGTCCGAAGGCCATACATGATATAATGAAGCGGCCATAAGTCCCTTCGGAGGAAGGTGTGTGGTACGTGCATAGGAGAGGGAGCCAGTATCGAAACCGGAGCGGAACTGCTGGCGCTGTGTACTGGAGGGTAAGTAGTGCCCCCAGGTCGATAAGTATCACGGATGGGTTGTTTCCATAGGGCGCTGTACGGGATCTTCATTAGCAGTCATTAGCAAGGACTGAAGAAGAGAAATCATAAGGTCCCTGGGGGGGTGAAAATTATTGCTCCAATCCGCAATCCATCCTGGGTAAAAGAACCGCATAGCTAGTGGGGTGCAGGGTTACCACGAGTCCTCACGTTGTGAAGGTGTCTTCGTGGAGCGTTTTGTGCGAAGCTTGCGTTGAGGCAGCTGGGTCCAGAAGCCAGAGGAGTCGGTCAGTCTCGCCGCTGGGAGCGGAGAATTCATCCATTCCGGTATGGAGACCGGGGGAGATCTAAGGCTGTCAGGAATCCTTGGAGATCAGCCAGTTGTCGCAGTATATGAGTCTGATTACCGGTCCGGGCAATTAGCTGTAGCGAGAGGACGTAACAGGCTCCTTGTTTGTAGGGTGATCAGTGAGAGGTCTTGGAAGATACTGATTTTATCACCGTGGAAAGTAATGTCCCATTTAGCCCGGCACTGGCGCATGATTTGGTCTTTCACTTCTGCGGGCAACAGATAACATCCCGTGGCGGCATGTCTTCCGGGCCTCTCGGGCGTAGCGCCCTGTGGGCTCTATCAAAGATAATGGGAGTATCCTCGGGCACATCGAGGACATTGTTGAATAAGGCCTGAAGGGTGGAGGGTAAATCCGCGGCAAGGATGGTTTCGGGTAGGCCTCTCACACGAAGGTTGGACCTACGGCCCCTGTCGCACTAGGCGAGAAAGCATACCTTGATGTGTGGAATAGTGGTCCGTAAGGCTATCAACTGTAGCAGAAATCTTAGTGTGATCATCTTCCAGAGAGGCCACGCGGTCACCGAGATGTGATTTGATTTCTTTCAGGTCTTCCCGGAGACCCGACAAGGCAGAGTGGATAAGCCCGGCCATTTCCTTCTTAGTGGGTAAGTCTTTGATCGCATCTTGCCATGCCTGGTCGTGTTGTGGTAGTGAAGGAGCCAGGGAGCCCACAAGAGAAGGTGAGTCTAAGCGGGTGCTGCGTGGACTTGGTAGTGGCGACGCCGTCTTAGCACGCGGTGCCTCTGGTTCTCGGTCCGCAAAATTGTGGAAATAAATCCTCACCGAGGCCAGAGGAGGTTTCTAACGGTGCCCGGTGGATTTAGGCGTTGAAAACGTTTTGTGTGTCTTGCCCATGATCAGTTATTGGCACCCAAAATTCGGGAAAGTCAGGAAATTCCTCGGAGCTGTGAGGTTAGGCAACCATGTTCTTCAAGCGCCAGCCACACTCCCCCCATGATATGCCTTTTAACCCCCTTTATGCAACTCTGCCTCCAGAAATGCCTTTTAACCCCCTATATAAGGCATTTCTGGAGGCAGAATGGCATATAGGGGGTTAAAAGGCATATCATGGGACAGAGTGGCATATAGGGGGTATAAGGCATTTCTGAGGGCAGAGTGGCAAGCCTGGGGAAGATGTGCATAACTGGGGGGGGCAGGTTGGCAAATAAAAGGAAATAAAACAAAAAAAAAATTATTTTTCTCAATGGAAAAGGATCTTTACTTCTTCAATGAAATCTATAAATAGATAAAAGACCAAATGGCGCAATATCTTCCTGTGGATCGTAATAAGCAACGAAATGCACTTAAAGGATAGTAGACATAATCACAATGTTCTGCATAAACGTCTGGAAACAGGAGGGGAAAGAAACCCCAATACAGTCCTGAAGACGATACAGCAACTCTGTGTGCTCTCTCTCTCTCTCTCTCGACGCGTTTCGCCGCGTTGGCTTCCTCAGGAGAATTCTTTAAAATAAGTACTAAAATCTGCAATGGGTGTCTTTAAAAATATTCAGTGTGACACTGAATGAGAAAATATTCAGTGTGACGCTTCTTAATTGAAGAAATAAAGATCCTTTTCCACTGATATTACTGAAGAGCCTCATATATCGGCATCTTTTGTGAGCACAGTCACATCATTTTCTCAATTCAATTGGGTCAACGGAATTACACTATTGCAATTTATTTTGTTTTTTCCCCTACGTGTACATGCGCCCCTATATTGCCATATTGTTAGAATATTCTTTGTCTTGAATATCTAAACTTCTCCAGTGATCAAACAGCAATCAAGACCACAGCTTCTATGTCTTATTAATCAGGTTTATTCGATGACAAATTATCAATTCATACAATACCAATGCTGGAACAAATGTTGATAAAAGGTACTGTAGGCTAAGTATCTTGGTGAGATGAAGATGAGAGCGTGGAAAGAGCGTAGAAAGAGCGTAGAAAGAGACCTTGTCTTTGTAGTCATGCCAATTTATACCCCTTTACATTTGGTTAGGGTATACGTAAAGGAATCCTATTGGAACAGTCATATGATACACCGGCATCCCACAGAAGACCCTCTAAACTACGTCACTTAATTGATACCATATGTTCCTAGCACTCGAGTTGCATTCAGGCCTAAAATGTGCAGAACAAAATAAAAGTATAAAAATGATTTCTTACACATATCCATTTGTGAACATTGAGAAGAGTGTTTATTGGGTTGCTGTAGTGCTATCGGGGGAAGTATTTATTCATTTGATTTCAAGTATTGGCACGTGATTGGTGATTGTTTTTCTTTATTCTAGTCTTATATTCAGGCTTTTTCTTTTTTTCTTAAATTAATATGCCTGGGCATGCTCCTGATGAGGTTGTGGATGGTCTCCTGAGGGATGTCCTCCCAGACCTGGACTAAAGCATCCGCCAACTCTTGGACAGTCTGTGGTGCAACGTGGTGTTGGTGGATGGAGCGAAACATGATGTCCCAGATGTGCTCAATCGGATTCAGGTCTGGGGAACGGGCGGGCCAGTCCACAGTCCATTCCTCTTGCTGACACACTCCAGCCACATGAGGTCTAGCATTGTCATGCATTAGGAGGAACCCAGGGCCAACCGCACCAGCATATGGTCTCACAAGGGGTCTGAGGATCTCATCTCGGTACCTAATGGCAGTCAGGCTACCTCTGGCAAGCACATGGAGGGCTGTGTGGCCCCCCAAAGAAATGCCACCCCACACCATTACTGACCCACCACCAAACCGGTCATGCTGGAGGATGTTGCAGGCAGCAGAACGTTCTCCATGGCGTCTCCAGACTCTGTCACGTCTGTCACATGTGCTCAGTGTGAACCTGCTTTCATCGGTGAAGAGCACAGGGCGCCAGCACGGTGTTGGGCTGTAAGCACAACTCCCACCTGTGGACGTCGGGCCCTCATGGAGTCTGTTTCTGACCGTTTGAGTGGACACATGCACATTTGTGGCCTGCTGGAGGTCCTTTTGCATAGCTCTGGCAGGGCCCCTCCTGCTCTTCCTTTCACAAAGGCGGAGGTAGCGGTCCTGCTGCTGGGTTGTTGCCCTCCCACGGCCTCCTCCACGTATCCTGACCTCCACGTCTACTGGCCTGTCTCCTGGTAGCGCCTCCATGCTCTGGACACTACGGTGACAGACACAGCAAACCTTCTTGCCACAGTGCGCATTGATGTGCCATCCTGGATGAGCTGCACTACCTGAGCCACTTGTGTGGGTTGTAGACTCCGTCTCATGCTACCTCTAGAGTGAAAGCACCGCCAGCATTCAAAAGTGACCAAAACATCAGCCAGGAAGCATAGGAACCGAAAAGTGGTCTGTGGTCACCACCTGCAGAACCACTCCTTTATTGGGAGTGTCTTGCTAATTGCCTATAATTTCCGCTTGTTGTCTGTTCCATTTGCACAACAGCATGTGAAATTGATTGTCCATCAGTGTTGCTTCCTGAGTGGACAGTGTGATTTCACAGATGTGTGATTGACTTCGAGTTACATTGTGTTGTTTAAGTGTTCCCTTTATTATTTTGAGCAGTGTATTTGCTCGATTATAAGACAGGGTTTTTTCCAGAGCAAATGCTCTGAAAAATACCCCTCGTCTTATAATCGGGGTCGTCTTATAATCAGTTCTCAACTAGGTCTGACTATGAGACTAAGATCCAGATCCCCCGCAACGATGCAGGGGACCCGGATCATCCTGTCCCCCCCCTCCCCAACTTACCGGTACTTCTGAGTCCCCGGTGCTTAGTCCGGGCAGCGCGTAGAGCTCTACTCGATTTGCGTAGAGCTCTATACGCTGCCTGGACTAAGCACCGGGCAGCATGTAGAGCTCTACGCGATTCGCGTACACAACTTCCAATGTAGACGGGAGGAGGTGCAGTTGGCAGCGGCGGTTGTCTGCGTCCATCGAGCAGACCTTCCCCGGCTGTCAGAGAGCAGAGTTCCCCGTGATCTCTCACATAAATTAATATTCAGATTTTGGGTGATCGTCTTATAATCAGGGTCGTCTTATAATCGAGCAAATACGGTGTATGTATATATATATATATATATATATATATATATACCTCCAGAAATGCCTTTTAATCCCCTATATGCCACTCTGCCTCACACAGACACCCAAATACAAACACCAGGACACTTTCTGCCACACCAACATCCAAACACACACACACAAGGACAGGCTCTGCCACACCAACACCCAATCACACACACAGACAGGCTCTGCCACACCAACACCCAAACACACACACCAGGACAGGCTCTGCCATACCGACACACAAACACATACACCAAGACAGGCTCTGCCACACCAACACCCAAACACACACACACCAGGACAGGCTCTACCACACCATCACCCCTTGCCTCTTGTGATAACGCCTAGCCAGCACTATGTGTATTCATGCCCCCAGCCTGTCTCTCGCTTTAGTATTGATTTCTGTAATGGCCCCAGCTAGCCGCCCCCTTGAGTATTGATGCTGCCAGCACAGATAAAATGCTGCCCTGCAGTATAGGGGTGGATATCTGACTAATTGGTTCCCTTCCTTGAATCTATACAACCCCCATACTGCAGGGCAGCATTTTATCTGGGCTGGTCAGCAATACAGGAGACAAGTGGAGTTTGAAGGATACCTTTATTGGCTAACTGAGTAAATGTAGCTTGCAAGCTTTCAAGACCTCTCAGGTCCCTTCATCAGGCATGTTATACAACAATGTGAAAGACCTTTAAATATCAGTCAAATAACAAATTCCCTGAGGCCAGCATTTAAAGAGTTAAATGTAAGTATTACCGTATTTGCTCGATTATAAGACGACCCTGATTATAAGACGACCCCCCCAAAATCAAAATATTAATTTAGGAAAAAAAAACAAAAAGCCTGAATATAAGACTACCATATAGGAAAAAAGTTTTACTAGTAAATATTAATTCATGTAAACTAATTTTCATATTTAATAAAAGCTATGATTGAGAAAAATATTTTTTTTATTTCCTTTTATTTGCCAACCTGCCCCCCCCAGTAATGCACATCTGCCCCCAGGCTTGCCACTCTGCCTCCAGAAATGTCTTATACCCTCCTATATGCCACTGTGCCCCATGATATGCCTTTTAACCCCCTATACCGCGAGCAGCGTCTCTGCTATTAGCGGCAGGAGAACAGGAAGGTAGCACATAACTCCTCACATAATCATGTGAGGAGTTATGTGCTACCTTCCTGTTCTCCTGCCGCTAATAGCAGAGACGCTGCTCGCGATCAAAGCCCGGTAAGCAGCACGGCCCCAGCAGAATGAGGTCTGATTAGAAGACGACCTCGATTATAAGACGAGGGGTATTTTTCAGAGCATTTGCTCTGGAAAAAACCTCGTCTTATAATCGAACAAATACGGTAATTTAACCTCCCATATTTTTCTCTCCCTTTGAGTTTTGAACAGTCCCATTAATACAACCAGTCTGATGTCACTGCTGCTATGTCCATTTTGGCAAAGATGTTCTCCCACTGGTGTCTCTGCTCTCTTGTTGTTGATGTTGAATCTGTGTGAATTAAACCTTTCATGCAATAGCTGGCCTGTTTCACCCACATAGAGGGCTGTTGGACACTTTGCACACATAATAAGGTATACCACATTAGAAGATTTGCAGGAGAAGGCACCATTGATCTTATGGAGTGTATTTGAATTTGGTATATGCCACAGTGTGTGCATGTTTCCTTGTAGGCAGGGAAAAGTGTTTAAGATTGGGGGGCTGTCTGAAGGAAAGTAGGGGAGGCTGTCATCAGTGTGTAGTGTTGCAAGATATTTTGCGTAGAGCTTCTACCTGGAGGTGGTAAGTGACAACCAGAGGCACACGGGTTCCAGTACAATGTTCTTTGTACTTTAGTAATTTTTTTCTGGGAATGTTGGTGGCTTTCTGTATCTGGTTGTCAATGATCCTGGCATTGTAGCCCTGGTTCATAAAGTCTCTGGAGCTGTTGGTCGCGATCTGGCCTGGCTGTATATGAGTTTTTGTATGTTTAGGGTGGAAGCTGTTGTTTTTAGGTAAGTCGGTCTGTCTGTTGGTTTATGATACAGGGATGTGTGGATGGTATTGTTCTTAATGCTGATGGTGGTGTCCAGGAAGTTTATTTCTGTGGGTGAGTGGCTGATTGTGAGGTTGATGGTGGGGTGGAATGCGTTGTAGTTCTCATGGAAGGTGAGAAGTTCCTCTTTGCTGGCGGTCCAGATGATTAGAATATCATCTACATATCGAAGGTACACCAGGGGTTTTGTTTGGTATATTTCTTCTAATTTTGCCATAAAAAGGTTGGCGTATTGTGGCGTCAATCGAGTACCCATTGCAGTCCCAGTTTTCTGGATGTAGAGGTCCTGTCCAAACCTGAAATAGTTGTGGTTAAGTATAAATTGAATGAGCTGTGTAACAGATTCAGTGTCCATGTTCTGTCGGTTCAGGTATTCCTGGCATGCTGCTATGCTATCTCTGTGTGGGATGTTAGTATATAGGGATTCAACGTCCATGGTGGCTAGGAGAGTGTTCTGTGGGAGTGGGCCAAGGTCAGCCAGTTTGTTTAAGAGGTTTGTGGTGTCCTGAAGGAAGTTGGGTGTTTGTTGTGTTTACCAGATGAAGGGACCTGAGAGGTCTTGAAAGCTTGCAATCTATATTTACTCAGTTAGCCATTAAAGGTATAATTCAAACTCCACTTGTCTCCTGTAATTCTACGGCTAACACGGTACCAACTCTCATCTTTGGTCAGCAATATGTCAAAGTTATATCTGTTCTGGAAAACATAGCTGATGTGGTCACCCTAATGCCCTCACACCCTTGTGTATTGCCCCCAGCTTGCCCCACATTGTATATTTGTCCCACCACCCATACCCCCCTTTAGTATAGATTTATGTGATGCCCCCAGCCAGCACCTCCTTGTGAATTAATGCCCCCACGCCCTTGCATATTGCCCCCCCTTAGGTATCATGTCAGCTCTGGCACTCAGATTGCATCCACAGTACCTGCCCAACACCCAGATTGGAAGCATAGGACCAGCCATGTTTGCCCCCAAACAGCCTGCCTGTGGCATCCTAGCCTCAAACAGCCTCCCTGTGCCATGCCCCCCGACTTACACATCCATGCTATCACACACATATTCATTCATTTACTCATTCACAAACATTCATTCACTAATTCATTGACAGATACTCATTCCCTGATTCACAGGTACTCATTCATTCCCTCAATCACACATACTTCTGGATAAGTTAAAGACCATACCTGGGAACTCTTCGAGTTTGACCTGGAGATCTCCGGGTGAAGCACCGGTTCTCCGGGTCAAGATCCGAATCCGCCGGGTCGCGGGAGCTGGTTCTTGACACGCCCCGCTTCCCACCCATTTTCCCTTTAATTGGGGGTTGTTTCCCACTGACGTCAGCAAGAATGCCCCTGACGTCAGAGGGAACTCCCATCCACCTCAGCGGGACCTCCCATCGATGTCAGTGGATGTCAGTGGGCAGTCCTTGCCGCGTCCCGCAAGGTAGCCAGAGCTCAGAAGTTCCCAGGTATATTAAAGACACTATCATCAGAAGGATTCAATGAGGACCTTAATTATTCGTCCTTCTTAGGAGTCTACTTCAGTGATTGAATACCAATTTATTCTATTTCCCAGAACACAACATTTTTTAAGCATTTTAATAAATACAGTAATATTTTACCACAAACTTTTAAGTACATTTTACATAATTATATTCATAGGTTCACTTGTTAAATACACATATTTTCAAATATAAGCATAAAACTGTATCATGGTTATAATAACATTAGAAACAAAGAGGCTATTACATTAATCAGGCAATATGGATTCAGCTCACAAACATGCGTTGTTCCCCTACACTCTGTGAATCACTTCCTGTTGCCATTAACCACGGGTGTAGGAACCATGATGGACCGATAACATAGAAATCCCCCCCAGGGCGAGTGCACTCGAGTGCAGCTGTGAGGGTGCTCACAGCTGCCCGATCGGCAGCTGCAGCCTGCAGGACTGGTTAGGGAAATCCGTGATCTCCCCAACAAGTCCTGCAGGCTGCAGCTGCATTAAGGTCACACTCACCAGCTGTCTGTAACTGAGCGCACAGACTGCGAGCAGCAAAACACAAGCAAAGTTAGAACAGAAAGGAGGAAGCCGAAAGCAGAAAGGATGAAGCAGAAAGCAGAAAGGATGAAGCAGAAAGCAGAAAGGATGAAGCAGAAAGGAGGAAGGGAAAGCAGAAAGGAGGAAGAAAAGGTAAGATTTGTAGTTGATTATTGGGGGGGTCTGATATGGAGAACGAAGGTGGGTTGGGGGGGTCTGATGTGGAAAACAGAGGTTGTGGGGGGGGGTCTGATGTGGAGAACAAAGGTGGGTTGGGGGGATTTGATGTGGAGAATGAAGGTGGGTGGGGGGGGGTCTGATGTGGAGAACGAAGGTGGGGGGGTCTGATGGTAGATTTGTGTGTGCATATACATATGGTAAGGCATGTATATGGGCACTTGGGCAGGCATATGTGTGTGTGTATAGGGAAGCTGTGTATATGTGCGTGTATGTGCATACGTTTGTATGGGCAGTGTACATGTGCATACGTGTGTATGGGCAGTGTATATGTGTATGTCTGTATGGGCAGTGTATATGTGTATGTCTGTATGGGAAGTGTATATGTGTATGTCTGTATAGGAAGTGTATATGTGTATGTCTGTATGGGCATTGTATATGTGTATGTCTGTATAGGCAGTGTATATGTGTGTATATAAGGAGTGTATTTGTCTTATAGTGTATACTATGTAAGTATGTGCAAGGGCAGTGTATATTTATGGGGAGGCATGTGTGTGTGAGCAGATTATGTATGTTTGGGCAGGCATGTATAATTGTAGTGCATATGTGTGAGTACTGGCAAGTGTGTATCTGCAGGCAATTGCAGCGTATATGTGTTTTTGTGGGCAGGCATGCGTAAGAGCAGTGCATATGTGTGTTTGAGCAGGCATGTCGTACTTAAAGGGAAGATTATGATCCCCTGTAACACATGTTTAACCCATTGTGTGTGTTTATGTAAGTGTGTGCATGCGTGTGTATGTTATTCAAGTGTTTAAGTGTGTGGATATGTTCCTGTGTGCATGACGTGTTAGGAGTCTTAGATGGTTCCTTCAATACATCATAGTAGTCTCTGTGGCCGTGTCCAGGGGAATTTTCTCCCATTCATCCAGTAGAGCGTTTGTGAGCTGAATGCGTTAAACCAAGATATTTTGGACAACACTATGCTTCTAACTTTGTGGGAACAGTTTTGGGGATCATGACTGTGCCCCAGTGTGCAAAACAGCTACTTTGCACCATAACCACTACAGCGCGTTGGTTGTAGGGTCTTACTCTGCCTGCAGTTAATAAAATGTTTCTATAAGAGTTTTTAAGTGTTGTCTGCTCCCAGACCACAAAGGCGGAAAGGGTTAATTGCATCATTGCATTTCTGTAGGATCTTTTGTTAAAATTTTGGCAATTGTGCATTACTTAAAGTATTATTACCAGTTGTTCTAAGTGAAATAACTGAAATATAGGCTAAACTTTTGGTTAATTTTCTTTGACCTGTTTGTTTAATAAAGAGCTTCTCTGTGAAAACTGAACATGATACTTTTTTGTGAGGAAATTGTACACACACACCACACATACATTTATATAAAATGTGCCATGAACAATTCCCAGTTTACTGATCAAGAATATACCCTACCAGTAAAAATGCTATCCCCCCCCAGATTTTTAGGGGTTCTTACGCCCATGCCATTAACCTGCACCTCTGACAAAGCCACTTTTCCATGGCGAGATGTTGGGTTAGACAGAATTCCAGCATATTCCTCCATCTACTTATGTTAGGTTTTGGATTATATGCAGGCATTTATATGGTAGATGAAAGATAGGAATCAATTATTGGAAAATAAGGTGTCATATAATTGGTTATGTGGCCAGAGGGGTGTTTGCAAAAGACTCAGATTTAGTGGCAATGTACCGCTGTCAGGACTCGGGTAATCAGGTCGGGTAGGAGCCCATGTGCAGGGGATACTTGGGGTTCGGTCTGTAACCCAAGATGCATTATTATACAAACAAAGACACCACAAACAGAAATCTAGGTAATGCAATGTATTGCATGTATTATGACAGGACAAGCAAATAAGGGTGATACAGTCTGTTAGCAAGAAACTGGACGTATGGCGGGATAAATAAATACTGGTAATAAGTCTTTTGGCAGGGAGCCCACTTGGAAGGGCACCAAAGGCGGGGAGCCCACTTGATAAGGACACAAAGCAGGTAACCAGGTACAGAGATTTTTATTAGCTATATGCTACAGTACAATAAATAAATACTTTAAAACAGGTTAAAGGACATTTAAAATGATAAAATGAATTAAAACATTTTACATAAGATTAGAATAAATACACAAAACCAGTCTTTGGGACGTTCATGCAAGTAAAATGTTCCACATATTAAGGCACCAAAGTCTCTTTGCGTTCATTGAACCCATGCCTTTACAATCCTTTAAAAAAATGTGTGTACATACCACTTAAAGCCATTTTAAGACAAATGGAAGGGTCTATATATTCTTTATGAAACAGTAAAATAATTCTGGTCTTCCAAATTGCTACTTTTATACAATTTATCATAATCCATAAAACATGCGACTGGTCAGCTGTGGGACAGGTAAAAAGGCCATATAAAACAACTGTATATCTTAAAAACCAAAGGCCACAAATCCATTTTAAAAGTGGGCCTGCCTTTTCCCATATGTCCTGTGCATAAAAGCAGTTCCAAAACATATGCAACACTGTCTCATCTTGGGTACACTGATCCCTGGGGCACTTAGCGGTGGCACCAAAACCTCTCCTGTGCTGAAATTGCCTAGTAGGCAAACATTCGTGCACTACCTGCCACGCAAGATCCCTCTCAGAGTTGGCAAGAAAGTGGCGACATACATTCTGCCAAACTCTTCTGGACTCTGTGAGAGAGTATTGTGCCGCTTGCTCAGTTTCTTCCTTTGATAATATAGCAGTCAACTTCTTTGGATTTGTTAAAATATCCGGGCTAAAATATTGGAGGGTATACAATTGTATTGTTTCCTCTAAAAAGACATACTGCTTTGGCGGATTTAAAAGCACAGGAGAGTTAAGAGACAGCGAGTAAAAGTTATATTTCCTAAAAATATGACCAGCCGCGTAGTGTAAAAAAATAAACAAAAGTACATTCTTTGTAAAAGTTTTTAAAACATGTAGTAAAAAACTTTATATATAAAATACGCTTCACATCAGGCATCCCCTTACCACCATTCACGTTTTGTTTGCACGCTTTCTCTCTTTTAAGTTTCTCACTTCTGGAGTTCCAGAAAAACATGAAACAAACATGCATAATTTCTTTGCGTACAAGTCAGAAGGGGGAAATACCACTCCTAAATACATCATTATTGGTAAAAGTATTGCTTTGATGATTAATATTCTCCCTTCCATTGTCAGCTTTCAGGTTTGCCATAATTCTATTTTGCGGTTTAATTTTTCCAAAACAATATGCCATGATCTCTTGCCATTATTTGCATAACCAAAAACCACTCCCAGAATTTTAATACTGTCATTTTGGGTCTGGACAGAAGGTGTCTGACTTCCATCCCAATCGCTAATAGTGAAACAGTGACATTTGTTAAGATTCAGCTTAAAACCAGAGGCACAAGTTAAATATTAATTGTTCGAATAGCTCTTTTCAAGGACTCTGGGGTTGTGCAATACACACTAACATCATC
The DNA here is from genome assembly GCF_027358695.1 of Spea bombifrons. Classification (NCBI taxonomy): domain Eukaryota; kingdom Metazoa; phylum Chordata; class Amphibia; order Anura; family Pelobatidae; genus Spea; species Spea bombifrons. Next base: position 19,538,866 of record NC_071098.1, read on the forward strand.
CATGTAGCCCAGAGCCTTCACCTGTACCCCTGCCCCCCCCAGGATGGAGACATCCCGGATAAACTTATCCTTTTGTAGAAGGGCTAAAAGGGGCTCAATGGCACAGACAAAAAGAAGGGGTCCGAAAGCGGACATCCCTGCTTCACCCCGGATTTAAGAGAGACTTTCTGAGTTAAAAAGCCACTGAATAAAATTTCGCTAAAAGGCAACTCATATAAAACGTTAATACGCTGAATAAAATCATTGGTACAATGACAAGGCTTCTGTATTTGTTCCGCACTCTCATTGCCAATCTCATTGCCAATTCGCAGGAAAGACATCACTAGTCTCCAGAGAGCGATTGAACGATTTGTTTGGCAAGGCCGCAGAAGTCGACTCGCTACAACTACCCTCTACAGACCAAAATCAGACGGCGGGCTGTCCACCCCTCCGCTCTACCAATACTACGTCGCTGCACAACTGGCAATGCTGCTGTCTCTCTCAGTGGTCCATTCCACTCCCCGCTGGGTCCAACTGGAATCAGACCTCTGCTCCGGAGCTTGCCTGGGGTGCCTTATATGGCACTCCTCTCTCGACAAATCACTGACCTCTGTCGGCCCCACTCTGTCGCATTCCCTTCTCCTGTGGTACCACCTACGATATAGATTTCGACTTACCAGCCAAGGCTCTCGACTCATGCTGCTCTTCCAGAATCGGGATTTCCCCGCTGGGTGTCAAGTCCACCCATTCCAGTGGTGGATCTCGAAAGGCATTGTCACGATAGGGGACCTGCTCCTGAATGATCTTATCAACACCTAACATCTCGCTATGAGCTTCCTGCGGCGGAAACTTTCCAGTTTCACCAGCTCTCGCACTTTATCCACCCGGATCATATACCAACGTTTTATGAACAAGCCAGCTGACTTCCCCACAAACTGCGAGGTGCAATTTCTCATCGGTACACCCACATGTTGGGGATCAAGTTTCTGTCTTCGCCCCTGTTTGAACAGCGTTGGGAGACAGACCTGGGACAGTCCCTTGAGTCGGCAGACTGGGGAGAGATGTACGAAAACGTCTGGAAGGTTACTGCGTTCACACTAGTTCAGGAGAACTGCTATAATGTACTTTCGCGTTGGCACTTTACGCCCTCCAGACTCCATCGTATGTTCCCAACACACTCCCCTCTTTGCTTCAGGGGTTGCGATGAGGAGGGGACCTTTTTACACATATGGTGGACATGCCCTCAGGTTGCGTCTCTTTGGTCTTACTTCTTTGACAACTTGAGTGAAGCCCTTGGTGTACGTCTGCAACCCGACCCCTGGACAGCTCTTCTTTGCAGAAACTACCCATTGGACACTTTGGCCAAACTGGCTCACCGTTTAATCTTTTGAATTTGTACGGCTGCAAAAAACAGAAAGTTGCAGAATCTTGTAATACCTTTTTTATTGGACTAACAGTATTAAAATAATAGACAAGCTTTCGGTCCTCCCTTTATCAAGTCAAAAGCATTTCTGACCAAGCAAGTGAAAAAAACATGTTCTGATACAGGGTTAAAACAGGGGTTAAAACAACACGGTAGAGAATTTGCAGACAAAAAACTAAGAGGGTCGTAAATAGTAAACAAAAGCTGGTGAGTAGCAAACTACATACTGAAACAACACACACAGATAATGGAAGCAAACCATGCAACAAAGCCAGATGCAAACTTTGCCAACACATCTGTACCAGCAACACAGCCACCCACAACAACAAGACATACAATATTAAAGGATCATACTCATGCACTTCACAGAATGTTGTATACATGATTCAATGCACCAAATGTACAATAGGGTGTTACATCGGTGAAACCTGCCAGCAACTTAATAAAAGGATGAATCTGCACAGATACTCCATCAACCATCATGATGAAGAAAACCTTTGCACTCCAGTTGGGCACCACTTCACCCAAACCGGTCACTCCATACATGACCTTAAAATCAAAACACTGAGAGGTCATTTCAAAAACACCCAAGAAAGAAAGACATTTGAAGCCAAAATGATACATTTTTATGATTGTAAAAACAGAGGACTTAATGTGGATTTGAGCTTCTTAGCACACTATCAAAACTTCCTATAACCTGTGCCTTTTTATTTTTTTTTTTTTTTTTAATTTTTTTTTTTCTCTCTCTCTCTCCTACATGCTCACCCCTGCTCCCCCCTTGCCCTATCTGTGCAGTATATGCCACTATTTACTATTTACGACCCTCTTAGTTTTTTGTCTGCAAATTCTCTACCGTGTTGTTTTAACCCCTGTTTTAACCCTGTATCAGAACATGTACTGGTCAGTTTTAAACTGTGTTTTTCACTTGCTTGGTCAGAAATGCTTTTGACTTGATAAAGGGAGGACTCCCGAAAGCTTGTCTATTATTTTAATACTGTTAGTCCAATAAAAAAGGTATTACAAGATTCTGCAACTTTCTGTTTTTTGCATTCGTATACACTGGACTAATACGGCTACCCCAAACTACAGTACTATGGAATTTGTACGGCAGTTGCCAAGATTTGGAAGTCGGGAGCCCCTGCCATCCCTTTTATTGAAGCTAAAATTTGGGACATGCTCAAGTTAGAAAAAATCACCGCATATTTACATAACTCGTCACACCTCTTCTACCTCACATGGGGTCCTTGGCTGGAAAAATTTGTCACTTCTTTTTTTTTTCTTTTCCTCTCCTCTTCCCTTTTCACTCTCTATCTCTCTTTCCCCCTTTCTTTCTGTGCATCTGTAGCCTCTCTACAACTGCAGATTTCAATTGCTATATTATGCTCTGTGGCAGTACTGGATGCGGAAGGCATTATATTGGCTTCCTCATACCTGCTCTGTATTATGCAATCGCTGTTTATGTTTCTCATATCTCTCCGCTACATGATTGTCACAGTGTGAGCTCTGTATATTTTCACCATATGCCATGCGGTTGTTTACTTTTCCTGTCATCTAAATTGATGTATCTGCGTTTTACCAGTATGTTATGTCTCTGGTCACAGCTGCGATGGAAATCTTGCTTTGTCTTTCTGATATACAATAAAATAAAAATACTTCTTAAAAAAAAAAAAGGTGATATCTTTTATATCATATATACTATATATATTGCTTTTTCTATATAATGTTATTTATTTTTTATTTTTTTTTTTATTTTTTTGTCATAATATAAGACTTATCCACCGGTCTCAAGGCTTACCATTATTTCTAACAAGGTTTCCCATCTCTTCTCCTCCTTTCGGTTCATTTGAACCTAAGTATGTATCTTGATAATTTTGTTATCACCGGGATGCATTTGTTTAGTTTACTTATGTTATGTCGCACTTGCGGGTGCATTTCTGTTTTGCTTTTTTGCTCCTGTGATGGAGTACATTGGTTGAGTATTTTTTGTCAACTTGGTTTTTATGTATGTTCTAATATGATTTGTATTTTTGTAAATGTTTTTTATGATTTGCGAGATGGAGCTGGGGCTTTAGGTGGAAAAACAGAGGGGCTATATAGATTTTGCAGGTGGGCTAGGGCCGTTGTGACAGACCAGAAAAGTTTTTTTCTCTATTATCATTTAAATGGGTCTTAAATGTGTATCGGTCAACACTCAAGGTCTAAACTCGCCTGAAAAACGTAGTAGAGTCTATTCGTGTCTAAGGAAAGAAAGGATTGATGTAGCGTTTTTTCAAGAAACGCACTGGAGGACTATTGATAAATTAAGATGGGGGGGGGACTCTTTCCACATACCTTTCATGCTTCATTGCAAGATAAAAAAAAAAGAGGGGTAGCGATTTCCTTTTCAAATAATATTAGCATAGAAACAACATATATAGAAGAAGATGTAAATGCTTGTTACCTGATATGGGTGGGTACATTAAATAACATAAAATACACATTAGTTAATATTTATTTTCCTAATAAGGAGCCCCTTACACATCTTAAAACTATTTTGGATAAAGTTGAACAAATAAAAACAGGAATTCTTATTATTGCAGGGGATTTTAACTGCATATTAGACATAACAATGGATAAAGAAACTGGGAAGCATAAACAAATTAATAAAAATTTAAAAAAGAGATCTAATTCCTTTCGTAATATTATAGATAAAGCCAACCTTTATGATTTATGGAGAGTTAAGCATCCCTCACTAAGAGACTATTCTCATTATTCAAATGTACACAAGTCATTCTCTAGAATTGATATGGTCCTTGGTGACCTTAGAGCAATTAACCAAGTTGAACGGATTTTACTGAGGGAGAACATTTGGTCAGACCATAGCTTAATCTTATATCTTAAAGATATCTGGGGTCCAACTTCGTGTACGACATGGCGGTTAGATGATTCGCTTTTGTTTTCAGCAATAAATAGAGAACTTATTTCAAATATGAAAATTTTTTCAAGAAAACAAAGCAGGTCAAACATCCCAAGGGATACGATGGTGTACTTATAAGGCGGTCGCCAGGGGCTTCTTTATTAAGATCAAAAAAAATATGATAGCAAAATGGGAGAATTTGTTAAATGAGCTTTATGTGTCTTATTATAATTTGATGAAAGATTTTAAATCGGACCCTACACAAATCTGTATAAAAGATATTGCAAGTCTTAGAGATAAAATAAACCAGAAAGAACTGGAAAAGACTAGATATTGCATGGAAAAATTAAAATTAAAATTTTATCATAAAAGCAATAGACCGGATAAATTAATGACAAATCTACTTAAAAAACAAAGGGCCAAAGAAAGAATTACGAAGATTGTAACTCAAGGAAACATACGAATGTCTCCTGAAGATGTTGCAGAGGGGTTCAGACTATATTATAATTCACTATATAATATATCATCAGAAACTAATGAGTCAGAGGTAGAGATATATTTAAATTCGATACATTTTCCAGCTTTAAATCAAGAACAGAGAGAAACATTACTTAGACCGCTGCAAAGGGAAGAACTAAGTTCACTAATTGATAAATTGCAAAGAGCTAAAACACCTGGGCCGGATGGATTTACGAATCTGTTTTATAAGACCTTTAAAAAAGATATCATAGATCGAATGTTAGATATGTTTCATGAAATTACGACCACAGGCTCCTGTCCAAAAGAATTTCTACAGGCCAATATCCTACCAATATTAAAAAAAGATAAAAACTCTGAAGACATAAAAAATTACCGCCCCATATCATTAATAAATGTCGATACAAAGTTATTTTCGTCGCTACTTGCGGAACGATTAAAACCAATCTTGCAAACTCTGATCCATCCAGACCAGGTGGGCTTTGTGTCGGGCAGAGATTCGGCAAATAACATTAGATGTCTGGTGGATATATTGGACTATGTAGAAAAACACAGGTGCCCCCTTCTGTCCCTGTCATTAGATGCAGAAAAAGCATTTGACAGGGTCAGTTGGGGGTACCTTAAAGCAACTTTAAAACATGTCGGTCTTTCTGGTTGGATGTACACAGCCATTAATGCTTTATACTCTAATCCTAGTGCCCGGGTAGTGGGTTCTGGCCTTTGTTCTGACTGGTTCGACCTTCAGAATGGCACCCGTCAGGGGTGTCCTCTATCCCCTATTCTATACATTCTGTCTCTTGAGCCCCTTGCTATTCAGATAAGAAATAACTATAAAATTAAGGGCATTGAGATAGGTAACAACATATATAAACTTCTTCTTTATGCGGACGATGTGATTATTTTTTTATCTGGTCCATTGTCCTCACTTCCCATCTTTCTTTCCGAAATAGAAAAATACAGTAAGGTTTCGAACTATAAGTTAAATATGAATAAGTCCATCGCGCAAGTTAAAAATATGAAACCCCATCAAGTTCACAGACTTTCAATGAGTTACTCATTGAATATAAAGGCGAGTGAATTTGATTATTTAGGGATTTGTATTCCAGATAAATTGGAAGATCTAGTAACTAAAAACTATCTACGTATTTTAAAAACTTCTACTGAATTGATTAGAGAATGGCGGAAAACAGACCTCTCATGGTGGGGACGGGTCAACGCGTTAAAAGCCTACTTAACTCCGAAATGGACTTATTTGTTTCGGATGCTTCCTGCAAAAATCCCAAAGAATTGGTTGGAAATAATTCACACCTCTTTTATAAACTTTGTTTGGAAAGGGAAAATTCCTAGGATAAACTCTAAATTATTGGGTGCTAAACCCAAAAATGGGGGAATGGGATTCCCTTTGATCCAACAGATATATGATGCAAGCATTTTGTTACATATAACTAAAATATATCAACAGACCATTAAAAAAGAAAGATGGTATATAATAGAACAAAATGCCTTGGGAAACATTCATCTTAATAAATTAGTATGGTCTATAAAGGATAGTGACACAATAACTCAAATCCAAGGGAAAAACAGGGTTCTAGAGGGAATTATCCCAGAGTGGTTACGCATTAAAAAAAGATTAGGTATTAAAGGGAAATTGATAGATTCATTAAGTATAGACGTGTTAGAAAAAAGATCGATAACATCTCGCTTGCTCAATGGACAGATGCTGGTATACAATCAATATCTGAAATCATGATACAGGGACAACTGATTCCCTTACCAGATCTAGTAGAAAAACTGAAACCTTTTTCTCCATCCATATTTAATTACTTAAGGATTAAACATTGTATCAATAAACATGTAGTTTGCACACAGAGTGAAATCCATAAGAGAATTACATCTATTTTCAGCCCTACCAAACCTATAAAATTATTATCAAAATGTATAGAACTGATGAGAGTAATTGAGGGAGACTCACCCACCATTTTGGTAAAAGAAAGATGGGAAAAAGATAAATATGTATAAACAACTCCTTCCGAGAGTCCACGATCTTTCATTATTAGAGACTCATTATAAAGTCGTCAACAAATGGTATAGAGTCCCCACCAAGATTGCTCATATGTTTACAACGTGTTCAAATACTAATGTGCAGGTCAGAGGGCACCTAGGAAATAGTGATCACAATATAATACATTATAACTTGTCGTTCAATAAGGGAACTCTTAGAGGAGCCACAAGAGGAGCCACAAGAACTATGAACTTTAGGAAGGCAAAGTTTGATCAACTAAGAGAAGCCCTTAACACTGTAAATTGGGAAAATGTCCTCAAAAACAAAAGCACAGATACTAAATGGGAGATTTTTCAAAATATCTTAAATTCTCACTGTGAAAAGTACATACCGTATGGGAATAAAAGTGTCAGGAGCAAGAGAAAACCAATGTGGATAAATAAAAATGTAAAGGTGGCAATAAATGGCAAAAAAAAGGCATTTAAGCTACTAAAACAGGAAGGCAGTGAGGAAGCACTAAGAAGCTATCGGGAAAAAAATAAAATATGTAAAAATCAGATAAAAGCAGCAAAAGTGGCGACAGAAAGACTCATTGCCAAAGAGAGTAAAACAAACCCCAAAATGTTCTTTAACTATATAAATAGTAAAAAGGTTAAAAATGAAAGCGTCGGCCCCTTAAAAAGTAATGAGGGAGACGTTATAGACGGGGATCAGGAAAAAGCGAATCTATTAAATATATTCTTCTCTGCTGTATTCACAGAGGAAAATGAAATACCAGGTAATATACAGCAGGATGAGATAAATGCCCCAGTACATGTCGCCTGTCTAACCCAGGAAGAAGTACAGTGCCGCCTAAAAAAAATCAAAATAGACAAATCACCAGGTCCAGATGGCATTCACCCCCGCGTTCTAAGGGAGTTAAGTAATGTAATAGACAGACCCCTATTTCTAATATTCAAGGACTCTATAGTGACCGGGTCTGTTCCCCAGGACTGGCGCATTGCAAATGTTGTGCCAATATTCAAAAAGGGGACAAAAAGTGACCCGGGGAATTATAGGCCTGTTAGTTTAACTTCTGTTGTATGTAAACTGTTTGAGGGTTTCCTAAGAGATGCTATTTTGGAGTATCTCAATGAAAATAAATGTATGACTCCATATCAGCATGGGTTTACAAGGGATCGGTCCTGTCAAACTAACCTGATCAGCTTTTATGAGGAGGTGAGTTCTAGACTGGATCGGGGAGAATCGCTGGATGTCGTATATCTTGATTTTTCCAAAGCATTTGATACGGTGCCACATAAAAGGCTGGTACATAAAATGAGAATGCTTGGGCTGGGGGAGAATGTGTGTATGTGGGTAAGTAACTGGCTCAGTGATAGGAAACAGAGGGTGGTTATTAATGGTACATACTCTGAGTGGGTGACTGTTACTAGTGGGGTACCACAGGGGTCAGTTTTGGGTCCTATTCTTTTTAATATATTTATTAATGACCTTGTAGAGGGATTGTATAGTAAAGTATCAATCTTTGCAGACGATACTAAGCTCTGTAGCGTGGTTAACACAATAGAGGACACTGCACGATTACAAATGGATCTGCATAGGTTGGAGGCTTGGGCTGGGATGTGGCAGATGAGGTTCAACACAGATAAATGTAAGGTTATGCACATGGGGAAGAAAAATCCAGGCTGGGAATATGTATTAAATGGGAAAACACTGGGGACGACTGACATGGAAAAGGACTTAGGAGTCTTGGTTAACAGTAAATTTACCTGTAGCGACCAGTGTCGGGCAGCTGCTGCTAAGGCAAATAAAATCATGGGGTGCATCAAAAGGGGCATGGATGCCCACGACAAGGAAATAATTCTACCATTGTACAAGTCACTAGTCAGACCACACATGGAATACTGTGTACAGTACTGGGCACCAGTGTACAAGAAAGATATAGTGGAGCTGGAGAGGGTTCAAAGACGGGCAACCAGAGTAATAAGGGGAATGGAAGGACTGCAGTACCCAGAAAGATTATCAGAATTAGGGTTATTTAGTTTGGAAAAAAGACGGCTTAGGGGGGACTTAATAACTATGTATAAATATATAAGGGGGCAGTACAGAGATCACTCCCAGGACCTATTTATACCCAGGACGGTATCTATAACAAGGGGACATCCTCTACGGCTGGAGGAAAGAAGGTTTCTACACCAGCACAGACGGGGGTTCTTTACAGTAAGAGCGGTGAGACTATGGAACTCTCTGCCAGAGGAAGTGGTAATGGTAAACTCAATAAAAGAGTTTAAAAGGAGCCTGGACGTGTTTCTTGAAAGCAATAATATTACAAGTTATGGATAGTAGATTAATAGGGACAGAACGTTGATCCAGGGATTTATTCTGATTGCCATATTTGGAGTCGGGAAGGAATTTTCCCCCTGGTATGGGGCAATTGGCATCTGCTTCATAAGGGTTTTTTGCCTTCCTCTGGATCAACACGGTAGGGACACAATATGTATATAGGTTGAACTTGATGGACTTTGGTCTTTTTTCAACCTTATGAACTATGTTACTATGTTACTATGTTACTTGTTGGCGTTGCGGGCAGGGGGAGGGAACTTACCTACATATTTGGTGGTCCTGCCCAATAGTGTTTAAATTTTGGGCAGACATTCTAGTTTTTTTTAAAACGGTTGACGATATAAATTTGCCGAATTCACCCTTATCTCTTTTATTACATCAAGGTTGGCCCTTATTGTCTCCGACTCAGTTAAACCTAACGATACACACATGCTTGGCAGTCAAGAAATGTATCACTAGGGAATGGAAACAAGCTAGACATTTCGTCTGGTCTCATTTTGAGAAACAACTGTTGTATCAAATTACCATGGAAAGAGAAATTTCTCGAACTCTTTATATATCTTTAAAAAAATTCCGTCATTGGGATTTATGCTTTCAAAAAATCAATAGATCTAGATCTCAATTGGAAATTGGATTAGAAGTCCCTCTGAAGTTTTGGAAATATCCCGCCCTCGCCCCAGCTCCATCTCTTTGTTTAATATTTTGCGTAGCTTCCTTTTTTTTTTTTTTTTTTTTTTTTTTTTTTTCCTCTTTTCTCTGTGGTCCGCTGGTTACATAACTGAACGGGGATGACCAATTGATTGTTTTCCTCTCTATTTCACAAATGTTTTCCTCTATTTAGCTTGGGATCCCGACAGACAGTATACATTATTGTCTATTTTTTATTGTTTATCACAGAGATTGTTTTCCCGTGGTGTTTTATGTCATCTTTTCTATTTTTGTAAAAAAAAAAAAAAAAAAAAAAGGTGAGAATTAATCGAATGACAATGTTTATGTCTAAAGACAGAGGGCTTAGCTGTTCCAAATTTATACCTATACTATTTAGCAGCCAGAATATCACAGCTGAAATGTATCTGAAATTTATCTCAGTAAACGCACAAGGCCTAAATACGATTAATAAAAGATCTATAAGCATATAATTATTTAATAAGAAACCGTCTAGATATATGTACAGTGGATATGAAAAGTCTACACACCCCTGTTAAAATGCCAGGTTCTTGTAATTTTATGTAAATAATGTTTTATTTTATTGACACAGAAGGGGTACAACCATGCAAGGTAATACAGAAATCACATAAATGTCAATTAAGTGTTGTCACATAAAATCAACCACATCATCAAACACCAGCCAATGCGGCGTAGAATCATACATGGAAAATTAAATAAATGGTGACACACGAAATCAATCGCATCAACAGCTACAGGATAATATAGATGATACACGTACAAGAAAAATCACATAGATGTAGTCACATGAAGCAACCACATCGACAACATATGCAGTCAAATAAAATAAACCATACCAAAGATTAGGTAACACACAAGGGATAACACAAATCAAGTCTACCGACTCACATCGTCTCCAAGGGAGACCACCGCCCTCTTGGGCCGCGGCTAGGAAATAAGGGGGGAGCGGGGGTTAAATAATATTGAAAACGGGGGAGGGGGATGCAGAGGCAAAAAAGGGAGGGAGAGGCATAGGGGAAAGTGAGGAAGAAAGAGAGTCAAGAGTAAAAAAAGAAAATGGAGAAGCAAGAAGGAAAGGGAAGCAAGAATAGAGAGAAAAGGAGAGACAAACATAAATGAGGAGAACCACACATACAGCTGGAGAGAAAGAGATTAAAGACAGGATCGACTAAACAACATTACTTCAGGAGCTCAGCCAGAGTTGTGGACGACAGAAACAATATCCAGCATGCCCAGACCCCCGTATACGTCTCCAGAAGACAGATGGACCAACTCCTCCATGGCTCTCACCTCTTCCACTTGAGCTACCCAATTGACGGAGACACGGAGCTTCCATACGTTTCCAATATAAGGGGATCAAGGAACGTGCAGCGCTGAGAAGGTGCCGAATAACAGAGCGCTTCATGAATGAGAGAGGTCTGAGTGAAGAATGAAGGAAAAAACGGGAGTTATGGGTGAATTCCGCTAAGGGTAATAAGTCAACCCAATCGTCCTGATGGTGGTTGATAAAGATGGGTAGGTACTGTTTAAGATGTTGATTGGCCCTTTCGGCTCCCCGTTAGACTGTGGGTGATATGAAAAGAGAACGCCAGGGAGACACCCAAGGCTCTAGTAAACTCACGCCAGAAGCGTGCTATGAATTGGGTGCCACAGTCAGAGACCGTGATCCTTGGTGCGTGCTAACCCCGGGTGTCCTGCCGTTCTGGAACCATGAGACATACGAAGAACATGGGTTCTAAAGTGCGCGGGAACAAATAGCTTACCAGCTGGCAGGGAAGCTGGAGCTCGGGATTGTAGTAAAGAAATGCGTTCCAGTAAGGGGGTACGACAATGGAGACGCAGAGCAGCTAGGACCTTCGTAGCCGGTACAATAGATTCAGGCGCACGACTCTCCTCCTCTGGAAATGTATGCATACGACAGAGGGCATATGCTTTGACGTTCTTGGAACCGGGACGATAAGTCAAAATGAAAGGAAACCGGGAGAGAAATAAAGCCCATCTGGCCTGTCGAGGGTTAAGACACTTGGAGGTTTCCATATACTACAAGTTCTTGTGGTCCGTCAGAATCAATGTGGGAATCTGTACTCCCTCTAGAAGATGACGCCACTCCTCCAGTGCAAGGATGACGGCCAGGAGTTCTTTGTTCCCGATGTCATAGTTTCTCTCCGCCAGAGAGAATCTTCTGGAGAAGTAGCCATAGGGATGCAGCGGTCCACTTTGGGAAAGAACAACGCCAACCCCGGATTCGGAAGAGTCGACCTCTAGAACAAACAGGAGTTGAGGATCAGGATGACGTAATACAGGAGCCGTGGTGAATTTAGTCTTAAGTCAAGAGAAGGCGGAAATGGCCTCTGGAGACCATTCCAGGGTATTGGCACCTTCTTAGTAAGGGCCATCAAAGGAGCAGCAATCTTGCAGTAGTCACGGATGAAACGCCTATAATAGTTAGCAAACCCCAAAAAACGCTGCAAGGGTTTTAAGGCCAGTCTCTTATGGCTTGCACTTTGGATGGATCCATCTTAAACCCCTTAGGTGTTATGACGTATCCCAGAAACGTGACTTTGTGAACCTCAAAAGCACACTTCTCGAGCTTGGCGTATAGTCCATGTTGCCGTAATCAAGTCAAAACGTGAGAGACATGTGTGCGGTGTGTCTGCAAATCAGAGGAGTAAATCAAAATGTCGTCCAGATACACCACGACAAATTGTTGGAGAAAGTCTCTAAGGCAATCGTTAATGAACTCTTGGAAAACCGCCGGGGCGTTGCACAACAATGTCCGGAATGGGTGTTAAAGGCGGTCTTCCATTCATTCTCGGCTCTGATTCGGACAAGTTTGTATGCTCCCGGAGATCCAATTTGGTATAAATAGTAGCCCCACGTAACCTGTCAAAAAGTTTGGAAATAGGTGGAATGGGGTACATGTTGCGCCGGGTGATCTTGTTAAGACCTCTATAATCAATGCATGGATGAAGTTCCCCGTTCTTGTTTTTAACGAAAAAGAATCCCGCACCAGCTGGCGAGATCGGTTCTCGATGAAGGTTCTCCTGAACCACTTTAGGACCTGCTAAAGGACCTGAGCCGTTTTTGTGTTTTTGCCATATCTTTCTTCAACTGTAATTTCTCTCTTATCAATTGGTGCACCCACACAAATCATATATTTTTTCAGCACAAGTAGGGCTTTCATTTGAAACCAAGTGGGGAAAAAATGAAAAAAACGCAGTTTTGTATGCATACAAATTGTACACATATTGAACCAATGGGAAAAAATTATCCCAAATATATTCATTAACTTGTCCTGATTTGGAAACCACCCAACATGGCCAGGATTTTTATCTATTTTGACCAGTATAGGGCAAATATTGCAAGGCATGCTTCACGTTTTTGAAATGTATTTTTTTTCAAATTTGGCATCGTAGTCTAATAACTGCAATAGGTGTCACAGATACTGATTATCCCCCCAAAATTATATGTTTATGAACAGTAGATAAGTCAAGGTGTACAACTAGGGTCATTTTGACACTATTCAAACAGGGATTTTATCGCCAATTGCTGCCAAATTTTGAGGTATTTTTATATTTTTTATTTTTTTGCATATGTTGCAATGTTGCTTTAGATTTTGTATAGAATATGTGCAACTGCAGAAAAAAAAGATGTTCAACAACATCCCCCAGTCCCAACAAGGCCTCACATGCATGGTTCATGCAATTTTTGAGGAAGCTATGAGGGCAAAACTGGAACATGCGCATTTTCGTTTTCACATTTGGAATTTTCAGAAATTGGTTTCCTGGGCCCATATCCCATTGGACATTTTGGAAGCCCCCCAATGTAAATTACCCCATAAAAGTATATATTTATGAACAGTAGACAAGTCAAGGTGTTCAACTAGGGTAGTTTTGACAGTTTTCAGTTAGCCATTTCTTCACTGATGTCTGCCAAAGTTCACGGAAAATGTATTTTATTGAGTTTTTAACAAATACATTTCAATGTTAAAATGTATTTCTTGCACAGCATATGTGCAACAGTGGAAGAAAGCACCACATTTTGTTCACCAACATCCCCCGGTTCCAACAAGGCCTCACATGCATGGTTCATGCATTTTCTGAGGAAGCTATGAGGGCAAAATTGGAACATGCGCATTTTCGTTTTCACATTTGGAATTTTCAGAAATTGGTTTCCTGGGCCCATATCCCATTTGGGACATTTTGGAAGCCCCCACTGTAAATTACCCCATAAAAGTATATATTTATGAACAGTAGACAAGTCAAGGTGTTCATCTAGGGTAGTTTTGACAGTTTTCAGCTAGCCATTTCTTCACTGATGTCTGCCAAAGTTCACAGGGAAATTATTTTATTGCGTTTTTAACGCATACATTTCAATGTTGCACTGAATTTCTTGCACACCATAAGTGCAACAGTGGAAGAAAGCACCACATTTTGTTCACCAACATCCCATGAGTCCAACAAGGCCTCACATGCATGGATCATGCATTTTTTGAGGAAGCTATGAGGGCAAAACTGGAACATGTGCATTTACATTTTTTTAAATATTTTTTTCATCAGATTACTTGTAAGTGACAGGTTTAGGCCGCTGACATCAATCAGGGAGACCGATCAATAATCAGCGACTTAAAATGTCACCGACAAGTGATCAGGTAATAATTATGATTTTTTCATTTATTAATAATTTCTGTTTTTTCATAATTACCCTAGATGACCTCTTTGAAGAGCAGGGTCATCCGTGGGCTGCCATAATGATCCGATCACTCCTATTGGCCAGGAGCGATCTGATCAGCCCAGCATTTGACCTGGAAGCACCCTGGACTTTCAGGTCAGTGCTGTTATTTTTTTTTTTATTATTATTATTTAATTAATTTTTTTTAATTAATTTATTTTTTAATTTTTTTTTATTATTATTATTTTTTACATTTTTTTAACTCTTTCAATGCTGATGCTCCATTGAAGCACAGCATTGACTGATATTTAGTCCCCACAAGCTTGTGGGGACTAATATTAACCTCTGCAATGCTGCGATGGGGGTCTTACACAATCGCAGCATTGAAGGGGTTAATTGAGGAAGAGGGGGTAGGGGTTAACTGAGGAAGGGTGGGGGGGCTGGTCTCCTCCACTCATGTGGAGACCAAAGAACCCTGTCTCCCTGTCCCTGAAGCTGCCTCTGGCAGCTGGGACACAATCTCCAACAGACTGGAGATTGTAGGGGAGGAGTCTCTCTGATCAGTCCTACAGGACTGATCAGAGGACTTCTGGGGGCTCGTTTTTGCTGTTGCTGGTCTGCCTGGGTTTCCAGGCAGACCACCAGCAGCAGAGCCCCCTACAAAACGGGAATTAACCCCTTCAATGCTGCAATTGCGGCATTGAAGGGGTTAACGCTGCACTGACGCTCTCATGGCGCGATCAGGTAGCAGGGGGGTGTTGGATCAGGCCCCTACACTTGTGTGGGGACCCATTCAACACCCCCTCCCTTCCCTGAAGCTGCCTGTGGCAGCTGAAACCGTGATTGCAGATTTTTCTGCAATCGCTGTTTCTGCCTACAAAATCACTCCGTGGGAGTGATCATAGGCTTGGGGGCGGGTTTAGAGAGGCTGTGCTGTCTGCCCAGGACTCCTGGGCAGACAGCAGCAGCAGCGCCTCCACGATCACGCGATCGTGGTGATGTGGGGGGCGTTTTTTGGAGGAGACGTACCTGGTACGTCCCGGCCTACCGGTGACCAGTAACCAGGAAGTACCAGGTACGTCCCGGTCCTGAAGGGGTTAATGTACGATTCCATAGCCTTGGTCTCCGGGATGGAGAGTGGATAAACCCGGCCTCTGGGTGGCATGGTCCCAGGAAGCAGGTCAATCGGGCAGTCATATGTACTGTGGGGAGGTAATTTCTCTGCCTCCTTCTTATCGAAGACGTCTGAAAAACTTCGGTAAGGCTCAGGCATAACAGAGAGGTAATGTTCGTGGCATTTTTCAAAGGAGTGAGGCAATGAAGTACTCCAAGCGGTGATCTGAGTGTTACTCCAGTCAATGGTAGGATTGTGGCCTTGCAACCATGGAAATCCCAAAATGATGGGAATGGAGGGTGAGCGGATTACGAGCAGCTGCATGCGTTCGATGTGGACTATGCCCACGGTAAGGTTGAGTGGAGCAGTGGAGAGGGTAATCCGATCAGGAAGAAGTGGTCTACCATCGATGGCCTCCACAGACAATGGTGCGGCCAAGGGGAGGGTGGGAATGTGTTGCTGATCACAGAAAACAGAGTCAATGAAGTTGCCCGCAGCACCGGAATCCAGAAAGGCCTCCGTATCAATGGAACCAGTGGACCAGGCCAGACGAACCGGAACTGTCATACGCGTGATGAAGAAGTTAGGGGAAGGGTTCACTATACCTATGGTAGGTTCCCCTGGCCTACCTAGGTATGGGTGTTTCCCGGCCTGCTGGGACAGTGTCTGATGAGGTGACCAGAGAGACCACAGTAAAAACATAGTCCTTCCCTTCTCCTCCCGTTCCTCTGGTGTTCAGATACTCGAGCTGCTCCCAACTGCATCGGTTCTTCAGGAGGGTCAAAGGATGTAGCAGCAGGAGCACCCCTTTCACGTAGTCTCAGACTTTCATGTTGCACTTGTCTTTCACGGAGACGAAGATCAATTTGAGATATGTACGAAGTCCAGTTCAGTAGGTAAATCTCTGGCAGCAGTCTCGTCTTTGATGGTCTCGGATAGTCCATTAAGGAAGGTGGTCACCAATGCCTCGTTAGTCCAGTTAACCTCCACCATCAGGGTACGGAACTCAATAGCGTACTCCAGGAGTGGACGAGCGTACTTCAGGGGACCAATGGTAAAAAGAGAAGTTGACGCTGTGTTTCTTCTCCCAGGAACGTCAAATACGGCTTGTAGACTTGACACAAATTCAGAATAGGAGCAAACCATAAAAGCGTTTCTTTCCCAGAGCAGCGAAGCCCATTCCAAGGCTTTATCGGTGCGAAGCCTACTTTTGCACGCTCAGTGGGGAAGGCATATGGAGACAGTTCAAAATGTATCTCACACTGGTTCAAAAAACCTCGGCAAAATTATACGAGAAGTAGCTGAAAAGGAACGGTTAAATATGATATACACACAGTCGAACACAATTAAAACACAAACAAAGTGGACACCAACTGACATCCCTCTAATCCTGAATTATAATGGAGCAGGGATGGAAATAAAAAGAGTGATTAATCGACATTAGCAAATTAAAAACAGACCCATACCTGGAGGAGCTATTGGGACAAAATCCCAAAATAGTATTTAGAGGGGCACCAAAATGAAAAAAAAAAAACAGTTGAACCTCAAATCAAAAAACACAGGAGGGAAAAAATGCCTTTCAGAAATGTGGCCTCTGTCTAGCATGCAGAACCATTAAGGAAAGTATTAGAAACAAAGTTAAGGTTTTTTCTTCATTTGTAACAAATAAGCAGTATTGTATCAAACTTGCCATTCAAAGTGCTAACCTGTCCTTGCGGACTACAATATATAGGACGCACTACGAGACAATTACACATCCGAATAGAAGAACACATGAGAAACATTCAAAAAGGAGTTTTAAACCACAGTGTACCTTTACACTTCCTAACACATCACAATAAAGACCCAAAATGCCTTAAATTCATAGGAATTGCAGGAATTAACAATTTTTGTAGAGGGGGCAACCTTATAGATCAGTTAGGTAAGGCTGAAATGAAATGGATTTATAATTTAAAAACTCTTATACCAAATGGATTGAATAATGATTTCGAACGTTGTCACTTTCTTTAACCCCTTGGTGACAAGGCCCGTGCATGCGCGGACTCGGAATGCATTTGGGATTTGGGGACCGCCCATTGTCCTAAAGGGGTTAAAACAATTTTTAAACTATGTATTTGATTATATGATATATATATATATATATATATATATATAAATATAATATTAATGATGTTTAAATAGCCCCCTTCCCCCTTATAATAAGTTAATTAATGTGGAGGGTGATAAGATTTTTATATTACATATGTGAGTTTTTATTTATCTACATTTTTAATTCTGTATACTGTTTATTACACAGCTGTCATTTTATAAATTCAATATTTACTACAATTTATATCAATTAACTTATTTTTTACATGATTAATGATAGATACCTATATTTTAAAATTTAAAATATAATTAAGGATCGTTTTAAACATACTGAAGGATTATTCCAACATGATTTGATACTGTGATCTTGTTTAATTAACCTTATGTATATACTTTGATCATAACAAGGAACCTAATTACGGACAATTGATAACCTTATGTGGACAATTTATCACTGATTTATCACTGAAAGCCTTCCCTTTCTTTACTGTCTAGCCTGTTATTTATTACCTCCCACCAGTTTAAAATCGCCTCCAACCGTCTAGCTATTCTCTCCCCAAGCACATTGGATCCTCTTGCATTTAGGTGCAATCCATCACGACTATAGAGGTCATACCCCAAAGCAAAATCAGACCAGTGCTCTAAAAACCCAAAGCCCTCCGTCTTACACAAGACTTCAACCATGCATTCAGCTTCCTAATCTCCCGCAGCCTTTCTGGGGTAGAGCATGGCACAGGTAGTATATCTACCTTGGAGGTCCATTTTTTTAATCTTACTCCCTAAATCCCTAAAATTACCTTTTAGGACACTCCATCTTCCTCTTACTATGTCATTGGTGCCAATGTGCACCAAGACAGCTGGATCTTCACCAGTCCCTCAGAATAATCTATCCACTCTGTCTGCAACATCCCGAACCTGGGCACCCGGGAGACAGCAAACCATTCGGTTGCTGTGATCAGAGCAGATCAGAGTTTGTTTTCCTTATTATAGAATCCCCTACCACCACAACCTGCCTGGGCTTCCCTTCCTTTCGGATCCCCTGCACACTGGATGAGCTGCTCTCCCAGCTGTTAGGGAGAACAGTTTTTTCCGGAAAGCCCACCTCTGAGTCTTCCTCCCAAACATGCTCACTTAAATGGGCAACCAGCTATGTGCCTGACTCCCTTCTGACTGATCTCCTCCCTCATTGCTAGGGGCCCCATCTAAACTCTGCTCAGTGAGCAAGAGACTCCTCTCAAGATTGTCAATCTCTCTCAGTGTTTCAATGTGCCTCTTCAGAGATCCAACCTCAATTGTTCACACTTGCCACAGCGATATGGACCCAGGAACTGCTGTTCCAAGCATGCATACATCTGGCATGATGTACACTGAGGGAGATCTCCAAGCTTGCTCATACTTTAGGGAGGGACGTGAGCACTTACAGAATTTGAACTATTACTTTATGGCTTACCTTACTTCCTCTTACAACTCTTGTGTTGCACTAAGCAAGCTCCGTGAGTTTAACCAGTTCCTTTAAACACAGTTAATTCATTATCAGCCCCACCCTTAACTAATTACACTTTAGAAAAGGGGGGTTGGGGACACAGTTGCAAAGTTCAAAGCAGCCGCCGTTCTGCTGTAAGACCGCCTCCGCCTGCCACCTAATGAAGTTAAAGTGGCCGGCGGAGCGGACTTACAGCTGCACGACGGCTGCTTTGAATTTTGCGGCCGGATGGACACTTTGAATGTTGGTCTGCCGGCCCACGGAAATTTCCTGGTATCCCGGTGGGCCAGTCCGGCCATGCCCTTTTGCCCACAAACAGCCAGGCGAACCAATGCATGAGCGGTATCACTGTAGGAGATGTTACTAATCACATATTGGGATGTTGTGTGACAGTGACACATACCAGGAGCTGCAAATTCATACCTGAAGTAAAACGTATGTAGAAAAAAAAATATGGAAAAATTATGGAGGAGCTGCAGTGCATTTGAAATACTCTGGGGTGTCTAGTCTTCAAACAAATATGGTTTGATAGGATAAACTGCATTGGCCAGCTTCAAAGATACCTAAAACGAAGAATTACCAGAGTTGGAAAAAATGATTTTGAAATAGCAAAACACTCTTTGTACTTAATGCCCCATAACATGCAGAAAAAGGGGGCATAAAAACATTGGGTATTTCTAAACTCAGGACAAATAGTAGAATCTATTTAGCAAGTTTTTTAGTTAGCTGTTAAATAGCTTTTTTATACTTTTATAGTAAATGATATGATACCATCAAAATAATGACATCTAAAGAAAGCCCTTCTTGTCCTGAAAAAAAAAACTTGTGTAGGTTCAGTAAACAGAAAAGAAGAAAATTACAGCTAAACAGGAGCACTGCAGAAATGTTAACCCCATCAGTCCCCTATAGATGTGCCGGTACGTCCATAAAACGCATCCCAAGAATCCCCTATGGACGTATACATCCTAGGCGCTACACGGGCAATCAGGCTGTCGTTTGACAGCCTGGACTCCCCGTCAGCAGAAGCCAGCATTGCTGGCTTTCTGCTACCTGATCTCATGTAACAGCTTCCGGCACGAACGACAGAAAACTGTTACATTTTTAAATGCCCGATCCCTTCCAGGTCGCGTCACTGCTGACGTCACCCGGAAGGTCATCGGAGGACAGGATATCCCCTGCAGGGCGTGTCCAGACCCTGTTGGGATATCTGATCATTCCGATGAGGCACAGATCACAGACACTGTGATCTCTATGCAAGTCTATGGGGACTTTGAGATCACAGTGTGATCGGTGCAGGGGGATCGGTGGGAGGAGAGTAAGAAACTAGGGCTGCAACAACTAATCAATAAAATCAATAATGATCGATAATGAAAATCGTTGCCAACAAATTTCATTATCGATTAGTTGAATCGATTTTTATCGATTATAAAATGAGGGTTTTTTCAGAGCAAATGCTCTGAAAAATACCCCTTGTTTTATAATCCGTTTCACTCACTGTGACTCACAGCAACAGTTACTATTTACACCCAGTAACTTACAGTTACTCCTTGCAGTAAGTCTGACAACTGGCCCCGCCCCTTCCTTTCTCCCTGTCCCACATGGGTAAGACACTCATCTAACTGTGAGTATAAAATTAATATTTGGGCTGCTGAAAGTTAGGGGAGGTGGGGGTTAATTTAGGGGCATTTATGGTTAATGGGGTGTTTAGGGTTAATTTAGGGGCAGTTATGGTTAATGGGATGTTTAAGGTTAATTTAGAGGCAGCTATGGTTAATGGGGTGTTTAGGGTTAACTTAGGGGCAGCTGTGGTTAATGGGGTGTTTAGAGTTAATTTAGGGGCAGTTGTGGTTAATGGGGTGTTTTGGGTTAATTTAGGGGCAGTTGTGGTTGATGGGGTGTTTAGGGTTAATTTAGGCATACCTGGGGGTATGTGACATATCTGGGGGTATGTGATGTCTGGGAGGCAGGTTGGGAATCCTGGGCTCAAATGTGCATAACTGGGGCGGGGCAGGTTGGGAAATCAAGAAATGCATTTTATGAAGTTTTAGCAAGTTTTTTTTTCTGCTATTATTTTAAATAAATAAAAAATTTACATTAATTTTTTATCCGATTAATCGACCAACTAATCGATTATGAAAATAATTGTTAGTTGCAGCCCTATAAGAAACCATGCTTCTCACTCTTCTCCCATGCTGAAAGACAAATCGGCAATTAAAAATCATAAATAAAAAAATAAATAATAATAATAATACAATAAAAGAGAGAGAGAGAGAGAGAGAGAGAGAGAGAGAGAGAGAGAGAGAGAGAGAGAGAGAGAGAGAGAGAGAGAGAGAGAGAGAGAGAGAGAGAGAGAGAGAGAGAGAGAGAGAGAGGCATTGCAGGGTGTGAGACTGGGTGCAGAGCAGAGTGGGGGGGCAGGGCAGGGTGTGAGACTGGGTGCAGGGCAGAGTGGGGGTGGGGATGCAGGGCAGAGTGGGGGTGGGGGCACAGTGCAAAGGGGTGGGGGCACAATGCAAGTTGTTTTTAACATCTAGTTCTTAAAATTATTTTAAATAAACGAAAAATTTGCATATTGTTTTTTTAATCCGATTAATCGATTAATCGAAAAAATAATCGGCCAACTAATCGATTATTAAAATAATCGTTAGTTGCAGCCCTAGAGCTAAGTGATGTCATTGTGACATCACTGACATTAATAACATGTTCAAGAGGTCCCTAAGCGGCCATTTAACCATACTGCACTGATAACAGTGCATTTTAAAAAAAAAATACAAAACAAAATAAAAAAAATAAAATATAAAAAAGATAATAAAAAAACCTTACATCCCATTGCCCTAACACAACATCTAAAACGTATAACCCTCCTGCCCCCGTTCACAACCCCCAAACCCGTTAATCCATAATTATAAAAAATACTACCCTATAGGGTATGTAAGGGATGGATATGGCCCTCTAGAAAGGATGTGGGGTATCTCGGTAATCAGGAGATGCAGCTAAACAATTTTGGACGTGTTTCTCTGCCGTAACACATAAGTGTTGGCGAAAAAAAGTGCAGGGAGTAATTTCTGTGGCCACCTTTCATAGTGATGAGTGGCCAAACACACCCTGATACAATAGTAGTGGTTGTCTGCTTTACAGAAATATATAATCTTGTGGGTATTTTTGGTTTCTTTGTTTAAAATTAGAGTTGCAATCCCATCATAACTAATGTAACAATTCTACAAATAATGTACACTTTATAGTATGCTCCCTGGTGCTGGGACACCTGAATTGATAAACTTGGAGGGGATGTTCTGTCACTTTACCTAATTTTGTGAGGATTCAGAGGGAAAATATATAAAAATTAGGTTTTTTTTTTCTAATTTTCACTAGTTTTTACTAAATTTCTCATCCTAAATTTTCAGCTAATCATCTAGCTATGGTATCAAAAGAAAGCTCTATCTCTCCTTTAAAAAACAATATATAGTTTACATGGGTACACTATTCGCAGGAAAGGAGAATAATCGCTGAAGCGACATAGAGCAAAAATAGCAAAATTGAAGTACCAAGAACCCCTGGGACTGAGGGGGTTAAAACAGCCATTGTTACGAAATGGTTAAAAACCTTCCAAACAACTTGTGGAAATCAGTGGTCATAATGTTATGGCTGATTGCTGTGTATAATTATATACAGTGGCATCGCTACGGGGGAGGAAGGGGGTTAATCCCCTAGGTTAATCCTTGCCCCCCCCGTTGCCCCCCTGCCGAATTTGGAATAAAGTCACAATGCGTCATATTTCGGCGCTCAGCAGTGAAGCAGCGGCCACCGCAGCAGAGAAGGAAGACAGAAGCCTCGTGCTCCCGTCGCTGGACCTAAAGGTGAGAGAACTACAAAGGGTGAGGGTAGATAGTGAGTAGGGAGGGGGGTTAGGAAAGTGATGAGGGAGGGAGGAGGGGTAGAAAGTAATAAGGCAGGGGCATCCAAATGCGGCCCGGCAACCGATCTTACGGGGGCCGCACCTCAACCCCTGCTACTTATCTGTGGGAGGGTCTTCTGTACTGCATAGAGGAAGCAGAACCTAGCAGAGTTCACATGACTCTGCTCCAGTCCTGCTTCCTCTGTGCAGTACCAGAGAACGCAGAGGGAGGCTGCGCCCTCTGCTGAAGTCTGTGAGCGGCATCGAGGAGCTGCAGTGCAGGTAAAGGGGTGGGGAGGGTGTTTGAATGAGTATGCGTGATTGAGGGAATTAATCTGTGAATGAATGGGTATATGAATGAATGAGTGTGTGTGTGATAGCATGGATGTGTAAGTGCTGGAACCTAGGCATGATGGGACTGTGATTGCTGTTAGCAATCACACTCCTGTCATGCCAAGTCAGCCAGTACATGCTGAAACCTAGCTAGCTGCCCCCCTTGTGTATTGATGCTTCCAGCAGTATGGGGTCTACACATCACTTACAGCCACCCTGTACCAGCATGTACTGGCTGACTTGGCATGATAGGAGTGTGATTGCTAACAGCAATCACAGCAAGCACAGTCCCATCAAGCCTAGGTACCAGCAATTACTGGTTGTCTGGGTATGATAGGAGTGTGATTGGTGTGTGGGCAGTGTGGACGCCAGGGCTGGCTTTGGGGTGTGCAACCTGTGATCTATGCCTGTAATTTAGGGGGTTTTAAATATACCTTTTAATGACGTGTTTTTATGTGAATTCCAATTGATCTATACCTGCAAAGGTATGCAAATCCATATCTATATATTTCCATACCTTATTTATGTATAACTGCAAATACAGTGTTTGTATGTCTTATTCAGTTGATTAATACCTGCAACGATGTTTCCATGTATTTATTTGATCTATACCTGCAATGCTACGTTTCATATACTATTGTATACCTGCAAATACAGGATTTGTATGTCTGATTCTGTTTATTTGATATATACCTTCAGTGCTGAGATAACAAGTGAATTTCAGTTGATCTATACATGCAAACCTTGGTTTGTGTGTTAATGTGTTGATCTATACCCAGTAGCGTACCTAGCGGGGGGGGGGGGCGGTCCGCACCGGGTACCGCTCATCAGGGGGGTGCCAACTTGCCGGCACCCGGCACCCCTCCAGAGACTGACAGTAATGTCCGCCGCTGCAAGAGGATGCTCGCAAGGGAGCGGTATCGGAGGTCTTTAACAGACCTCCGGCTCCCTTGAGTGATTTTAAGCCGGGAACCAGCTTAAAATCTGGCGCTCACCGCCGTCCGTGCCCTCTGAACCCGGAAGAAGACAGAAGAAGAGGAAGAAAAGGAGCTGACTGCTGTTAGAAGAAAAGAGGAAAGGTAGGAAATCATTCAGTGACAGTGACAGTGAGAGTGGATTGGTATGTGTGGATTGGTATTTGTGGAATCTGTGGATTGGTATGTGTGGAATCTGTGGATTGGTAAGTGTGGATTGGTATGTGTGGAATCTGTGGATTGGTATGTGTGGAATCTGTGGATTGGTATGTGTGGATTCTGTGGATTGGTAAGTGTGGATTGGTAAATGCGGATTGGTAAATGTGGAATCTGTGGATTGGTAAATGTGTGAGAGTGATGGGTGTTATGCTGTACCATTTCCAATGTCTTTTTCATTATGCTCTAAAGTACATCATAACTCCCATCACTCTATACTGTTCCATACAGTGGCAGAGCTGGGAGACAGAGGCCTTGCACCCCCACCGCAGGACTCCTGAAAGGTAAGTGAACTTCAAAGGGGGGAGAGGGTAGATAGTTAGGAGGGGGTAGATAGGGAGAAGGGAGTGAGACGGGGGATAGGGGGTAAATAGGGAGAAGGGAGTGAGAAGGGGTAGATAGGGCAGAAGCGGGTGAGAATGGTTAGATAGGGAGAAAGGAGGGTAGCAAGAATATTGAAATAAAGAGTCAGAATGAGAGAGCGAAAATGAATGGAATAATACACATTAATCCATTCATTTTCGCTCTCTCATTCTGAATTGTGTAAATAAGTGAGAGAATTAATGAATTTGTGAGAATGCATTAATGAATATGTGTAAATAATTTGTGTGAAAGAATAAATGATTGTGTGAATGAATTGTGTGAATGAAAGTGAATTAGTGAGTGACTGTAAAAGTGTTTGTGTTAATCATAGGTGTATAGTTGATTTGTCAAAAAGGCAAAGATGGTATAAGCAGGGTGTTTATGGGACAAAAATGGCACAGGCAGGGTGTTTATGGGACAAAGATGGCACAGGTAGCGTGTTTATGGGACAAAGATGGCGTACACTCGGCTGTTTGGGAACAATGCTGACTCATGCTGGGCTGTTTGGGGGCAAAGATGGCATGTCCTATGTGTGTGTAATTTGGGTGCTGGTCAGGTTCTATGTGGGCAATGTGGATGCTGTTTTTTTTTGGAGGGTTATTAAAGAAAGCACTATTATATGTTCAGTAAATATTATTTAAACGTATTTATTTTACTTATAAGTTATTAATTTATTTTTTCAGATTTCTTGTTGTTTACAGTTGACATACAGTTTACAAATTTGTGCAATAAATATTCTTGCCAACATAATTTTGTAGATGTCTTTAAATTTGGGGGGGGGTGCCACTTACAGGATCCGCCCCGGGTGCCAAATACTCTAGGTACGCCCCTGTCTATACCTGCTATCGGCAACTGGGGCTAATATTAATATATATGGGCAGCAGGGGCATCAATACACAAGGGGCAAAAACACTAAGGGGGGTATAAACGACAATGCAGTGTGAAAAATCCATCCTGATGTAGACATCTGTGACGTAGATTGTGTCCTGCTATTTGTGTGTTTTTGGTTATCAGTGTAGCAGAGCCTGTCCTGGTGCGTGTTTGTGTGTTGGTGTGGCAGAGCCTGTCCTGGTGTCTGTGTTCGGTTGTCAGTGTGGCAGAGCCTGTCCTAGGGTGTGCTTTTGGGTGTCAGTGCCTGCCCTGGTGTGGATGTGGGTGTGGCAGAGCCTGTCCTGATGTGTGTGGGTGTCTGTGTGGCACAACCTGTCCTGGTGTGTGTGTGTGTGGTTGTCGGTGTGGCAGAGCCTATCCTGGTGTGTGTGTCTGGGTGTCGGTGTGACAGAGTCTGTGTTGGTGTGTGTGTTTGGTCATCTGCTTCCCGGCACTTAACTTACAGTAGGAATTATTTAATTTATATTTATCCAGAGATAAAATGCCCTCCTGAAGTTATAACACAAAATAATCCAACCACACTTTTCACAAATAACATAATGTTATAAATATTGTGGTATGTATAAGGATCTCATCCTCAAAACAGGGAAACTCCTGTAAACTTGTACACCTTATATGTAGTTTGGGGTAGCCGTATTAGTCCAGTGTGCAGTATATGCCACTATTTACTATTTACGACCCTCTTAGTTTTTTGTCTGCAAATTCTCTACCTTGTTGTTTTAACCCCTGTTTTAACCCTGTATCAGAACATGTACTGGTCAGTTTTAAACTGTGTTTTTCACTTGCTTGGTCAGAAATGCTTTTGACTTGATAAAGGGAGGACTCCCGAAAGCTCGTCTATTATTTTAAATACTGTTAGTCCAATAAAATAGGTATTACAAGATTCTGCAACATTCTGTTTTTTGCATTCGTACACCTTATATGAAAAGAGTTCTACACAAGCCCTTATATTAAAATATATTATTTTATTGTACAAAAACATACTAATAAAAACATATAGAATATTTCATAATATAGACAACAGAGGTTTTTAGGAAAATAATCAGAGCATCTGGAGGAAATATGGCTATATATATATAAAGTGTCTTAAGTGCATGTAAACCATCAAAAAATCATAAAGTGCTGAGTCATTCAAGTATAGTTGTATATTGCTCTATATAGAGTGCACCTATCAATTTTATAAACATCACAAAGTGCATAATTAATGTTACTCACTGTGGAGTGCACCTTTAAATTTAATAAATATATAAAACACTATCGACATCAAAATAAATATACAGGTAGTCCCAATAATCAGAACAGTATCCTAAGAGCATTGTGCTCCTTACCCATATTGTCCTCCACTTCCCCTACGCCGTTTCGGTTCTCCTTTTTCAAGGGGTCGCTGTCATTTCCTTATCATATAAGAGTATTTATACCCCTCCCTTCAGAAGTTGCGCGCCGAAACCCAAATTGGCGCTGATGCTGCGTCTCCGCCCCGCAATTCACTGCCTCGTATCGGACACCCCTCCCCATAGCACGCAAGTCCGAGAGACTATCTCCCGAGCATGAGTGCCACGGACGGGGCGCTCGATCAAAGCAGGGCCTCAGGACAGCCATCGCCGCGCCGGCGCACTAGGTTTCGGCTCGGAACGTCTTTAGCCTTTTTAACAATCATATTATGCCAGCATGAACCTCAGCTGTATCCCCAGAAGTGATCCCACCAGATATATATGTATGTGGGAATGTAAAGTGCATAGAGTGTATGTTGTAAATAAATATTATACATCAATAAATATAATAGGTAAATAAAGTGATAAGTGCATCAATACCTATATCTCCTCATGCATATACTGCATATTAATAAATAAATACCGTATTTGCTCAATTATAAGACGAGGTTTTTTCCAGAGCAAATGCTCTGAAAAATACCCCTCGTCTTATAATCAGGGTCGTCTTATAATCAGACCTCAAATAGCGATGCAGAGGACCTGGATCTTCCTGTGTTAACCCCCCCAACTTACCGGTGCTTCTGAGTCCCCGGTGCTTAGTCCGGGCTGCGTGTAGAGCTCTACGCGATACAATCCCCCAACTCAGAAGCACTGGTAAGTTTGGAGGAGGGAGGGGGAGTGTTAAATGGGGGGTGTAAGGCATTTCCGGAGGCAGAGTGCTCTGTGAAATGCCTTTTAACCCCTTTAATGCCACTCTGCCTCCTGAAATGCCTTAAACCTCCCTATATGCCACTCTTCCCCATAATATGCCTTTTAACCCTCTGAGTGCCAGAGTGGCATATAGGGTTAAAAGGCATATCATGGGGCACAGTGGCATATAGGGTTAAAAGGCATATCATGGGGCACTGTGGCATTTAGAGGGTTAAAAGGCATATCATGGGGCACAGTGGCATATAGGGGGTATAAGGCACTTCTGGGGCAGATGTGCATAACTGGGGTGCAGGTTGGAAAATAGAAGGAAATAAAACCAAAATATTTTTCTCAAGCATACCTTTTATTAAAAAAAAGTGTTGAATTAACATTTACTGGTAAAACTTTTTTCCTATAGGGTCGTCTTATATTCAGGCTTTTTCTTTTTTTCCTAAATTAATATTAAGATTTGGGGGGTCGTCTTATAATCAGGGTCGTCTTATAATCGAGCAAATACGGTAAATATATTTTGTGCCCAAAATTCAATATATATATAACTAATTCATTAGGCATCAATGTGAATAAACATCAACATATTTAAAATAGAAAAAAAAATTTCATTAAGTTAAATAAATAATTATTAAATCCATATGTAATCAATAAAGTGACAGTGCATAAAACAACATATTGATGACTGTTTAAATGTAAACATACATGTTTAACCCCTTAAGGACAATAGGGGTTATTACTCGTAGTATATTGTGGGACAATGGCTATTTTAACATTTTTCGGTGTTCCTGTTTAGCTGTGATTTTCTTCTTTCTCATTTCGTGCTCCCACACATATTATATATTGTTTTTTTCAGGACAAACAGGGCTTTCTTTAGATACCATTAATTTTATCATATCATCTAATTTACTATAAAAAAAAATGATAAAATATGGGGATTTTTTGTTAAAAAATTACTTTTTCTCACTTTTTAAACAAAACACTTTTACTCATCTGCAAAAACTAATGAAAAAGCCTGCTAAATAGATTCTACTATTTGTCCTGAGTTTAGAAATACCCAATGTTTTTATGTTTTTTTGCTTTTTTCTGCACGTTATGGGGCAATAAGTACAGGTAGCGTTTTGCTATTTCAAAACCTTTTTTTTCCAAATCTGGTAATTCTTCCCCCCATGTGCCATTTCGGGTATCTTTGAAGCCGGCCAATGCAATTTACCCCATCAAGTCATATATTTTTAAAAACTAGACACCCCAAGGTATTTCAAATGCTGGTAATTTAACCCTTTCCATGCACTAATTTTACCACCAGCCTTTGTGAAACTTTATGGTAGTAAATTTTTTTGTATTTTTTTCACACACGTACTTCAGGTATAAATATATCGCTCCCGGTATATGTCCCTGTCAAACAACACCCCAATATGTGTTCAGTAACATCTCCTGAGCGCAGTGATACCCCACATTTTTAGGCCATTTAGACATCTGATCCTACTGCCCCCATGTCCCATATTTGGGACACCTTTGAACCCGGCCAATTCAATTTACCCCATCAACTCATGCATTTTTTAATACGAGACACCCTATGGGCATTTGTAATGCCAATATTTTAACTCTTTCCATGTTGGAATTTTTGTAAAGATAAAGAATTTTAGGACTTGCTTATTAATTTTTTTTTTTTTTTTGGTGACAGTGGGGATTTTTACATGTTACCATATTATTTTTTTTAAACATTTTTGAACAATTTTTTAACATTTTTTTTTTTTTTTTTTTTTTTTTTTTTTTACTAATCACTCATTAGTGAGCTGGGCTCCATTGACCTTGCATGGTTGGATGCAGTACCTGCATTCAACCTGCAGGAGGAGCTCGAGAGTTCACAAGAGGGTCTGGATAGACCCTCTGTGAACTCATATCTATTGTTAATGCCATCCTGTGAATGACGGCAACGTCATTTACAGGATGGCACTTGTGGTTGCTCTTCGGAGCAATCACAAGGTGATCGGGGTAGGGGGGGGTAGTGTTACTGACATGCCTCGATATCGAGGCATGTCAGCAACACCGTTTATGCTTAGGAAGCGATTCCGATCGCTTCCTAAGCTGTTTTAGCCGGGCGGCGGCCATTTTTCTTCTGGGGAGGGCTGCCCTCCCCGGATCCACGGTCAGCCTCACTTGGGAGGCTTCCGTGGATGCTGCAAAGCCGCCGATCGCGGCGAAAACGCATGTACGGGCATTGCCGTTATCTCGTTGCACGGCAACCCCGTACATGTACGTGGATTGTCGTTAAGGGGTTAAAGTGAAAATGGTGCTATACATATTATATATACTAGTGTTGTTAACTCATTACTCATTATTTATTGTGTTATATTTATTTCAAGGATTAGTCGCACTCAATTGTGGCTTCAGGCTTCCCATATTGAATGATCAAGTATTATTTTAGCCCAATAACAAAAGTATAATTCCATAGCCAGGGCCGGCCCTATAATGGGGGAGACTGGGGCAATTGCCCCAGGCGGCACTTTAGAAGGGGCGGCACTTTGCCGCCCCAAGCGCTTTTTTTTTTTTTTTTTGAAGCGGAGGAGAAAGAGAGGGGCACCGAGTGGTTTTCGCTTACCCGCTCGGCGCCCCTCTCTCTCCTCTGCGGCGAGTCTCCCTGTTCGGTCCCGGTGCCGGCTTGTAATGCAGAGCGCCGGAAGTGACGTCAATTTCCGGCGCTCAGCATTACAAGCCGGCACCGTGGCAGAGCAGGGAGACTCGCCGTAGGACTGTTTAAAGGTAAGTACCGGGGGGGGCGGGGGTAGATAATGGCGTCGGCGAAGTTTAAAATGCCGCCGCCCCCCCCCGGCGTCGGCGGGGGGGGCGGCGTTTTAAACTTCGCCCCAGGCGGTGTTAAGTCTTCGGCCGGCCCTGTCCATAGCACATTACTTTTGGAAATTGTGAATGCCCCCCCCCCATATATATTGTTTCTAGAGTCGCCACTGATTACATATATAATAAATTCGTTTTTCTGTGCCAGGTCTCATGAGCAAGACTGAAGAGTTTCCAGTAAATGTGGATATTTACTTTCCGTTAGGTAGCTATATGCAGTATACCATGTACAGCATCATAGCACACCAGTCGAGATTCGGAACGCAAAATAACAACAATACTTGTCCAGTGCAGCCAAAGATACCTGCCCATGTAAAAGCTTTCAAACTGAACAAATTAACCTACTACATTTACGTGTTAAAGTACTACATTTTCAAAACCGTTCTACCGTGAATATGATTTTCATTTAAGTTTGATAAACTGGTAAAGAACATTGAGTAATACCGCGTCATGCCTACGCGACTTCCGGTTCCCGTCCTTCTGACATATTGCTACCTTACAGTAGGTTTTGTACATTCGGGTTGCCCATAAGCAAGATGGAGGACAAGGACGAGAAGAGCGATAGCCTTCCTAACAACGGAGATGGTCATGTTTCTTCAGATACTATGATCGAACATGTATCTGGACCCACATTTCTTCCTCCGACAGAGGAACCAGTTTGCGAAATGAAGCGTAAAAGTAAGTGCTTAATTAGTACACAGAGAACACCTACTGAATGCGTTTTGCTAACCGGTGAATTTCATTATAAGGCTATTCGGCATATGGAAGCATTAGAATTACGTGATTGGCCACATCGTTAGCCTTGCCGCTTATGTCTTGACGTAAAAGACTTGACGTTTGAACCAGTTACCGTTTAATACACGAAGCAATGTCCCGTGGCTAATTTTCTCTTCTTGATGTAGATTTCGTTTTTATGGCGTGAGAATACATTGCAACATATCACTTTAATCACATGCTTGAGTCAGGATGAAATTCAGTAACCGACTATCATCAAGTAATACCTACCAAGTGTCCCTTGTTTAGCTTGGTCAGTCTCACTTTAAAGGGACACTCCAGCAATTAACTGCACAGTAATGCATATAATAGTTTATTACCCCTTTTACATTTTTTACCAATGTAAATGGAAGGAGGAACTTTTGAGAATCACCCACCTAAGCGTTTGCCTTTTTCACTGCCCCCAGCTCTTAGGCTGAACAGTGTACTTCTGCGTGGTACTGTATATGCCTAGTGCTTGACAGTGGCATGAAACCAGGGCTGCGTTTTTAAAATGTTGTACCTTTGTACCTTGACAATGGCTGTTGATGTTTTTGCAGTATTTGTGTTTAGCTGTATGATTTGTCTTTATCATTTACTGTACCCACACATTTAACTCCTTAAGGACTATGCTGTCTTTTTATTTCTTGTACCCTTTGTGACCAAGGCTGTTTTTAACACTCCTGCGGTGATCGTGTTTAGCTGTAATTTTCTCCTCATCCGTTTAGTGTACCCACACAAGTTATACCGTATTTGCTTGATTATAAGACAATTTTTTTTCCAGAACAAATGCTCTGAAAAATACCCCTCGTCTTATAATCAGACCTCAACTAGGTCTGACTATGAGACTAAGATCCAGATCCCCCGCAGCGACGCAGTTGACCTGGATCCTCCTGTCACCCCCCCCCCCCCAACTTACCAGTGCTTACTCCGGGCAGCGTGTAGAGCTCTACGCGATTCGCATACACAACTTCCGCTGCAGCCAGGAGGAGGTGCGGTTGGCAGCGGGGGTTGTCTGCGTCCATCGCGTAGACGTTCCCCGTGATCTCTGACAGCCGGGGAAGGTCTGCGCAATGGTCGCAGACAACCCCCGCTGCTAACCACACCTCCTCCCGGCTGCAGCGCAAGCTCTACACGCTGCCCGGACTACGCACCGGGGACCCAAAAGCTCCGATAAGTTTGGAGGAGGGAGGGGGAGGGAGTGTTAAATGGGGGCATAAGGCATTTTTGGAGGCAGAGTAACCCCCTTAATGCCACTCTGCCTCCAGAAATGCCTTTTTTACCCTCTATACGCCACTCTGCCTCCTGAAATGCCTTATATCTCCCTATATGCCACTCTGCCCCATAATATGCCTTTTAACCACCTAAATGCCAGAGTGGCATATAGAGGTATAAGGCAAATGTGGTGGCACATAGGGGGTCAAAAGGCATATCATGGGGCATATAGGGGGTATAAGGCATTTCTGGGGCAGCGTGGCAAGCCAGGGGGCAGATGTACATAACTGGGGGGGGTAGGTTGAAAAAAAAAAAAGGAAATTTAAAAACAAAATTTTTTTCAATCATACCTTTTATTAAAAATAAAAATTGTTCACATAGTTTACATGAAGTAACATTTACTGGTAAAACTTTTTTCCTATAGGGTCGTCTTATATTCAGGCTTTTCCCTTTTTTTCCTAAATTAATATTCAGATTTTGGGGGGTCGTCTTATAATCGAGCAAATACGGAATATTGATTTTTCAGGACAAGAAGAGCTTTCTTTCGGATACCATTTTTTATCGTATCTAATTTCCTATAAAATAATAAAATATAATGAAAAATAAAAAAAAAACGCCTTTTCTCACTTTTATTTGAAAAATACTTTACTAATCCGAAAAGGCTAATGAAAAAACCTGCTAAATAGATTCTATTTGTCATGAATTTGGAAATACCCAATGTTTTTATGTTTTTGTTGCTTTTTTTTTCCTGCTGTAGGGTAAGTTATAAGTTATAGGGTAATAAGAAGTAGCGTTTTGCTATTTCAAGACCATTTAAAAAAAAAAAAAAAAAATCTGGTCATTCTGCCCCATGTGCTATTTCAGGTATCTTTTAAAGCCGGTAAATGCAACTAGACTCCCCAACTTATTGCAAATGCTGGTATTTCAACCCTTTCCATGCACTAATTCTATTACCACCTTTTGTCAAACTTTGTGGTAGTAATTTATTTTGTGTTTTTTATCACACATCACACAAATTGCACTTCAGGATTTACAGCTCTTGGTATATGCCATTGTCAAACTCCCAACACAACAATAAGTGTTTAGCACAGTTTAGTACAGTGATACCCCATATGCATGGGTTTGTCGGGTTCTTTAGAAGGTAAAAAGCCACATTTGGGGAGTACGCATTTTTTTTCCATTTTAGTCAGTTTGTGGCTATTGCCTATTTTTAAACTCGTTCACTCTAATTTATCCCATCAAACCATTCATTTTTATTTTTTTTAGAGCAGACAACCCTTGGTTATTTGAAATGCTTTTATTTGAACTATTTCCATGTCAAGATTTTTGGGAAGATACAGCGCTAATTTTAGCACTTGCTCATAATAATAAACTTTATTCTATTATTTTTGGACTTTTTTTTTTAGTTTGCTGAAACTGGATGGTTCACTGGATCACTGCATAATTATTATTATTTTTTTCCACATTGTGATTAGAAATCTCTCACAGTGGTGGTTGTGACTGCTGTCGGGGAAAAATAAACATGTTGAAACCGCAAAGTGGATGTGAAAAATGTTTTCTTTTTTTGTTAGACTAAATTTGAAAGGCACCGGTGTGGAATCAGCTGCATGGGACAGGCCGATATGCCCCTAACTAGATTCCCTGAGGTGTCTAGTTTTGGGAATTATATAGTTTTAGGGGGTTAAAATGAAATATGTGACCTCTACGTGTCTCAGATGAGACCCGGACCCAACAAACTGATCTGTCAAAATTCCATGTTTGAAAACTAAAATGCGCATGTTCCAATTTTGAACCCATGTATATGGGGTATTCCTGCACTCGGGGAGGGAGTTGTTTTAGTAATTTTATGTACCCAGGAAAAAAATACTGAAATAATGTGTTTGGATAAATGGGTTTGTTAAAAATGAAAAAAAAATGAAATTGTTCTGCAATACTTAGGATAGACTGGCACTAAAATGGTTAAATTAAAAGTATTAAAATGCCCCTAGTAAAATACTTTGAGATGTCATCTTTCAAAAAATACCGTATTGGCTCGAATATAGGCCGACCCTAAAAGTTGGGTGCCTTTTTAAAGAAAACGTTTTGTAATAGATATGCTGCCGCTCTGTCCTCCCCCCGAGATATGCTGCCACTCTGTCCTCCCCCCCCGACATATGCTGCCACTCTGTCCTCCCCCCCGACATATGCTGCCACTCTGTCCTCCCCCCCGACATATGCTGCCACTCTGTCCTCCCCCCCGACATATGCTGCCACTCTGTCCCCCTGAGATATGCTGCCACTCTGTCCTCCCCCCTTGAGATAAGCTGCCACTCTGCCCCCCCCCGACTTACCAGAGCAGACTCCCGGGTGTCTTGCGGGGCCGGCAGGGGACATCTACGTAATGCGCGTATACAACTTCCGGTGCCGGCACTGGATGTTGTATATGCATATTGCGTAGATGTCTCCCGCCGCCCCCGCAAGACACCCAGTTGTCTGCTCTTGTAAGTCTTGGGGGCAGAGGTAAAACGCATCGTGCAGACGTTCACCGGCGATGCGCGCAAACAACCTCCCGTGCTGGCACTCCCCCCGTGGGAAGTGCTGGCAGGGGGGGCTGTCTCAGTGTATCGGAGAGTAGGATGCGGGGGATCTGCATCTTAAACCTGCTGCCTGCCCGGTGCCCGGAACTGCACGTCCCGGGCATTGGGCGATTTGAATTGTGCATTCCTGCGCTAAACCCCCAATATAGGCCGCACCCCCGCTTTAAAGACTTAAATTGGGGGGAGGGGGTGCGGGCCCATATTTGGGCAAATACGGTATATACTTTTGTGTAGCAGTTTTTCTTTTTCTGGGCGCTAAAAATTTTTTTGTTTAGTCACCCTGTAAGTGCCAAAATAAATGAAAATTCCAGGCATATGAGGTGTTTCCAAAAACACTTTTGGAGGTTTTTTCAATTTGCACTGGTTATATATAGTTTTTATAGGTGAAACTAAAAATATTTCCTTTTTTGTACTATTCCCCACAGTTTTAGATATTTTCCATACTAAATGATGGTTTCTATATAACATTATTATTTTTTCAAAAGAAAGCCCTATGTGTGCTGAAAAAAAAAACAATATATAATGTGTGGGGGTTTACTAAATGAGTTAGTGGGCAGAGTTGAATAAAGTTATAGTGAAAGCACAAAAACGCTCTGGTCCTTTAGTGCAAACGTGGTAAAAAAAAAAAAAAAAAATCTGGTCCTGAAGGGGTTAAATAATTTTAAATAAACTAAAAATTTGCACGTCATGAGTCTTAAACAAGCTCATCAACGATCGCTTCGCTTAAACGATCAACTCCTAAACTTCAATGGTGTTGCCGAAATGCCTCGATCACCAGGCATTCAGCAACACCAAACACTTACCCCAGGATGGGCCACCACTGCAACTGATCTTCCCCATCCACAAGATGGCGGCCGCCCTGTAAAAAAAAAATAATAACGTTGAAAAAGTTCGCTAGATGGTCTCCAGACCCTCTAGAGAACTCTGGCTCCACTTGCAGGTTGAATACAGGTACTGCATTCAACCATACAAGTCAATGGAGCCCAGCTTTCTAATCACTATGTGATTAGTAAAATATTTAAAAATTATTATGCATCAGAGGAACCATCCAGTTCCAGCAAAATGTAAAAAAAAGTCCAAAAAGCACAAAATAAAAAAATAAAGTGTACATTTTTCGTTTGTTTTTAACATCCAGTTAATTTTAAATAAACGGCAGAATAAAAAAAAAACTGATAAAAATGCATTTCTTGTTTTTATTTCCCAACCTGCCCCCCCCCCCGATATGCACATCTGAGCCCAGGCTTGCCACACTACCTCCCACAAATGCCTTATATACTCTATATGCCTTATAGCCCCTGATATGCCTCCTGATATACCCCAATATACCTTATACCCCCAGATATGTCATTCTCTCCTCCCCAGATATGCCATAGTGCACTCATAGATTTACAGACTGGTTTGCATCACACTGACACAATACTTTTATAAATAAGTACAGGATTAATCTTCACTGCCCCTTTAGTTTGCTCACCTTTTACCTCTAACTGCACCTTAAACCCTTGACTGCTAACGACGGCATGGTGCCGTCGCTAGCAGTCCCAGTCAGGTGCTAACGACGGCACCATGCCGTCGCTAGCACTATCTTACCTTGATGGAGGTCTGTGGACCCCCATCACCAGCTACCCCGGCGATCTACCCCTCATATCGAAGGGCATCACTGGGACCACCCGATCCGGCCGGTGACGTCGCACGTGATGACGTCACGACGTCAACGCGCAACTTTATTGAAAACTGACAATTGTCAGTTAAAGAGGTATGGGGGCATGCTGCTTAGATGCCTGTATCTCAGGCATCTAAGCAGCTACAGACCCCCAACATATACCGTTGGAAAGGTAATCGCCTTTGTAAAAAAAAAGATTGTAAAAAAATAATAAAAAATATTAAGTTAAAAAAATAAAAATGTACAAAAAAAGTAAAAAAATGATTTGGGGGTCTCTAAAGGCAGATAAATAAAGATCAAAATTGCCTAGAGACCCCCAAATTAAATTATCTAAACATAAACTAGTTTAACTTTAAAAAAAAAAAAAGTTTAAGTATTCTAACTAAATGATCACTGTGGTAGCCAATGTTATCACGGTGATCATATAGCTATGAAAAAGTCACATTCCCTTTTTAAAAATGGCCGATACAAAATTTTAACCCCCATGATCCCTTTGATCATCGGGTTAAATTTAGCCAATGATAGAGGAAGGCAGTTTTTGAAATCCTGATGAACTGTAAATATTATTAAAATCAGCCATTTAGCCTGTGCGGTACGTGAGTAACCATCTCATCGCTGTGAAAGTGCTTTTTTTTCTCCCTTTACCATCATTTCTTTGGGATTGTAAGGGGAAAGAATGGTGTGTGCTTCTGCGAGTGAATGTATGGAAAGTATGGTGTGTGCTTCTGCGAGTGAATGGAGATATGAAAGGCGTATGAATGGTCAGTAATTAGGGTTTAAAGCCTTGACGTGGCATTACTGCTCACGTAAGAAGTTAAATTATGTCACAAAAAGTACATATTTGCAAAAACTACACCCCTTGGCGCATCACTGCATGTGTTTCTAGTACAAACCTGGAGTGCGCAAGACGCAAATGAACATGTCGCTATGGTTAGAAAAAACATGTTTTCTAGCCAAAGTGACATATTCCATCATTATTTGTGCACTCAACTTTTTTCCTAGAAATACATGTAACCCCTCATTTGAAGCTCCAAGGGGTGTAGTTTCTTGAAATATGTACTTTATGTACCCTAATTTAACTTCCCAGATGTCTAGACCACTTTAACTTCAGATATGCCAGATTGGAGAATCTTGTTAAAACATTGTCTTAAAACATTTAGGGGTGATGCCTACAATTAGACAGCTGGAAAGTTAAATTATGGTACATAAAGTATATATTTTCAGAAACTACACCCCTTGGCGCATCAAATGAGGGGCTGCATGTATTCGTAGCACAAGACTGGAGTGCGCAAGACATAAATGAACTTGTCGCTTTTAATTTAATTTTTTTTTATTTTTAGAAGTGTGATATTCATTTATTTGTTGTGCACGTCAGATTTGTGATACAAATACAACTAAGACCTCATTTGCTGCAGCTGGGGGTGTAGTTTCTAAAAATATATAGTTTTGTTGGCATATTTTAACATCCCAGGCAGCTAGAGCTGTTTAATTGATGGCAGCCATGCATTAAATTTAAAGATGTCTTTTGTGATAGTCTAATAAATTTAACTTTTAGCTATAAAATATTAGAAAAACACAGTCTACTGTTCTCAATTTCTGTTTATTTTAGACCAGTTACCTACTACAAATATTTAGCAACACAGCTTTTGATATTAGAGTTTAGAAAAATAACATTACGAACTAGTTTTTATTGAGTCGGAAGTGAAAAATTACACTTTTTTTTCCCATTTTTGGCTTTATTTTGCAAACCTAATGAGACATCCACATATAAAATTGGAATCTGCTGGGTGTGCTGAAAAAAACAATATATGGTTTGTATAGTTTATTCCCAAGAAATGTACTTCTAAACGCGTTTAAACGTGAGATGCACCAAAATGCCGAAAACCAGCTTAGCACCAGGGTGGGAAATGACTTAGCAGCCAAGGGGTTAAGTTAACTTTATTCAGCATTGAATTAACCCTAAACATCCCATCAACCATAACTGCCCCTAAATTAACCCCCACCTCTCCTAACTATCAGCAACCCAAATATTAATTTTATACTCTGTTAGATGAGTGTCACAGCCATGTGGACACTATAGGAAATGTGCGGGACCAATCTTCAGTGTGACTGCAGGGAGGGACTGGGAGAAAGAAGGAGCGGGGCCAATCGCGAGTGACTGCAGGGAGGGACTGGTAAGCAGTAACTGCTGTGAGTCACACTGAACGGATTATAAAAAGAGGGTTATTTTTTCCAGAGAATTTGCTCTGAAAAGCCCTCATGTTATAATCGATGAATAGCGATTCAACGAATGGATAATGAAATTCATTGGCAACGATTTTCATTATCGATTTTATCGATTAGCCCTAATATCCTTCCAAAAGATTGCTTATGAATTCTTATCAAATTTTGAGCAGGAGGGCCCGAGAGCTGACTCTCTTTCATTCAGGGAACAAAAAATGTTAAGTGGCTTGTTCTTTTCTTGAGACTTTTCTTTGTTACATAGTTACATAGTTACATAGGCTGAAAAAAAGACATGCGTCCATCAAGTTCAGCCTTTCCTATATCTGTTAATTTGTTGCTGTTTGATCCAAAAGAAGGCAAAAAACCCCGGCTTCGCTCTTTCCAATTTTGCACTAACCAGGGAAAAAAAATCCTTCTTGACCCCAAAATGGCAGTCAGATTTCTCCTTGGATCAATAAGCTGTTTCCCCATAATTAAAGATTATATCCCTGAATATTATGTTTTTCCAGGTATCCATCCAGTTGCAGTTTAAATGTCTGTACAGACTCTGATAAAACTACCTCTGCAGGCAGAGAATTCCACATCCTTATTGTCCTTACTGTAAAAAACCCTTTCCTCTGCTTTAGTCTAAATCTCCTTTCTTCCAGTCTAAATGCATGACCACGTGTCCTATGCATAGTCCTGTTTATGAACAGATTTCCACACAATGGTTTGTATTGGCCCCGAATATATTTATATAACGTTATCATATCCCCTCTGAGGCGACGTTTTTCTAAACTAAACAGATTTAAATTAGTTAACCTTTCTTCATAACTATAGTGCTCCATTCCTTTTATTAATTTTGTAGCCCGCCTCTGCACCCTTTCTAGTGCTATGATATCCTTCTTTAGAAAAGGTGCCCAAAATTGCACAGCATACTCAAGGTGCGGCCTTACCATTGATTTATACAGAGGCAAAATTATATCTTTATTCCGCGACTTGATGCCCCTTTTTATACACGATAATACCTTACTGGCCTTAGCAACCGCAGACTGACACTGCACATTGTTGCCTAGTTTGTTGTCTATAACAATTCCCAAATCCTTCTCATTTGTCATTATCCCTAATTCACTACCGTTTAGGGTGTAGGTTGCTTGTGCATTCGCTACCCCGAAGTGCATAACTTTACATTTATCTACATTGAATTTCATCTGCCATTTGAGTGCCCAGTCCCCCAGTCTATCTAGATCCCTCTTCAGCACAGTAATATCCTGCTCACCCTGTATAATTTTACCTAGTTTTGTGTCATCTGCAAACACAGAAACATGACTTTCAATGCCTCCTGCCAGGTCATTTATAAATATGTTGAATAAAATTGGTCCCAGAACAGAACCCTGAGGGACACCACTTACCACTTTTGACCAGCTTGAAAATTTACCATTTATAACAACTCTGTTCTCTACCTCTAAGCCAATGTTCTACCCAAGAACAAGAATTTGCATCTAGGCCAATTTCTTTCAGTTTGAATACTAACCTATTGTGTGGAACCGTGTCAAACGCCTTGGCAAAATCCAAGTAGATTACATCCACTGCAACACCCTGATCTACACTTCTACTTACTTCTTCGTAGAATGCAATTAAATTAGTTTGACATGACCTATGTTTCATAAAACCATGCTGATTTATGCTAATAATACTATTCTTCCCAAGGAATTCTTGAATATTATCCCTAAACAGCCCTTCAAATACTTTCCCAGCAACGGAAGTTAGGCTCACAGGTCTATAATTTCCGGGCACAGAGTTGGAACCCTTTTTGAAAATAGGAACCACATCTGCCTTCCTCCAATCCTCTGGTACAATTCCTGAAAGAAAAGAATCCCGAAAGATTAGAAACAGAGGTTCACTTATTTCCTGACACAGCTCCTTAAGTACTCGTGGGTGAATACCGTCAGGCCCTGGAGCCTTGTTAACATTAATTTTCTTTAGTTGCTGCAGCACCTTGTCCTGGGCCATCCACTCACAGTTTGACTGAAAATTTTTCTCAGTGGTCCTATGTATCTCCATTGCCATAGGTTCCTCCATAACATATACTGAGGAAAAATACTTATTTAAAGTTTCTGCTTTTTCCTGGTCCTCCTTAACCAACACTCCCCTCTCTGTTATTAATGAACCTACGTTTTCATTCTTCGTTTTTTTTTAATTTATGTACTTAAAGAATTTTTTGGGGTTAGTTTTGCTCTCTTTGGCAATCACCCTCTCATTTTCTAGTTTAGCCCATCTAATCACTTTTTTGCATGCTTTATTGGCTTCCTTATATCTTATATAGGATGCCTCTGATTCGTCTGATTTAAATGCTGTAAAAGCCATTTTCTTATTTTTAATTTCCTGCTTAACGACCCCACTAAGCCACATCGGTTTCAATTTGTTTCCTAGTGGTACATACTGAGAAGTGTACCCTGCTAATATTTGTTTGAAAATACTCAATTTTTCCTCAGTATTCTTATCCCTGAAGAGTTTTTGCCAGTCAATAAGTTGTAAAGCTGCCCTTATCTTATTGAAATTGGCCTTCTTAAAATTATACGTTTTAGTATTCCCCATGGGCAATTTCTTTTTTGAGTTTATTTCAAAAGAGACCATATTGTGATCACTATTACCCAAGTGCTCCCCCACTTGAATGTTAGACACAAGATCAACATTGTTTGTTATCACCAGATCCAAACAAGTATCCTTTCTAGTTGGTGCTTGTACCAGTTGTGACATGAAGGTGTCATTTAACAGGTTCAAAAACCTGGATCCCCTTGCAGAACTACTAGTCTCTTTATCCCAATTTATGTCCGGGTAATTAAAATCTCCAATAATTAACGCGTTACCCAGATGTGCAGCTTTCTCAATTTGTTCTAACAGCTGCTCTTCCTCATCATTATTAACATTAGGTGGTTTATAACATATCCCAACCAGTAGTTCTTTTCCTTTTTTTTTTGCCCCAAGTTGATATCTACCCATAAAGCTTCCACAAATCCCTTGTCACCTTCAAGATGCCTAATATTTGACTTTAGCTCGTTGCTAACATACAAGCATACTCCTCCTCCCTTCCTGCTTTTTCTGTCCTTCCTATATAATGTATAACCTTTTAAGTTAACTGCCCAGTCATGGCTCTCATCCCACCATGTTTCTGTTATGCCTATTATATCATATTGGTTAGTGTATGCTATTGCCTCTAGTTCTCCCATTTTGTTATTTAGGCTCCTTGCATTAGCAAGCATACATTTAATATTACCCTGAGTCTCTTGAATTTTATGAGAATTTTTATTAATACATACATCCTCTGTTCTGATCTTGCCCCTCCCCCCATCTCCACCCCCCTTGTTCTGATCTGAAACCCCACTCCTTTCTGCACTATCTCCATTTTCAAGATCTCTGTGTCCCTCCCCCCCTACCACTAGTTTAAAAACTCCTCCAGCCTTCTAGCCATCCTCTCCCCTAGCACAACAGACCCTCTTCCGTTTAGGTGCAATCCATCACCGCTATAAAGATTGTACCCAAGCGCAAAATCAGCCCAGTGCCCTAGAAAGCCAAAACCCTCCTTCCTACACCATGACTTCAGCCACGCATTTACCTCCCTGATCTCCCACTGCCTTTCTACTGTTGCGCGTGGCACAGGTAATATTTCTGAAAATACTACCTTGGAGGTCCTTTTCAATTTATCTCCTAATTCCCTGAAATCATTCTTTAGGACCTTCCATTTTCCACTGACTTTGTCATTGGTACCAATATGGACCATGACAGCCAGGTCTTCCCCAGCCCCTCCCAATAATCCATCCACTCTGTCAGCAACATGCCGGACCCGAGCACCCGGGAGACAGCAAACTGTCCGGTTGAGCTTATCAGAGCGGCAGATTACCCTATCTACTCTCTTAATAATAGAGTCCCCTACCACCACAACCTGTCTAGCCTTTC